>NW_028295654.1:0-600000 GCF_964341445.2 Mesoplodon mirus
TGGGAGATTGGGATTGACCTGTATACATGTATATGCATAAAATACATAACTAATAATAACGTGCTGTATAAAAAAAATAAAATTGAATTTCAAAATTTTAAAAAATAAAATTTAAAAATAAAAGAGAAAAAAGTTCTTCCCGTCACACAGATGTATTTATAGGAATGAATTATTTCAATGCTTATATCTATAAATATATAAAAGAGGAATAAAATCTAACTTGAACCATAAAAGAAAAAAACACCTGAACCCATGAGTTATACAGAGGAAACCCTATCAGCGCACTTGCTCCAGCGGTAAATAATTCTGAAATTGGTCAGAGGTGGGAAACCATCTCCCATACAGCCAGCAACCCACGCCCCACGCAAGGAGCATCCTCATTGCAAAGCTGGGGGACCGTGCCGAGGCATCTGTGAGTAAACGTGAGCTGAGCCCCAGGCCAGCTGCTGCTGAACTGTTCCCACCCTTCCCAGGTAAAACACCTGAATATGTACAAGGGCTTGAAAGCCTAGAGGAAGGGCCGTCGAGCCACACCAGGGACAGCACGCAGGCCAACTTGGTGCCTGAAGGCCAGCCAGGGTGGTCTTGGCCCCGGGCGCTCTTCCAGAAGCTTTCCATTGCCCAGCCTGAGATACACCTCCTGTCCCGGCCCCCACTGCTTTTTTCCTTCCTCACCTCTGTCCGGAGAGAAATTCCAGCGGAAGGTATGGGTGACACATCCTCTTCTTTACAGGCGGCAGCCTGGCAACTCCTGCAGAAAGGCCAGCAGAGCCCCACTCACACCAGGCCACCCACAAAGCTGTGGCCCCTCACTCCCTCCCACCAGCACAGACCCGAGACTGCTGACGGGGCAGAGAATATGGAGTCAGGCACAGCTTCAGGGGCTATTGCTTCCTGGAGCACTGTTTATATTGACCTCAACGAGGCACACCTGGGGAGGGCGGGCCGGCAGAGTAAAGCTGCCCAGGTCAGCTAATCCACAACCCTCAGGGAATCACATTGGTGAAAATGGACCTCGCTAAGGCAGAAGAGAAGCCAAGGAAAAAAAGGACACAATGCCATTTGCAGCACCGTAAATGAGTCTAGAAGTAATCACGTGACTTGTAGTAAGTCAGAAAGTGAAAGACACATATCATATCATATCACTTATAGGTGTTACCTAAAAATGGATACCAGGGCAGATATTTCCACGGAGAAGGGCAATCATAGATTCATTAAACAAACTTATGGTTCACCAATGGAAAGGTGTGAGGATTGGTTTCATTACGATATCGGGGTTAACAGACATATACAAACACAGGTGACATATATAATCACCAAAGACCTACAGAATACCAAGACAGGACTACTCAACATTCTGTCATAACGTACATGGGAAATGGATCCCAGGAAGAACAGACATCTGTATATGTGTAAAAGAACCACATCTTCCACACCTACAACAAGCCAAACATTGTAATCAAACTTGCTGTAATAAAAAATACAAAAAATTAAATTAAAAACACGAACAAGAAGTAGTGAGACAAACTTGAGGGGCTTTCTCCTGGCACATTCCATTCTAAATTCCAATCTAGAACACCACTTCAACTGAGGCTCTCTTGCCCTAGTAACCAGATTTGGTAAGGGAGAACTGCTGCCACCTTGTGGCCGTTTCACACAACAGCAGCTTTAATCCCAGCGCTAATGGTCAGTTGATATTCAAAATCATTGCAGGCCTGTAAATGACACCTGCCCTGAAAACAAATCCTGGGGTCACATATCGACCAAAAAATTCAAAGGACGTCCATATTTCAAAAGGACCGTTTCAAAAGGCATATTTTACGCACATTAGTGTTCTGCTTCTTTTCCTTTCTTTCCTTTTTTGTTAAAAAAACGGGAATGGAAAAAGGCATCCCTCAGAATGGGCGAAAATCGGTGCAAACGAATCAACGGACAGAGGTTTAATCTCCAATATATATAAACAGCTCATGCAGCTTAATATTAAAAAAAACAAACAACCCAATACAAAAATGGGCAGAAGATCTAAAGAGACGTTTCTTCAAAGAAGACACAGAGATGGCCAAGACGCACATGAAAAGCTGCTCAACAGCACTAATTATTAGAGAAACGCAAATCAAAACTACAATGAGGTATCACCTCACACCTGTTAGAATCGGCATCATCAGAAAATCTACAAACAACCAATTCTGGGGAGGGTGTGGACAAAAGGAGCCCTCTTCCACTATTGGTGGGAATGTAAATTGATACAGTCACTATGGAGAACAGTATGGAGTTTCCTTAAAAAAACTAGAAATAGAATTACCATCTGATCCAGCAATCCCACTTCTGGGCATATACCCAGAGAAAACGGTAAATCAAAAAGGCACATTCACCACAATGTTCGTTGCAGCACTATTTACAATAGCCAGGTAATGGAAGCAACCTAAATGCCCACAGACAGATGAATGGATAAAGATGTGGTACGTATATAAAATGGAATATTACTCGGCCATAAAAAGGAATGAAACTGGGTCATTTGTAGAGACATCGATGGATCGAGAGACTGTCATACAGAATGAAGTAAGTCAGAAAGAGGAAAACAAATATTGTATATTAATGCATATATGTGGAGCCTAAAAAATGGTACAGATGAACTGGTTTGCAGGGAAGAAATAGAGACACAGAGGTAGAGAACAAACGTATGGACACCAAGTGTGGGAAGCCATGGGGTGGTGGTGGTGGGATGAGTTAGGAGATTGGGATTGACCTGTATACATGTATATGCATAAAATACATAACTAATAATAACGTGCTGTATAAAAAAAATAAAATTAAATTTCAAAATTTTAAAAAATAAAATTTAAAAATAAAACAGAAAAAAGTTCTTCCCGTCACACAGATGTATTTATAGGAATGAATTATTTCCATGCTTATATCTATAAATATATAAAAGAGGAATAAAATCTAACTTGAACCATAAAAGAAAAAAAAAACCTGAACCCACGAGTTATACAGAGGAAAACCCTATCAGGGCACTTGCTCCAGCGGTAAACAATTCTGAAATTGGTCAGAGGTGGGAAACCATCTCCCATACAGCCAGCAACCCACCCCCCACGCAAGGAGAGTCCTCATTGCAAAGCTGGGGGACCGTGCCGAGGCATCTGTGAGTAAACGTGAGCTGAGCCCCAGGCCAGCTGCTGCTGAACTGTTCCCACCCTTTCCAGGTAAAACACCTGAATATGTACAAGGGCTTGAAAGCCTAGAGGAAGGGCCGTCGAGCCACACCAGGGACAGCACGCAGGCCAACTTGGTGCCTGAAGGCCAGCCAGGGTGGTCTTGGCCCCGGGCGCTCTTCCAGAAGCTTTCCATTGCCCTGCCTGAGATACACCTCCTGTCCCGGCCCCCACTGCTTTTTTCCTTCCTCACCTCTGTCCAGAGAGAAATTCCAGCGGAAGGTATGGGTGACACATCCTCTTCTTTACAGGCGGCAGCCTGGCAACTCCTGCAGAAAGGCCAGCAGAGCCCCACTCACACCAGGCCACCCACAAAGCTGTGGCCCCTCACTCCCTCCCACCAGCACAGACCCGAGACTGCTGACGGGGCAGAGAATATGGAGTCAGGCACAGCTTCAGGGGCTATTGCTTCCTGGAGCACTGTTTATATTGACCTCAACGAGGCACACCTGGGGAGGGCGGGCCGGCAGAGTAAAGCTGCCCAGGTCAGCTAATCCACAACCCTCAGGGAATCACATTGGTGAAAATGGACCTCGCTAAGGCACAAGAGAAGCCAAGGAAAAAAAGGACACAATGCCATTTGCAGCACCGTAAATGAGTCTAGAAGTAATCACGTGACTTGTAGTAAGTCAGAAAGTGAAAGACACATATCATATCATATCACTTATAGGTGTTACCTAAAAATGGATACCAGGGCAGATATTTCCACGGAGAAGGGCAATCATAGATTCATTAAACAAACTTATGGTTCACCAATGGAAAGGTGTGAGGATTGGTTTCATTACGATATCGGGGTTAACAGACATATACAAACACAGGTGACATATATAATCACCAAAGACCTACAGAATACCAAGACAGGTCTACTCAACATTCTGTCATAACGTACATGGGAAATGGATCCCAGGAAGAACAGACATCTGTATATGTGTAAAAGAACCACATCTTCCACACCTACAACAAGCCAAACATTGTAATCAAACTTGCTGTAATAAAAAATACAAAAAATTAAATTAAAAACACGAACAAGAAGTAGTGAGACAAACTTGAGGGGCTTTCTCCTGGCACATTCCATTCTAAATTCCAATCTAGAACACCACTTCAACTGAGGCTCTCTTGCCCTAGTAACCAGATTTGGTAAGGGAGAACTGCTGCCACCTTGTGGCCGTTTCACACAACAGCAGCTTTAATCCCACCGCTAATGGTCAGTTGATATTCAAAATCATTGCAGGCCTGTAAATGACACCTGCCCTGAAAACAAATCCTGGGGTCACATATCGACCAAAAAATTCAAAGGACGTCCATATTTCAAAACGACCATTTCAAAAGGCATATTTTACGCACATTAGTGTTCTGCTTCTTTTCCTTTCTTTCCTTTTTTGTTAGAAAAAACGGGAATGGAAAAAGGCATCCCTCAGAATGGGCAAAAATCGTTGCAAACGAATCAATGGACAGAGGTTTAATCTCCAATATATATAAACAGCTCATGCAGCTTAATAGTAAAAAAACAAACAACCCAATACAAAAATGGGCAGAAGATCTAAAGAGACGTTTCTTCAAAGAAGACACAGAGATGGCCAAGACGCACATGAAAAGCTGCTCAACAGCACTAATTATTAGAGAAATGCAAATCAAAACTACAATGAGGTATCACCTCACACCTGTTAGAATCGGCATCATCAGAAAATCTACAAACAACCAATTCTGGGGAGGGTGTGGACAAAAGGAGCCCTCTTCCACTATTGGTGGGAATGTAAATTGATACAGTCACTATGGAGAACAGTATGGAGTTTCCTTAAAAAAACTAGAAATAGAATTACCATCTGATCCAGCAATCCCACTTCTGGGCATATACCCAGAGAAAACGGTAAATCAAAAAGGCACATTCACCACAATGTTCGTTGCAGCACTATTTACAATAGCCAGGTAATGGAAGCAACCTAAATGCCCACAGACAGATGAATGGATAAAGATGTGGTACATATATAAAATGGAATATTACTCGGCCATAAAAAGGAATGAAACTGGGTCATTTGTAGAGACATCGATGGATCGAGAGACTGTCATACAGAATGAAGTAAGTCAGAAAGAGGAAAACAAATACTGTATATTAATGCATATATGTGGAGCCTAAAAAATGGTACAGATGAACTGGTTTGCAGGGAAGAAATAGAGACACAGAGGTAGAGAACAAACGTATGGACACCAAGTGTGGGAAGCCATGGGGTGGCGGTGGTGGGATGAGTTGGGAGATTGGGATTGACCTGTATACATGTATATGCATAAAATACATAACTAATAATAACGTGCTGTATAAAAAAAATAAAATTGAATTTCAAAATTTTAAAAAATAAAATTTAAAAATAAAAGAGAAAAAAGTTCTTCCCGTCACACAGATGTATTTATAGGAATGAATTATTTCAATGCTTATATCTATAAATATATAAAAGAGGAATAAAATCTAACTTGAACCATAAAAGAAAAAAACACCTGAACCCATGAGTTATACAGAGGAAACCCTATCAGCGCACTTGCTCCAGCGGTAAATAATTCTGAAATTGGTCAGAGGTGGGAAACCATCTCCCATACAGCCAGCAACCCACGCCCCACGCAAGGAGCATCCTCATTGCAAAGCTGGGGGACCGTGCCGAGGCATCTGTGAGTAAACGTGAGCTGAGCCCCAGGCCAGCTGCTGCTGAACTGTTCCCACCCTTCCCAGGTAAAACACCTGAATATGTACAAGGGCTTGAAAGCCTAGAGGAAGGGCCGTCGAGCCACACCAGGGACAGCACGCAGGCCAACTTGGTGCCTGAAGGCCAGCCAGGGTGGTCTTGGCCCCGGGCGCTCTTCCAGAAGCTTTCCATTGCCCAGCCTGAGATACACCTCCTGTCCCGGCCCCCACTGCTTTTTTCCTTCCTCACCTCTGTCCGGAGAGAAATTCCAGCGGAAGGTATGGGTGACACATCCTCTTCTTTACAGGCGGCAGCCTGGCAACTCCTGCAGAAAGGCCAGCAGAGCCCCACTCACACCAGGCCACCCACAAAGCTGTGGCCCCTCACTCCCTCCCACCAGCACAGACCCGAGACTGCTGACGGGGCAGAGAATATGGAGTCAGGCACAGCTTCAGGGGCTATTGCTTCCTGGAGCACTGTTTATATTGACCTCAACGAGGCACACCTGGGGAGGGCGGGCCGGCAGAGTAAAGCTGCCCAGGTCAGCTAATCCACAACCCTCAGGGAATCACATTGGTGAAAATGGACCTCGCTAAGGCAGAAGAGAAGCCAAGGAAAAAAAGGACACAATGCCATTTGCAGCACCGTAAATGAGTCTAGAAGTAATCACGTGACTTGTAGTAAGTCAGAAAGTGAAAGACACATATCATATCATATCACTTATAGGTGTTACCTAAAAATGGATACCAGGGCAGATATTTCCACGGAGAAGGGCAATCATAGATTCATTAAACAAACTTATGGTTCACCAATGGAAAGGTGTGAGGATTGGTTTCATTACGATATCGGGGTTAACAGACATATACAAACACAGGTGACATATATAATCACCAAAGACCTACAGAATACCAAGACAGGACTACTCAACATTCTGTCATAACGTACATGGGAAATGGATCCCAGGAAGAACAGACATCTGTATATGTGTAAAAGAACCACATCTTCCACACCTACAACAAGCCAAACATTGTAATCAAACTTGCTGTAATAAAAAATACAAAAAATTAAATTAAAAACACGAACAAGAAGTAGTGAGACAAACTTGAGGGGCTTTCTCCTGGCACATTCCATTCTAAATTCCAATCTAGAACACCACTTCAACTGAGGCTCTCTTGCCCTAGTAACCAGATTTGGTAAGGGAGAACTGCTGCCACCTTGTGGCCGTTTCACACAACAGCAGCTTTAATCCCAGCGCTAATGGTCAGTTGATATTCAAAATCATTGCAGGCCTGTAAATGACACCTGCCCTGAAAACAAATCCTGGGGTCACATATCGACCAAAAAATTCAAAGGACGTCCATATTTCAAAAGGACCGTTTCAAAAGGCATATTTTACGCACATTAGTGTTCTGCTTCTTTTCCTTTCTTTCCTTTTTTGTTAAAAAAACGGGAATGGAAAAAGGCATCCCTCAGAATGGGCGAAAATCGGTGCAAACGAATCAACGGACAGAGGTTTAATCTCCAATATATATAAACAGCTCATGCAGCTTAATATTAAAAAAAACAAACAACCCAATACAAAAATGGGCAGAAGATCTAAAGAGACGTTTCTTCAAAGAAGACACAGAGATGGCCAAGACGCACATGAAAAGCTGCTCAACAGCACTAATTATTAGAGAAACGCAAATCAAAACTACAATGAGGTATCACCTCACACCTGTTAGAATCGGCATCATCAGAAAATCTACAAACAACCAATTCTGGGGAGGGTGTGGACAAAAGGAGCCCTCTTCCACTATTGGTGGGAATGTAAATTGATACAGTCACTATGGAGAACAGTATGGAGTTTCCTTAAAAAAACTAGAAATAGAATTACCATCTGATCCAGCAATCCCACTTCTGGGCATATACCCAGAGAAAACGGTAAATCAAAAAGGCACATTCACCACAATGTTCGTTGCAGCACTATTTACAATAGCCAGGTAATGGAAGCAACCTAAATGCCCACAGACAGATGAATGGATAAAGATGTGGTACATATATAAAATGGAATATTACTCGGCAATAAAAAGGAATGAAACTGGGTCATTTGTAGAGACATCGATGGATCGAGAGACTGTCATACAGAATGAAGTAAGTCAGAAAGAGGAAAACAAATATTGTATATTAATGCATATATGTGGAGCCTAAAAAATGGTACAGATGAACTGGTTTGCAGGGAAGAAATAGAGACACAGAGGTAGAGAACAAACGTATGGACACCAAGTGTGGGAAGCCATGGGGTGGTGGTGGTGGGATGAGTTAGGAGATTGGGATTGACCTGTATACATGTATATGCATAAAATACATAACTAATAATAACGTGCTGTATAAAAAAAATAAAATTAAATTTCAAAATTTTAAAAAATAAAATTTAAAAATAAAAGAGAAAAAAGTTCTTCCCGTCACACAGATGTATTTATAGGAATGAATTATTTCCATGCTTATATCTATAAATATATAAAAGAGGAATAAAATCTAACTTGAACCATAAAAGAAAAAAAAAACCTGAACCCACGAGTTATACAGAGGAAAACCCTATCAGGGCACTTGCTCCAGCGGTAAACAATTCTGAAATTGGTCAGAGGTGGGAAACCATCTCCCATACAGCCAGCAACCCACCCCCCACGCAAGGAGAGTCCTCATTGCAAAGCTGGGGGACCGTGCCGAGGCATCTGTGAGTAAACGTGAGCTGAGCCCCAGGCCAGCTGCTGCTGAACTGTTCCCACCCTTTCCAGGTAAAACACCTGAATATGTACAAGGGCTTGAAAGCCTAGAGGAAGGGCCGTCGAGCCACACCAGGGACAGCACGCAGGCCAACTTGGTGCCTGAAGGCCAGCCAGGGTGGTCTTGGCCCCGGGCGCTCTTCCAGAAGCTTTCCATTGCCCTGCCTGAGATACACCTCCTGTCCCGGCCCCCACTGCTTTTTTCCTTCCTCACCTCTGTCCAGAGAGAAATTCCAGCGGAAGGTATGGGTGACACATCCTCTTCTTTACAGGCGGCAGCCTGGCAACTCCTGCAGAAAGGCCAGCAGAGCCCCACTCACACCAGGCCACCCACAAAGCTGTGGCCCCTCACTCCCTCCCACCAGCACAGACCCGAGACTGCTGACGGGGCAGAGAATATGGAGTCAGGCACAGCTTCAGGGGCTATTGCTTCCTGGAGCACTGTTTATATTGACCTCAACGAGGCACACCTGGGGAGGGCGGGCCGGCAGAGTAAAGCTGCCCAGGTCAGCTAATCCACAACCCTCAGGGAATCACATTGGTGAAAATGGACCTCGCTAAGGCACAAGAGAAGCCAAGGAAAAAAAGGACACAATGCCATTTGCAGCACCGTAAATGAGTCTAGAAGTAATCACGTGACTTGTAGTAAGTCAGAAAGTGAAAGACACATATCATATCATATCACTTATAGGTGTTACCTAAAAATGGATACCAGGGCAGATATTTCCACGGAGAAGGGCAATCATAGATTCATTAAACAAACTTATGGTTCACCAATGGAAAGGTGTGAGGATTGGTTTCATTACGATATCGGGGTTAACAGACATATACAAACACAGGTGACATATATAATCACCAAAGACCTACAGAATACCAAGACAGGTCTACTCAACATTCTGTCATAACGTACATGGGAAATGGATCCCAGGAAGAACAGACATCTGTATATGTGTAAAAGAACCACATCTTCCACACCTACAACAAGCCAAACATTGTAATCAAATTTGCTGTAATAAAAAATACAAAAAATTAAATTAAAAACACGAACAAGAAGTAGTGAGACAAACTTGAGGGGCTTTCTCCTGGCACATTCCATTCTAAATTCCAATCTAGAACACCACTTCAACTGAGGCTCTCTTGCCCTAGTAACCAGATTTGGTAAGGGAGAACTGCTGCCACCTTGTGGCCGTTTCACACAACAGCAGCTTTAATCCCAGCGCTAATGGTCAGTTGATATTCAAAATCATTGCAGGCCTGTAAATGACACGTGCCCTGAAAACAAATCCTGGGGTCACATATCGACCAAAAAATTCAAAGGACGTCCATATTTCAAAACGACCATTTCAAAAGGCATATTTTACGCACATTAGTGTTCTGCTTCTTTTCCTTTCTTTCCTTTTTTGTTAGAAAAAACGGGAATGGAAAAAGGCATCCCTCAGAATGGGCAAAAATCGTTGCAAACGAATCAATGGACAGAGGTTTAATCTCCAATATATATAAACAGCTCATGCAGCTTAATAGTAAAAAAACAAACAACCCAATACAAAAATGGGCAGAAGATCTAAAGAGACGTTTCTTCAAAGAAGACACAGAGATGGCCAAGACGCACATGAAAAGCTGCTCAACAGCACTAATTATTAGAGAAATGCAAATCAAAACTACAATGAGGTATCACCTCACACCTGTTAGAATCGGCATCATCAGAAAATCTACAAACAACCAATTCTGGGGAGGGTGTGGACAAAAGGAGCCCTCTTCCACTATTGGTGGGAATGTAAATTGATACAGTCACTATGGAGAACAGTATGGAGTTTCCTTAAAAAAACTAGAAATAGAATTACCATCTGATCCAGCAATCCCACTTCTGGGCATATACCCAGAGAAAACGGTAAATCAAAAAGGCACATTCACCACAATGTTCGTTGCAGCACTATTTACAATAGCCAGGTAATGGAAGCAACCTAAATGCCCACAGACAGATGAATGGATAAAGATGTGGTACATATATAAAATGGAATATTACTCGGCCATAAAAAGGAATGAAACTGGGTCATTTGTAGAGACATCGATGGATCGAGAGACTGTCATACAGAATGAAGTAAGTCAGAAAGAGGAAAACAAATACTGTATATTAATGCATATATGTGGAGCCTAAAAAATGGTACAGATGAACTGGTTTGCAGGGAAGAAATAGAGACACAGAGGTAGAGAACAAACGTATGGACACCAAGTGTGGGAAGCCATGGGGTGGCGGTGGTGGGATGAGTTGGGAGATTGGGATTGACCTGTATACATGTATATGCATAAAATACATAACTAATAATAACGTGCTGTATAAAAAAAATAAAATTGAATTTCAAAATTTTAAAAAATAAAATTTAAAAATAAAAGAGAAAAAAGTTCTTCCCGTCACACAGATGTATTTATAGGAATGAATTATTTCAATGCTTATATCTATAAATATATAAAAGAGGAATAAAATCTAACTTGAACCATAAAAGAAAAAAACACCTGAACCCATGAGTTATACAGAGGAAACCCTATCAGCGCACTTGCTCCAGCGGTAAATAATTCTGAAATTGGTCAGAGGTGGGAAACCATCTCCCATACAGCCAGCAACCCACGCCCCACGCAAGGAGCATCCTCATTGCAAAGCTGGGGGACCGTGCCGAGGCATCTGTGAGTAAACGTGAGCTGAGCCCCAGGCCAGCTGCTGCTGAACTGTTCCCACCCTTCCCAGGTAAAACACCTGAATATGTACAAGGGCTTGAAAGCCTAGAGGAAGGGCCGTCGAGCCACACCAGGGACAGCACGCAGGCCAACTTGGTGCCTGAAGGCCAGCCAGGGTGGTCTTGGCCCCGGGCGCTCTTCCAGAAGCTTTCCATTGCCCAGCCTGAGATACACCTCCTGTCCCGGCCCCCACTGCTTTTTTCCTTCCTCACCTCTGTCCGGAGAGAAATTCCAGCGGAAGGTATGGGTGACACATCCTCTTCTTTACAGGCGGCAGCCTGGCAACTCCTGCAGAAAGGCCAGCAGAGCCCCACTCACACCAGGCCACCCACAAAGCTGTGGCCCCTCACTCCCTCCCACCAGCACAGACCCGAGACTGCTGACGGGGCAGAGAATATGGAGTCAGGCACAGCTTCAGGGGCTATTGCTTCCTGGAGCACTGTTTATATTGACCTCAACGAGGCACACCTGGGGAGGGCGGGCCGGCAGAGTAAAGCTGCCCAGGTCAGCTAATCCACAACCCTCAGGGAATCACATTGGTGAAAATGGACCTCGCTAAGGCAGAAGAGAAGCCAAGGAAAAAAAGGACACAATGCCATTTGCAGCACCGTAAATGAGTCTAGAAGTAATCACGTGACTTGTAGTAAGTCAGAAAGTGAAAGACACATATCATATCATATCACTTATAGGTGTTACCTAAAAATGGATACCAGGGCAGATATTTCCACGGAGAAGGGCAATCATAGATTCATTAAACAAACTTATGGTTCACCAATGGAAAGGTGTGAGGATTGGTTTCATTACGATATCGGGGTTAACAGACATATACAAACACAGGTGACATATATAATCACCAAAGACCTACAGAATACCAAGACAGGACTACTCAACATTCTGTCATAACGTACATGGGAAATGGATCCCAGGAAGAACAGACATCTGTATATGTGTAAAAGAACCACATCTTCCACACCTACAACAAGCCAAACATTGTAATCAAACTTGCTGTAATAAAAAATACAAAAAATTAAATTAAAAACACGAACAAGAAGTAGTGAGACAAACTTGAGGGGCTTTCTCCTGGCACATTCCATTCTAAATTCCAATCTAGAACACCACTTCAACTGAGGCTCTCTTGCCCTAGTAACCAGATTTGGTAAGGGAGAACTGCTGCCACCTTGTGGCCGTTTCACACAACAGCAGCTTTAATCCCAGCGCTAATGGTCAGTTGATATTCAAAATCATTGCAGGCCTGTAAATGACACCTGCCCTGAAAACAAATCCTGGGGTCACATATCGACCAAAAAATTCAAAGGACGTCCATATTTCAAAAGGACCGTTTCAAAAGGCATATTTTACGCACATTAGTGTTCTGCTTCTTTTCCTTTCTTTCCTTTTTTGTTAAAAAAACGGGAATGGAAAAAGGCATCCCTCAGAATGGGCGAAAATCGGTGCAAACGAATCAACGGACAGAGGTTTAATCTCCAATATATATAAACAGCTCATGCAGCTTAATATTAAAAAAAACAAACAACCCAATACAAAAATGGGCAGAAGATCTAAAGAGACGTTTCTTCAAAGAAGACACAGAGATGGCCAAGACGCACATGAAAAGCTGCTCAACAGCACTAATTATTAGAGAAACGCAAATCAAAACTACAATGAGGTATCACCTCACACCTGTTAGAATCGGCATCATCAGAAAATCTACAAACAACCAATTCTGGGGAGGGTGTGGACAAAAGGAGCCCTCTTCCACTATTGGTGGGAATGTAAATTGATACAGTCACTATGGAGAACAGTATGGAGTTTCCTTAAAAAAACTAGAAATAGAATTACCATCTGATCCAGCAATCCCACTTCTGGGCATATACCCAGAGAAAACGGTAAATCAAAAAGGCACATTCACCACAATGTTCGTTGCAGCACTATTTACAATAGCCAGGTAATGGAAGCAACCTAAATGCCCACAGACAGATGAATGGATAAAGATGTGGTACATATATAAAATGGAATATTACTCGGCAATAAAAAGGAATGAAACTGGGTCATTTGTAGAGACATCGATGGATCGAGAGACTGTCATACAGAATGAAGTAAGTCAGAAAGAGGAAAACAAATATTGTATATTAATGCATATATGTGGAGCCTAAAAAATGGTACAGATGAACTGGTTTGCAGGGAAGAAATAGAGACACAGAGGTAGAGAACAAACGTATGGACACCAAGTGTGGGAAGCCATGGGGTGGTGGTGGTGGGATGAGTTAGGAGATTGGGATTGACCTGTATACATGTATATGCATAAAATACATAACTAATAATAACGTGCTGTATAAAAAAAATAAAATTAAATTTCAAAATTTTAAAAAATAAAATTTAAAAATAAAAGAGAAAAAAGTTCTTCCCGTCACACAGATGTATTTATAGGAATGAATTATTTCCATGCTTATATCTATAAATATATAAAAGAGGAATAAAATCTAACTTGAACCATAAAAGAAAAAAAAAACCTGAACCCACGAGTTATACAGAGGAAAACCCTATCAGGGCACTTGCTCCAGCGGTAAACAATTCTGAAATTGGTCAGAGGTGGGAAACCATCTCCCATACAGCCAGCAACCCACCCCCCACGCAAGGAGAGTCCTCATTGCAAAGCTGGGGGACCGTGCCGAGGCATCTGTGAGTAAACGTGAGCTGAGCCCCAGGCCAGCTGCTGCTGAACTGTTCCCACCCTTTCCAGGTAAAACACCTGAATATGTACAAGGGCTTGAAAGCCTAGAGGAAGGGCCGTCGAGCCACACCAGGGACAGCACGCAGGCCAACTTGGTGCCTGAAGGCCAGCCAGGGTGGTCTTGGCCCCGGGCGCTCTTCCAGAAGCTTTCCATTGCCCTGCCTGAGATACACCTCCTGTCCCGGCCCCCACTGCTTTTTTCCTTCCTCACCTCTGTCCAGAGAGAAATTCCAGCGGAAGGTATGGGTGACACATCCTCTTCTTTACAGGCGGCAGCCTGGCAACTCCTGCAGAAAGGCCAGCAGAGCCCCACTCACACCAGGCCACCCACAAAGCTGTGGCCCCTCACTCCCTCCCACCAGCACAGACCCGAGACTGCTGACGGGGCAGAGAATATGGAGTCAGGCACAGCTTCAGGGGCTATTGCTTCCTGGAGCACTGTTTATATTGACCTCAACGAGGCACACCTGGGGAGGGCGGGCCGGCAGAGTAAAGCTGCCCAGGTCAGCTAATCCACAACCCTCAGGGAATCACATTGGTGAAAATGGACCTCGCTAAGGCACAAGAGAAGCCAAGGAAAAAAAGGACACAATGCCATTTGCAGCACCGTAAATGAGTCTAGAAGTAATCACGTGACTTGTAGTAAGTCAGAAAGTGAAAGACACATATCATATCATATCACTTATAGGTGTTACCTAAAAATGGATACCAGGGCAGATATTTCCACGGAGAAGGGCAATCATAGATTCATTAAACAAACTTATGGTTCACCAATGGAAAGGTGTGAGGATTGGTTTCATTACGATATCGGGGTTAACAGACATATACAAACACAGGTGACATATATAATCACCAAAGACCTACAGAATACCAAGACAGGTCTACTCAACATTCTGTCATAACGTACATGGGAAATGGATCCCAGGAAGAACAGACATCTGTATATGTGTAAAAGAACCACATCTTCCACACCTACAACAAGCCAAACATTGTAATCAAATTTGCTGTAATAAAAAATACAAAAAATTAAATTAAAAACACGAACAAGAAGTAGTGAGACAAACTTGAGGGGCTTTCTCCTGGCACATTCCATTCTAAATTCCAATCTAGAACACCACTTCAACTGAGGCTCTCTTGCCCTAGTAACCAGATTTGGTAAGGGAGAACTGCTGCCACCTTGTGGCCGTTTCACACAACAGCAGCTTTAATCCCAGCGCTAATGGTCAGTTGATATTCAAAATCATTGCAGGCCTGTAAATGACACGTGCCCTGAAAACAAATCCTGGGGTCACATATCGACCAAAAAATTCAAAGGACGTCCATATTTCAAAACGACCATTTCAAAAGGCATATTTTACGCACATTAGTGTTCTGCTTCTTTTCCTTTCTTTCCTTTTTTGTTAGAAAAAACGGGAATGGAAAAAGGCATCCCTCAGAATGGGCAAAAATCGTTGCAAACGAATCAATGGACAGAGGTTTAATCTCCAATATATATAAACAGCTCATGCAGCTTAATAGTAAAAAAACAAACAACCCAATACAAAAATGGGCAGAAGATCTAAAGAGACGTTTCTTCAAAGAAGACACAGAGATGGCCAAGACGCACATGAAAAGCTGCTCAACAGCACTAATTATTAGAGAAATGCAAATCAAAACTACAATGAGGTATCACCTCACACCTGTTAGAATCGGCATCATCAGAAAATCTACAAACAACCAATTCTGGGGAGGGTGTGGACAAAAGGAGCCCTCTTCCACTATTGGTGGGAATGTAAATTGATACAGTCACTATGGAGAACAGTATGGAGTTTCCTTAAAAAAACTAGAAATAGAATTACCATCTGATCCAGCAATCCCACTTCTGGGCATATACCCAGAGAAAACGGTAAATCAAAAAGGCACATTCACCACAATGTTCGTTGCAGCACTATTTACAATAGCCAGGTAATGGAAGCAACCTAAATGCCCACAGACAGATGAATGGATAAAGATGTGGTACATATATAAAATGGAATATTACTCGGCCATAAAAAGGAATGAAACTGGGTCATTTGTAGAGACATCGATGGATCGAGAGACTGTCATACAGAATGAAGTAAGTCAGAAAGAGGAAAACAAATACTGTATATTAATGCATATATGTGGAGCCTAAAAAATGGTACAGATGAACTGGTTTGCAGGGAAGAAATAGAGACACAGAGGTAGAGAACAAACGTATGGACACCAAGTGTGGGAAGCCATGGGGTGGCGGTGGTGGGATGAGTTGGGAGATTGGGATTGACCTGTATACATGTATATGCATAAAATACATAACTAATAATAACGTGCTGTATAAAAAAAATAAAATTGAATTTCAAAATTTTAAAAAATAAAATTTAAAAATAAAAGAGAAAAAAGTTCTTCCCGTCACACAGATGTATTTATAGGAATGAATTATTTCAATGCTTATATCTATAAATATATAAAAGAGGAATAAAATCTAACTTGAACCATAAAAGAAAAAAACACCTGAACCCATGAGTTATACAGAGGAAACCCTATCAGCGCACTTGCTCCAGCGGTAAATAATTCTGAAATTGGTCAGAGGTGGGAAACCATCTCCCATACAGCCAGCAACCCACGCCCCACGCAAGGAGCATCCTCATTGCAAAGCTGGGGGACCGTGCCGAGGCATCTGTGAGTAAACGTGAGCTGAGCCCCAGGCCAGCTGCTGCTGAACTGTTCCCACCCTTCCCAGGTAAAACACCTGAATATGTACAAGGGCTTGAAAGCCTAGAGGAAGGGCCGTCGAGCCACACCAGGGACAGCACGCAGGCCAACTTGGTGCCTGAAGGCCAGCCAGGGTGGTCTTGGCCCCGGGCGCTCTTCCAGAAGCTTTCCATTGCCCAGCCTGAGATACACCTCCTGTCCCGGCCCCCACTGCTTTTTTCCTTCCTCACCTCTGTCCGGAGAGAAATTCCAGCGGAAGGTATGGGTGACACATCCTCTTCTTTACAGGCGGCAGCCTGGCAACTCCTGCAGAAAGGCCAGCAGAGCCCCACTCACACCAGGCCACCCACAAAGCTGTGGCCCCTCACTCCCTCCCACCAGCACAGACCCGAGACTGCTGACGGGGCAGAGAATATGGAGTCAGGCACAGCTTCAGGGGCTATTGCTTCCTGGAGCACTGTTTATATTGACCTCAACGAGGCACACCTGGGGAGGGCGGGCCGGCAGAGTAAAGCTGCCCAGGTCAGCTAATCCACAACCCTCAGGGAATCACATTGGTGAAAATGGACCTCGCTAAGGCAGAAGAGAAGCCAAGGAAAAAAAGGACACAATGCCATTTGCAGCACCGTAAATGAGTCTAGAAGTAATCACGTGACTTGTAGTAAGTCAGAAAGTGAAAGACACATATCATATCATATCACTTATAGGTGTTACCTAAAAATGGATACCAGGGCAGATATTTCCACGGAGAAGGGCAATCATAGATTCATTAAACAAACTTATGGTTCACCAATGGAAAGGTGTGAGGATTGGTTTCATTACGATATCGGGGTTAACAGACATATACAAACACAGGTGACATATATAATCACCAAAGACCTACAGAATACCAAGACAGGACTACTCAACATTCTGTCATAACGTACATGGGAAATGGATCCCAGGAAGAACAGACATCTGTATATGTGTAAAAGAACCACATCTTCCACACCTACAACAAGCCAAACATTGTAATCAAACTTGCTGTAATAAAAAATACAAAAAATTAAATTAAAAACACGAACAAGAAGTAGTGAGACAAACTTGAGGGGCTTTCTCCTGGCACATTCCATTCTAAATTCCAATCTAGAACACCACTTCAACTGAGGCTCTCTTGCCCTAGTAACCAGATTTGGTAAGGGAGAACTGCTGCCACCTTGTGGCCGTTTCACACAACAGCAGCTTTAATCCCAGCGCTAATGGTCAGTTGATATTCAAAATCATTGCAGGCCTGTAAATGACACCTGCCCTGAAAACAAATCCTGGGGTCACATATCGACCAAAAAATTCAAAGGACGTCCATATTTCAAAAGGACCGTTTCAAAAGGCATATTTTACGCACATTAGTGTTCTGCTTCTTTTCCTTTCTTTCCTTTTTTGTTAAAAAAACGGGAATGGAAAAAGGCATCCCTCAGAATGGGCGAAAATCGGTGCAAACGAATCAACGGACAGAGGTTTAATCTCCAATATATATAAACAGCTCATGCAGCTTAATATTAAAAAAAACAAACAACCCAATACAAAAATGGGCAGAAGATCTAAAGAGACGTTTCTTCAAAGAAGACACAGAGATGGCCAAGACGCACATGAAAAGCTGCTCAACAGCACTAATTATTAGAGAAACGCAAATCAAAACTACAATGAGGTATCACCTCACACCTGTTAGAATCGGCATCATCAGAAAATCTACAAACAACCAATTCTGGGGAGGGTGTGGACAAAAGGAGCCCTCTTCCACTATTGGTGGGAATGTAAATTGATACAGTCACTATGGAGAACAGTATGGAGTTTCCTTAAAAAAACTAGAAATAGAATTACCATCTGATCCAGCAATCCCACTTCTGGGCATATACCCAGAGAAAACGGTAAATCAAAAAGGCACATTCACCACAATGTTCGTTGCAGCACTATTTACAATAGCCAGGTAATGGAAGCAACCTAAATGCCCACAGACAGATGAATGGATAAAGATGTGGTACATATATAAAATGGAATATTACTCGGCAATAAAAAGGAATGAAACTGGGTCATTTGTAGAGACATCGATGGATCGAGAGACTGTCATACAGAATGAAGTAAGTCAGAAAGAGGAAAACAAATATTGTATATTAATGCATATATGTGGAGCCTAAAAAATGGTACAGATGAACTGGTTTGCAGGGAAGAAATAGAGACACAGAGGTAGAGAACAAACGTATGGACACCAAGTGTGGGAAGCCATGGGGTGGTGGTGGTGGGATGAGTTAGGAGATTGGGATTGACCTGTATACATGTATATGCATAAAATACATAACTAATAATAACGTGCTGTATAAAAAAAATAAAATTAAATTTCAAAATTTTAAAAAATAAAATTTAAAAATAAAAGAGAAAAAAGTTCTTCCCGTCACACAGATGTATTTATAGGAATGAATTATTTCCATGCTTATATCTATAAATATATAAAAGAGGAATAAAATCTAACTTGAACCATAAAAGAAAAAAAAAACCTGAACCCACGAGTTATACAGAGGAAAACCCTATCAGGGCACTTGCTCCAGCGGTAAACAATTCTGAAATTGGTCAGAGGTGGGAAACCATCTCCCATACAGCCAGCAACCCACCCCCCACGCAAGGAGAGTCCTCATTGCAAAGCTGGGGGACCGTGCCGAGGCATCTGTGAGTAAACGTGAGCTGAGCCCCAGGCCAGCTGCTGCTGAACTGTTCCCACCCTTTCCAGGTAAAACACCTGAATATGTACAAGGGCTTGAAAGCCTAGAGGAAGGGCCGTCGAGCCACACCAGGGACAGCACGCAGGCCAACTTGGTGCCTGAAGGCCAGCCAGGGTGGTCTTGGCCCCGGGCGCTCTTCCAGAAGCTTTCCATTGCCCTGCCTGAGATACACCTCCTGTCCCGGCCCCCACTGCTTTTTTCCTTCCTCACCTCTGTCCAGAGAGAAATTCCAGCGGAAGGTATGGGTGACACATCCTCTTCTTTACAGGCGGCAGCCTGGCAACTCCTGCAGAAAGGCCAGCAGAGCCCCACTCACACCAGGCCACCCACAAAGCTGTGGCCCCTCACTCCCTCCCACCAGCACAGACCCGAGACTGCTGACGGGGCAGAGAATATGGAGTCAGGCACAGCTTCAGGGGCTATTGCTTCCTGGAGCACTGTTTATATTGACCTCAACGAGGCACACCTGGGGAGGGCGGGCCGGCAGAGTAAAGCTGCCCAGGTCAGCTAATCCACAACCCTCAGGGAATCACATTGGTGAAAATGGACCTCGCTAAGGCACAAGAGAAGCCAAGGAAAAAAAGGACACAATGCCATTTGCAGCACCGTAAATGAGTCTAGAAGTAATCACGTGACTTGTAGTAAGTCAGAAAGTGAAAGACACATATCATATCATATCACTTATAGGTGTTACCTAAAAATGGATACCAGGGCAGATATTTCCACGGAGAAGGGCAATCATAGATTCATTAAACAAACTTATGGTTCACCAATGGAAAGGTGTGAGGATTGGTTTCATTACGATATCGGGGTTAACAGACATATACAAACACAGGTGACATATATAATCACCAAAGACCTACAGAATACCAAGACAGGTCTACTCAACATTCTGTCATAACGTACATGGGAAATGGATCCCAGGAAGAACAGACATCTGTATATGTGTAAAAGAACCACATCTTCCACACCTACAACAAGCCAAACATTGTAATCAAATTTGCTGTAATAAAAAATACAAAAAATTAAATTAAAAACACGAACAAGAAGTAGTGAGACAAACTTGAGGGGCTTTCTCCTGGCACATTCCATTCTAAATTCCAATCTAGAACACCACTTCAACTGAGGCTCTCTTGCCCTAGTAACCAGATTTGGTAAGGGAGAACTGCTGCCACCTTGTGGCCGTTTCACACAACAGCAGCTTTAATCCCAGCGCTAATGGTCAGTTGATATTCAAAATCATTGCAGGCCTGTAAATGACACGTGCCCTGAAAACAAATCCTGGGGTCACATATCGACCAAAAAATTCAAAGGACGTCCATATTTCAAAACGACCATTTCAAAAGGCATATTTTACGCACATTAGTGTTCTGCTTCTTTTCCTTTCTTTCCTTTTTTGTTAGAAAAAACGGGAATGGAAAAAGGCATCCCTCAGAATGGGCAAAAATCGTTGCAAACGAATCAATGGACAGAGGTTTAATCTCCAATATATATAAACAGCTCATGCAGCTTAATAGTAAAAAAACAAACAACCCAATACAAAAATGGGCAGAAGATCTAAAGAGACGTTTCTTCAAAGAAGACACAGAGATGGCCAAGACGCACATGAAAAGCTGCTCAACAGCACTAATTATTAGAGAAATGCAAATCAAAACTACAATGAGGTATCACCTCACACCTGTTAGAATCGGCATCATCAGAAAATCTACAAACAACCAATTCTGGGGAGGGTGTGGACAAAAGGAGCCCTCTTCCACTATTGGTGGGAATGTAAATTGATACAGTCACTATGGAGAACAGTATGGAGTTTCCTTAAAAAAACTAGAAATAGAATTACCATCTGATCCAGCAATCCCACTTCTGGGCATATACCCAGAGAAAACGGTAAATCAAAAAGGCACATTCACCACAATGTTCGTTGCAGCACTATTTACAATAGCCAGGTAATGGAAGCAACCTAAATGCCCACAGACAGATGAATGGATAAAGATGTGGTACATATATAAAATGGAATATTACTCGGCCATAAAAAGGAATGAAACTGGGTCATTTGTAGAGACATCGATGGATCGAGAGACTGTCATACAGAATGAAGTAAGTCAGAAAGAGGAAAACAAATACTGTATATTAATGCATATATGTGGAACCTAAAAAATGGTACAGATGAACTGGTTTGCAGGGAAGAAATAGAGACACAGAGGTAGAGAACAAACGTATGGACACCAAGTGTGGGAAGCCATGGGGTGGCGGTGGTGGGATGAGTTGGGAGATTGGGATTGACCTGTATACATGTATATGCATAAAATACATAACTAATAATAACGTGCTGTATAAAAAAAATAAAATTGAATTTCAAAATTATAAAAAATAAAATTTAAAAATAAAAGAGAAAAAAGTTCTTCCCGTCACACAGATGTATTTATAGGAATGAATTATTTCAATGCTTATATCTATAAATATATAAAAGAGGAATAAAATCTAACTTGAACCATAAAAGAAAAAAACACCTGAACCCATGAGTTATACAGAGGAAACCCTATCAGCGCACTTGCTCCAGCGGTAAATAATTCTGAAATTGGTCAGAGGTGGGAAACCATCTCCCATACAGCCAGCAACCCACGCCCCACGCAAGGAGCATCCTCATTGCAAAGCTGGGGGACCGTGCCGAG
Source organism: Mesoplodon mirus (assembly GCF_964341445.2). NCBI lineage: Eukaryota > Metazoa > Chordata > Mammalia > Artiodactyla > Ziphiidae > Mesoplodon > Mesoplodon mirus. The sequence goes on from NW_028295654.1 coordinate 22,239, forward strand.
GCATCTGTGAGTAAACGTGAGCTGAGCCCCAGGCCAGCTGCTGCTGAACTGTTCCCACCCTTCCCAGGTAAAACACCTGAATATGTACAAGGGCTTGAAAGCCTAGAGGAAGGGCCGTCGAGCCACACCAGGGACAGCACGCAGGCCAACTTGGTGCCTGAAGGCCAGCCAGGGTGGTCTTGGCCCCGGGCGCTCTTCCAGAAGCTTTCCATTGCCCAGCCTGAGATACACCTCCTGTCCCGGCCCCCACTGCTTTTTTCCTTCCTCACCTCTGTCCGGAGAGAAATTCCAGCGGAAGGTATGGGTGACACATCCTCTTCTTTACAGGCGGCAGCCTGGCAACTCCTGCAGAAAGGCCAGCAGAGCCCCACTCACACCAGGCCACCCACAAAGCTGTGGCCCCTCACTCCCTCCCACCAGCACAGACCCGAGACTGCTGACGGGGCAGAGAATATGGAGTCAGGCACAGCTTCAGGGGCTATTGCTTCCTGGAGCACTGTTTATATTGACCTCAACGAGGCACACCTGGGGAGGGCGGGCCGGCAGAGTAAAGCTGCCCAGGTCAGCTAATCCACAACCCTCAGGGAATCACATTGGTGAAAATGGACCTCGCTAAGGCAGAAGAGAAGCCAAGGAAAAAAAGGACACAATGCCATTTGCAGCACCGTAAATGAGTCTAGAAGTAATCACGTGACTTGTAGTAAGTCAGAAAGTGAAAGACACATATCATATCATATCACTTATAGGTGTTACCTAAAAATGGATACCAGGGCAGATATTTCCACGGAGAAGGGCAATCATAGATTCATTAAACAAACTTATGGTTCACCAATGGAAAGGTGTGAGGATTGGTTTCATTACGATATCAGGGTTAACAGACATATACAAACACAGGTGACATATATAATCACCAAAGACCTACAGAATACCAAGACAGGACTACTCAACATTCTGTCATAACGTACATGGGAAATGGATCCCAGGAAGAACAGACATCTGTATATGTGTAAAAGAACCACATCTTCCACACCTACAACAAGCCAAACATTGTAATCAAACTTGCTGTAATAAAAAATACAAAAAATTAAATTAAAAACACGAACAAGAAGTAGTGAGACAAACTTGAGGGGCTTTCTCCTGGCACATTCCATTCTAAATTCCAATCTAGAACACCACTTCCACTGAGGCTCTCTTGCCCTAGTAACCAGATTTGGTAAGGGAGAACTGCTGCCACCTTGTGGCCGTTTCACACAACAGCAGCTTTAATCCCAGCGCTAATGGTCAGTTGATATTCAAAATCATTGCAGGCCTGTAAATGACACCTGCCCTGAAAACAAATCCTGGGGTCACATATCGACCAAAAAATTCAAAGGACGTCCATATTTCAAAAGGACCGTTTCAAAAGGCATATTTTACGCACATTAGTGTTCTGCTTCTTTTCCTTTCTTTCCTTTTTTGTTAAAAAAACGGGAATGGAAAAAGGCATCCCTCAGAATGGGCGAAAATCGGTGCAAACGAATCAACGGACAGAGGTTTAATCTCCAATATATATAAACAGCTCATGCAGCTTAATATTAAAAAAAACAAACAACCCAATACAAAAATGGGCAGAAGATCTAAAGAGACGTTTCTTCAAAGAAGACACAGAGATGGCCAAGACGCACATGAAAAGCTGCTCAACAGCACTAATTATTAGAGAAACGCAAATCAAAACTACAATGAGGTATCACCTCACACCTGTTAGAATCGGCATCATCAGAAAATCTACAAACAACCAATTCTGGGGAGGGTGTGGACAAAAGGAGCCCTCTTCCACTATTGGTGGGAATGTAAATTGATACAGTCACTATGGAGAACAGTATGGAGTTTCCTTAAAAAAACTAGAAATAGAATTACCATCTGATCCAGCAATCCCACTTCTGGGCATATACCCAGAGAAAACGGTAAATCAAAAAGGCACATTCACCACAATGTTCGTTGCAGCACTATTTACAATAGCCAGGTAATGGAAGCAACCTAAATGCCCACAGACAGATGAATGGATAAAGATGTGGTACGTATATAAAATGGAATATTACTCGGCCATAAAAAGTAATGAAACTGGGTCATTTGTAGAGACATCGATGGATCGAGAGACTGTCATACAGAATGAAGTAAGTCAGAAAGAGGAAAACAAATATTGTATATTAATGCATATATGTGGAGCCTAAAAAATGGTACAGATGAACTGGTTTGCAGGGAAGAAATAGAGACACAGAGGTAGAGAACAAACGTATGGACACCAAGTGTGGGAAGCCATGGGGTGGTGGTGGTGGGATGAGTTAGGAGATTGGGATTGACCTGTATACATGTATATGCATAAAATACATAACTAATAATAACGTGCTGTATAAAAAAAATAAAATTAAATTTCAAAATTTTAAAAAATAAAATTTAAAAATAAAACAGAAAAAAGTTCTTCCCGTCACACAGATGTATTTATAGGAATGAATTATTTCCATGCTTATATCTATAAATATATAAAAGAGGAATAAAATCTAACTTGAACCATAAAAGAAAAAAAAAACCTGAACCCACGAGTTATACAGAGGAAAACCCTATCAGGGCACTTGCTCCAGCGGTAAACAATTCTGAAATTGGTCAGAGGTGGGAAACCATCTCCCATACAGCCAGCAACCCACCCCCCACGCAAGGAGAGTCCTCATTGCAAAGCTGGGGGACCGTGCCGAGGCATCTGTGAGTAAACGTGAGCTGAGCCCCAGGCCAGCTGCTGCTGAACTGTTCCCACCCTTTCCAGGTAAAACACCTGAATATGTACAAGGGCTTGAAAGCCTAGAGGAAGGGCCGTCGAGCCACACCAGGGACAGCACGCAGGCCAACTTGGTGCCTGAAGGCCAGCCAGGGTGGTCTTGGCCCCGGGCGCTCTTCCAGAAGCTTTCCATTGCCCTGCCTGAGATACACCTCCTGTCCCGGCCCCCACTGCTTTTTTCCTTCCTCACCTCTGTCCAGAGAGAAATTCCAGCGGAAGGTATGGGTGACACATCCTCTTCTTTACAGGCGGCAGCCTGGCAACTCCTGCAGAAAGGCCAGCAGAGCCCCACTCACACCAGGCCACCCACAAAGCTGTGGCCCCTCACTCCCTCCCACCAGCACAGACCCGAGACTGCTGACGGGGCAGAGAATATGGAGTCAGGCACAGCTTCAGGGGCTATTGCTTCCTGGAGCACTGTTTATATTGACCTCAACGAGGCACACCTGGGGAGGGCGGGCCGGCAGAGTAAAGCTGCCCAGGTCAGCTAATCCACAACCCTCAGGGAATCACATTGGTGAAAATGGACCTCGCTAAGGCACAAGAGAAGCCAAGGAAAAAAAGGACACAATGCCATTTGCAGCACCGTAAATGAGTCTAGAAGTAATCACGTGACTTGTAGTAAGTCAGAAAGTGAAAGACACATATCATATCATATCACTTATAGGTGTTACCTAAAAATGGATACCAGGGCAGATATTTCCACGGAGAAGGGCAATCATAGATTCATTAAACAAACTTATGGTTCACCAATGGAAAGGTGTGAGGATTGGTTTCATTACGATATCGGGGTTAACAGACATATACAAACACAGGTGACATATATAATCACCAAAGACCTACAGAATACCAAGACAGGTCTACTCAACATTCTGTCATAACGTACATGGGAAATGGATCCCAGGAAGAACAGACATCTGTATATGTGTAAAAGAACCACATCTTCCACACCTACAACAAGCCAAACATTGTAATCAAACTTGCTGTAATAAAAAATACAAAAAATTAAATTAAAAACACGAACAAGAAGTAGTGAGACAAACTTGAGGGGCTTTCTCCTGGCACATTCCATTCTAAATTCCAATCTAGAACACCACTTCAACTGAGGCTCTCTTGCCCTAGTAACCAGATTTGGTAAGGGAGAACTGCTGCCACCTTGTGGCCGTTTCACACAACAGCAGCTTTAATCCCACCGCTAATGGTCAGTTGATATTCAAAATCATTGCAGGCCTGTAAATGACACCTGCCCTGAAAACAAATCCTGGGGTCACATATCGACCAAAAAATTCAAAGGACGTCCATATTTCAAAACGACCATTTCAAAAGGCATATTTTACGCACATTAGTGTTCTGCTTCTTTTCCTTTCTTTCCTTTTTTGTTAGAAAAAACGGGAATGGAAAAAGGCATCCCTCAGAATGGGCAAAAATCGTTGCAAACGAATCAATGGACAGAGGTTTAATCTCCAATATATATAAACAGCTCATGCAGCTTAATAGTAAAAAAACAAACAACCCAATACAAAAATGGGCAGAAGATCTAAAGAGACGTTTCTTCAAAGAAGACACAGAGATGGCCAAGACGCACATGAAAAGCTGCTCAACAGCACTAATTATTAGAGAAATGCAAATCAAAACTACAATGAGGTATCACCTCACACCTGTTAGAATCGGCATCATCAGAAAATCTACAAACAACCAATTCTGGGGAGGGTGTGGACAAAAGGAGCCCTCTTCCACTATTGGTGGGAATGTAAATTGATACAGTCACTATGGAGAACAGTATGGAGTTTCCTTAAAAAAACTAGAAATAGAATTACCATCTGATCCAGCAATCCCACTTCTGGGCATATACCCAGAGAAAACGGTAAATCAAAAAGGCACATTCACCACAATGTTCGTTGCAGCACTATTTACAATAGCCAGGTAATGGAAGCAACCTAAATGCCCACAGACAGATGAATGGATAAAGATGTGGTACATATATAAAATGGAATATTACTCGGCCATAAAAAGGAATGAAACTGGGTCATTTGTAGAGACATCGATGGATCGAGAGACTGTCATACAGAATGAAGTAAGTCAGAAAGAGGAAAACAAATACTGTATATTAATGCATATATGTGGAACCTAAAAAATGGTACAGATGAACTGGTTTGCAGGGAAGAAATAGAGACACAGAGGTAGAGAACAAACGTATGGACACCAAGTGTGGGAAGCCATGGGGTGGCGGTGGTGGGATGAGTTGGGAGATTGGGATTGACCTGTATACATGTATATGCATAAAATACATAACTAATAATAACGTGCTGTATAAAAAAAATAAAATTGAATTTCAAAATTTTAAAAAATAAAATTTAAAAATAAAAGAGAAAAAAGTTCTTCCCGTCACACAGATGTATTTATAGGAATGAATTATTTCAATGCTTATATCTATAAATATATAAAAGAGGAATAAAATCTAACTTGAACCATAAAAGAAAAAAACACCTGAACCCATGAGTTATACAGAGGAAACCCTATCAGCGCACTTGCTCCAGCGGTAAATAATTCTGAAATTGGTCAGAGGTGGGAAACCATCTCCCATACAGCCAGCAACCCACGCCCCACGCAAGGAGCATCCTCATTGCAAAGCTGGGGGACCGTGCCGAGGCATCTGTGAGTAAACGTGAGCTGAGCCCCAGGCCAGCTGCTGCTGAACTGTTCCCACCCTTCCCAGGTAAAACACCTGAATATGTACAAGGGCTTGAAAGCCTAGAGGAAGGGCCGTCGAGCCACACCAGGGACAGCACGCAGGCCAACTTGGTGCCTGAAGGCCAGCCAGGGTGGTCTTGGCCCCGGGCGCTCTTCCAGAAGCTTTCCATTGCCCAGCCTGAGATACACCTCCTGTCCCGGCCCCCACTGCTTTTTTCCTTCCTCACCTCTGTCCGGAGAGAAATTCCAGCGGAAGGTATGGGTGACACATCCTCTTCTTTACAGGCGGCAGCCTGGCAACTCCTGCAGAAAGGCCAGCAGAGCCCCACTCACACCAGGCCACCCACAAAGCTGTGGCCCCTCACTCCCTCCCACCAGCACAGACCCGAGACTGCTGACGGGGCAGAGAATATGGAGTCAGGCACAGCTTCAGGGGCTATTGCTTCCTGGAGCACTGTTTATATTGACCTCAACGAGGCACACCTGGGGAGGGCGGGCCGGCAGAGTAAAGCTGCCCAGGTCAGCTAATCCACAACCCTCAGGGAATCACATTGGTGAAAATGGACCTCGCTAAGGCAGAAGAGAAGCCAAGGAAAAAAAGGACACAATGCCATTTGCAGCACCGTAAATGAGTCTAGAAGTAATCACGTGACTTGTAGTAAGTCAGAAAGTGAAAGACACATATCATATCATATCACTTATAGGTGTTACCTAAAAATGGATACCAGGGCAGATATTTCCACGGAGAAGGGCAATCATAGATTCATTAAACAAACTTATGGTTCACCAATGGAAAGGTGTGAGGATTGGTTTCATTACGATATCGGGGTTAACAGACATATACAAACACAGGTGACATATATAATCACCAAAGACCTACAGAATACCAAGACAGGACTACTCAACATTCTGTCATAACGTACATGGGAAATGGATCCCAGGAAGAACAGACATCTGTATATGTGTAAAAGAACCACATCTTCCACACCTACAACAAGCCAAACATTGTAATCAAACTTGCTGTAATAAAAAATACAAAAAATTAAATTAAAAACACGAACAAGAAGTAGTGAGACAAACTTGAGGGGCTTTCTCCTGGCACATTCCATTCTAAATTCCAATCTAGAACACCACTTCAACTGAGGCTCTCTTGCCCTAGTAACCAGATTTGGTAAGGGAGAACTGCTGCCACCTTGTGGCCGTTTCACACAACAGCAGCTTTAATCCCAGCGCTAATGGTCAGTTGATATTCAAAATCATTGCAGGCCTGTAAATGACACCTGCCCTGAAAACAAATCCTGGGGTCACATATCGACCAAAAAATTCAAAGGACGTCCATATTTCAAAAGGACCGTTTCAAAAGGCATATTTTACGCACATTAGTGTTCTGCTTCTTTTCCTTTCTTTCCTTTTTTGTTAAAAAAACGGGAATGGAAAAAGGCATCCCTCAGAATGGGCGAAAATCGGTGCAAACGAATCAACGGACAGAGGTTTAATCTCCAATATATATAAACAGCTCATGCAGCTTAATATTAAAAAAAACAAACAACCCAATACAAAAATGGGCAGAAGATCTAAAGAGACGTTTCTTCAAAGAAGACACAGAGATGGCCAAGACGCACATGAAAAGCTGCTCAACAGCACTAATTATTAGAGAAACGCAAATCAAAACTACAATGAGGTATCACCTCACACCTGTTAGAATCGGCATCATCAGAAAATCTACAAACAACCAATTCTGGGGAGGGTGTGGACAAAAGGAGCCCTCTTCCACTATTGGTGGGAATGTAAATTGATACAGTCACTATGGAGAACAGTATGGAGTTTCCTTAAAAAAACTAGAAATAGAATTACCATCTGATCCAGCAATCCCACTTCTGGGCATATACCCAGAGAAAACGGTAAATCAAAAAGGCACATTCACCACAATGTTCGTTGCAGCACTATTTACAATAGCCAGGTAATGGAAGCAACCTAAATGCCCACAGACAGATGAATGGATAAAGATGTGGTACATATATAAAATGGAATATTACTCGGCAATAAAAAGGAATGAAACTGGGTCATTTGTAGAGACATCGATGGATCGAGAGACTGTCATACAGAATGAAGTAAGTCAGAAAGAGGAAAACAAATATTGTATATTAATGCATATATGTGGAGCCTAAAAAATGGTACAGATGAACTGGTTTGCAGGGAAGAAATAGAGACACAGAGGTAGAGAACAAACGTATGGACACCAAGTGTGGGAAGCCATGGGGTGGTGGTGGTGGGATGAGTTAGGAGATTGGGATTGACCTGTATACATGTATATGCATAAAATACATAACTAATAATAACGTGCTGTATAAAAAAAATAAAATTAAATTTCAAAATTTTAAAAAATAAAATTTAAAAATAAAAGAGAAAAAAGTTCTTCCCGTCACACAGATGTATTTATAGGAATGAATTATTTCCATGCTTATATCTATAAATATATAAAAGAGGAATAAAATCTAACTTGAACCATAAAAGAAAAAAAAAACCTGAACCCACGAGTTATACAGAGGAAAACCCTATCAGGGCACTTGCTCCAGCGGTAAACAATTCTGAAATTGGTCAGAGGTGGGAAACCATCTCCCATACAGCCAGCAACCCACCCCCCACGCAAGGAGAGTCCTCATTGCAAAGCTGGGGGACCGTGCCGAGGCATCTGTGAGTAAACGTGAGCTGAGCCCCAGGCCAGCTGCTGCTGAACTGTTCCCACCCTTTCCAGGTAAAACACCTGAATATGTACAAGGGCTTGAAAGCCTAGAGGAAGGGCCGTCGAGCCACACCAGGGACAGCACGCAGGCCAACTTGGTGCCTGAAGGCCAGCCAGGGTGGTCTTGGCCCCGGGCGCTCTTCCAGAAGCTTTCCATTGCCCTGCCTGAGATACACCTCCTGTCCCGGCCCCCACTGCTTTTTTCCTTCCTCACCTCTGTCCAGAGAGAAATTCCAGCGGAAGGTATGGGTGACACATCCTCTTCTTTACAGGCGGCAGCCTGGCAACTCCTGCAGAAAGGCCAGCAGAGCCCCACTCACACCAGGCCACCCACAAAGCTGTGGCCCCTCACTCCCTCCCACCAGCACAGACCCGAGACTGCTGACGGGGCAGAGAATATGGAGTCAGGCACAGCTTCAGGGGCTATTGCTTCCTGGAGCACTGTTTATATTGACCTCAACGAGGCACACCTGGGGAGGGCGGGCCGGCAGAGTAAAGCTGCCCAGGTCAGCTAATCCACAACCCTCAGGGAATCACATTGGTGAAAATGGACCTCGCTAAGGCACAAGAGAAGCCAAGGAAAAAAAGGACACAATGCCATTTGCAGCACCGTAAATGAGTCTAGAAGTAATCACGTGACTTGTAGTAAGTCAGAAAGTGAAAGACACATATCATATCATATCACTTATAGGTGTTACCTAAAAATGGATACCAGGGCAGATATTTCCACGGAGAAGGGCAATCATAGATTCATTAAACAAACTTATGGTTCACCAATGGAAAGGTGTGAGGATTGGTTTCATTACGATATCGGGGTTAACAGACATATACAAACACAGGTGACATATATAATCACCAAAGACCTACAGAATACCAAGACAGGTCTACTCAACATTCTGTCATAACGTACATGGGAAATGGATCCCAGGAAGAACAGACATCTGTATATGTGTAAAAGAACCACATCTTCCACACCTACAACAAGCCAAACATTGTAATCAAATTTGCTGTAATAAAAAATACAAAAAATTAAATTAAAAACACGAACAAGAAGTAGTGAGACAAACTTGAGGGGCTTTCTCCTGGCACATTCCATTCTAAATTCCAATCTAGAACACCACTTCAACTGAGGCTCTCTTGCCCTAGTAACCAGATTTGGTAAGGGAGAACTGCTGCCACCTTGTGGCCGTTTCACACAACAGCAGCTTTAATCCCAGCGCTAATGGTCAGTTGATATTCAAAATCATTGCAGGCCTGTAAATGACACGTGCCCTGAAAACAAATCCTGGGGTCACATATCGACCAAAAAATTCAAAGGACGTCCATATTTCAAAACGACCATTTCAAAAGGCATATTTTACGCACATTAGTGTTCTGCTTCTTTTCCTTTCTTTCCTTTTTTGTTAGAAAAAACGGGAATGGAAAAAGGCATCCCTCAGAATGGGCAAAAATCGTTGCAAACGAATCAATGGACAGAGGTTTAATCTCCAATATATATAAACAGCTCATGCAGCTTAATAGTAAAAAAACAAACAACCCAATACAAAAATGGGCAGAAGATCTAAAGAGACGTTTCTTCAAAGAAGACACAGAGATGGCCAAGACGCACATGAAAAGCTGCTCAACAGCACTAATTATTAGAGAAATGCAAATCAAAACTACAATGAGGTATCACCTCACACCTGTTAGAATCGGCATCATCAGAAAATCTACAAACAACCAATTCTGGGGAGGGTGTGGACAAAAGGAGCCCTCTTCCACTATTGGTGGGAATGTAAATTGATACAGTCACTATGGAGAACAGTATGGAGTTTCCTTAAAAAAACTAGAAATAGAATTACCATCTGATCCAGCAATCCCACTTCTGGGCATATACCCAGAGAAAACGGTAAATCAAAAAGGCACATTCACCACAATGTTCGTTGCAGCACTATTTACAATAGCCAGGTAATGGAAGCAACCTAAATGCCCACAGACAGATGAATGGATAAAGATGTGGTACATATATAAAATGGAATATTACTCGGCCATAAAAAGGAATGAAACTGGGTCATTTGTAGAGACATCGATGGATCGAGAGACTGTCATACAGAATGAAGTAAGTCAGAAAGAGGAAAACAAATACTGTATATTAATGCATATATGTGGAACCTAAAAAATGGTACAGATGAACTGGTTTGCAGGGAAGAAATAGAGACACAGAGGTAGAGAACAAACGTATGGACACCAAGTGTGGGAAGCCATGGGGTGGCGGTGGTGGGATGAGTTGGGAGATTGGGATTGACCTGTATACATGTATATGCATAAAATACATAACTAATAATAACGTGCTGTATAAAAAAAATAAAATTGAATTTCAAAATTATAAAAAATAAAATTTAAAAATAAAAGAGAAAAAAGTTCTTCCCGTCACACAGATGTATTTATAGGAATGAATTATTTCAATGCTTATATCTATAAATATATAAAAGAGGAATAAAATCTAACTTGAACCATAAAAGAAAAAAACACCTGAACCCATGAGTTATACAGAGGAAACCCTATCAGCGCACTTGCTCCAGCGGTAAATAATTCTGAAATTGGTCAGAGGTGGGAAACCATCTCCCATACAGCCAGCAACCCACGCCCCACGCAAGGAGCATCCTCATTGCAAAGCTGGGGGACCGTGCCGAGGCATCTGTGAGTAAACGTGAGCTGAGCCCCAGGCCAGCTGCTGCTGAACTGTTCCCACCCTTCCCAGGTAAAACACCTGAATATGTACAAGGGCTTGAAAGCCTAGAGGAAGGGCCGTCGAGCCACACCAGGGACAGCACGCAGGCCAACTTGGTGCCTGAAGGCCAGCCAGGGTGGTCTTGGCCCCGGGCGCTCTTCCAGAAGCTTTCCATTGCCCAGCCTGAGATACACCTCCTGTCCCGGCCCCCACTGCTTTTTTCCTTCCTCACCTCTGTCCGGAGAGAAATTCCAGCGGAAGGTATGGGTGACACATCCTCTTCTTTACAGGCGGCAGCCTGGCAACTCCTGCAGAAAGGCCAGCAGAGCCCCACTCACACCAGGCCACCCACAAAGCTGTGGCCCCTCACTCCCTCCCACCAGCACAGACCCGAGACTGCTGACGGGGCAGAGAATATGGAGTCAGGCACAGCTTCAGGGGCTATTGCTTCCTGGAGCACTGTTTATATTGACCTCAACGAGGCACACCTGGGGAGGGCGGGCCGGCAGAGTAAAGCTGCCCAGGTCAGCTAATCCACAACCCTCAGGGAATCACATTGGTGAAAATGGACCTCGCTAAGGCAGAAGAGAAGCCAAGGAAAAAAAGGACACAATGCCATTTGCAGCACCGTAAATGAGTCTAGAAGTAATCACGTGACTTGTAGTAAGTCAGAAAGTGAAAGACACATATCATATCATATCACTTATAGGTGTTACCTAAAAATGGATACCAGGGCAGATATTTCCACGGAGAAGGGCAATCATAGATTCATTAAACAAACTTATGGTTCACCAATGGAAAGGTGTGAGGATTGGTTTCATTACGATATCGGGGTTAACAGACATATACAAACACAGGTGACATATATAATCACCAAAGACCTACAGAATACCAAGACAGGACTACTCAACATTCTGTCATAACGTACATGGGAAATGGATCCCAGGAAGAACAGACATCTGTATATGTGTAAAAGAACCACATCTTCCACACCTACAACAAGCCAAACATTGTAATCAAACTTGCTGTAATAAAAAATACAAAAAATTAAATTAAAAACACGAACAAGAAGTAGTGAGACAAACTTGAGGGGCTTTCTCCTGGCACATTCCATTCTAAATTCCAATCTAGAACACCACTTCAACTGAGGCTCTCTTGCCCTAGTAACCAGATTTAGTAAGGGAGAACTGCTGCCACCTTGTGGCCGTTTCACACAACAGCAGCTTTAATCCCAGCGCTAATGGTCAGTTGATATTCAAAATCATTGCAGGCCTGTAAATGACACCTGCCCTGAAAACAAATTCTGGGGTCACATATCGACCAAAAAATTCAAAGGACGTCCATATTTCAAAAGGACCGTTTCAAAAGGCATATTTTACGCACATTAGTGTTCTGCTTCTTTTCCTTTCTTTCCTTTTTTGTTAAAAAAACGGGAATGGAAAAAGGCATCCCTCAGAATGGGCGAAAATCGGTGCAAACGAATCAACGGACAGAGGTTTAATCTCCAATATATATAAACAGCTCATGCAGCTTAATAGTAAAAAAAACAAACAACCCAATACAAAAATGGGCAGAAGATCTAAAGAGACGTTTCTTCAAAGAAGACACAGAGATGGCCAAGACGCACATGAAAAGCTGCTCAACAGCACTAATTATTAGAGAAATGCAAATCAAAACTACAATGAGGTATCACCTCACACCTGTTAGAATCGGCATCATCAGAAAATCTACAAACAACCAATTCTGGGGAGGGTGTGGACAAAAGGAGCCCTCTTCCACTATTGGTGGGAATGTAAATTGATACAGTCACTATGGAGAACAGTATGGAGTTTCCTTAAAAAAACTAGAAATAGAATTACCATCTGATCCAGCAATCCCACATCTGGGCATATACCCAGAGAAAACGGTAAATCAAAAAGGCACATTCACCACAATGTTCGTTGCAGCACTATTTACAATAGCCAGGTAATGGAAGCAACCTAAATGCCCACAGACAGATGAATGGATAAAGATGTGGTACATATATAAAATGGAATATTACTCGGCAATAAAAAGGAATGAAACTGGGTCATTTGTAGAGACATCGATGGATCGAGAGACTGTCATACAGAATGAAGTAAGTCAGAAAGAGAAAAACAAATATTGTATATTAATGCATATATGTGGAGCCTAAAAAATGGTACAGATGAACTGGTTTGCAGGGAAGAAATAGAGACACAGAGGTAGAGAACAAACGTATGGACACCAAGTGTGGGAAGCCATGGGGTGGTGGTGGTGGGATGAGTTAGGAGATTGGGATTGACCTGTATACATGTATATGCATAAAATACATAACTAATAATAACGTGCTGTATAAAAAAAATAAAATTAAATTTCAAAAGTTTAAAAAATAAAATTTAAAATAAAACAGAAAAAAGTTCTTCCCGTCACACAGATGTATTTATAGGAATGAATTATTTCCATGCTTATATCTATAAATATATAAAAGAGGAATAAAATCGAACTTGAACCATAAAAGAAAAAAAAAACCTGAACCCACGAGTTATACAGAGGAAAACCCTATCAGGGCACTTGCTCCAGCGGTAAACAATTCTGAAATTGGTCAGAGGTGGGAAACCATCTCCCATACAGCCAGCAACCCACCCCCCACGCAAGGAGAGTCCTCATTGCAAAGCTGGGGGACCGTGCCGAGGCATCTGTGAGTAAACGTGAGCTGAGCCCCAGGCCAGCTGCTGCTGAACTGTTCCCACCCTTCCCAGGTAAAACACCTGAATATGTACAAGGGCTTGAAAGCCTAGAGGAAGGGCCGTCGAGCCACACCAGGGACAGCACGCAGGCCAACTTGGTGCCTGAAGGCCAGCCAGGGTGGTCTTGGCCCCGGGCGCTCTTCCAGAAGCTTTCCATTGCCCTGCCTGAGATACACCTCCTGTCCCGGCCCCCACTGCTTTTTTCCTTCCTCACCTCTGTCCGGAGAGAAATTCCAGCGGAAGGTATGGGTGACACATCCTCTTCTTTACAGGCGGCAGCCTGGCAACTCCTGCAGAAAGGCCAGCAGAGCCCCACTCACACCAGGCCGCCCACAAAGCTGTGGCCCCTCACTCCCTCCCACCAGCACAGACCCGAGACTGCTGACGGGGCAGAGAATATGGAGTCAGGCACAGCCTCAGGGGCTATTGCTTCCTGGAGCACTGTTTATATTGACCTCAACGAGGCACACCTGGGGAGGGCGGGCCGGCAGAGTAAAGCTGCCCAGGTCAGCTAATCCACAACCCTCAGGGAATCACATTGGTGAAAATGGACCTCGCTAAGGCAGAAGAGAAGCCAAGGAAAAAAAGGACACAATGCCATTTGCAGCACCGTAAATGAGTCTAGAAGTAATCACGTGACTTGTAGTAAGTCAGAAAGTGAAAGACACATATCATATCATATCACTTATAGGTGTTACCTAAAAATGGATACCAGGGCAGATATTTCCACGGAGAAGGGCAATCATAGATTCATTAAACAAACTTATGGTTCACCAATGGAAAGGTGTGAGGATTGGTTTCATTACGATATCGGGGTTAACAGACATATACAAACACAGGTGACATATATAATCACCAAAGACCTACAGAATACCAAGACAGGTCTACTCAACATTCTGTCATAACGTACATGGGAAATGGATCCCAGGAAGAACAGACATCTGTATATGTGTAAAAGAACCACATCTTCCACACCTACAACAAGCCAAACATTGTAATCAAACTTGCTGTAATAAAAAATACAAAAAATTAAATTAAAAACACGAACAAGAAGTAGTGAGACAAACTTGAGGGGCTTTCTCCTGGCACATTCCATTCTAAATTCCAATCTAGAACACCACTTCAACTGAGGCTCTCTTGCCCTAGTAACCAGATTTGGTAAGGGAGAACTGCTGCCACCTTGTGACCGTTTCACACAACAGCAGCTTTAATCCCAGCGCTAATGGTCAGTTGATATTCAAAATCATTGCAGGCCTGTAAATGACACCTGCCCTGAAAACAAATCCTGGGGTCACATATCGACCAAAAAATTCAAAGGACGTCCATATTTCAAAAGGACCGTTTCAAAAGGCATATTTTACGCACATTAGTGTTCTGCTTCTTTTCCTTTCTTTCCTTTTTTGTTAAAAAAACGGGAATGGAAAAAGGCATCCCTCAGAATGGGCGAAAATCGGTGCAAACGAATCAACGGACAGAGGTTTAATCTCCAATATATATAAACAGCTCATGCAGCTTAATATTAAAAAAAACAAACAACCCAATACAAAAATGGGCAGAAGATCTAAAGAGACGTTTCTTCAAAGAAGACACAGAGATGGCCAAGACGCACATGAAAAGCTGCTCAACAGCACTAATTATTAGAGAAATGCAAATCAAAACTACAATGAGGTATCACCTCACACCTGTTAGAATCGGCATCATCAGAAAATCTACAAACAACCAATTCTGGGGAGGGTGTGGACAAAAGGAGCCCTCTTCCACTATTGGTGGGAATGTAAATTGATACAGTCACTATGGAGAACAGTATGGAGTTTCCTTAAAAAAACGAGAAATAGAATTACCATCTGATCCAGCAATCCCACTTCTGGGCATATACCCAGAGAAAACCGTAAATCAAAAAGGCACATTCACCACAATGTTCGTTGCAGCACTATTTAAAATAGCCAGGTAATGGAAGCAACCTAAATGCCCACAGACAGATGAATGGATAAAGATGTGGTACATATATAAAATGAAATATTACTCGGCCATAAACAGGAATGAAACTGGGTCATTTGTAGAGACATCGATGGATCGAGAGACTGTCATACAGAATGAAGTAAGTCAGAAAGAGGAAAACAAATACTGTATATTAATGCATATATGTGGAACCTAAAAAATGGTACAGATGAACTGGTTTGCAGGGAAGAAATAGAGACACAGAGGTAGAGAACAAACGTATGGACACCAAGTGTGGGAAGCCATGGGGTGGTGGTGGTGGGATGAGTTGGGAGATTGGGATTGACCTGTATACATGTATATGCATAAAATACATAACTAATAATAACGTGCTGTATAAAAAAAATAAAATTGAATTTCAAAATTTTAAAAAATAAAATTTAAAAATAAAAGAGAAAAAAGTTCTTCCCGTCACACAGATGTATTTATAGGAATGAATTATTTCCATGCTTATATCTATAAATATATAAAAGAGGAATAAAATCTAACTTGAACCATAAAAGAAAAAAACACCTGAACCCATGAGTTATACAGAGGAAAACACTATCAGCGCACTTGCTCCAGCGGTAAATAATTCTGAAATTGGTCAGAGGTGGGAAAACATCTCCCATACAGCCAGCAACCCACGCCCCACGCAAGGAGCGTCCTCATTGCAAAGCTGGGGGACCGTGCCAAGGCATCTGTGAGTAAACGTGAGCTGAGCCCCAGGCCAGCTGCTGCTGAACTGTTCCCACCATTCCCAGGTAAAACACCTGAATATGTACAAGGGCTTGAAAGCCTAGAGGAAGGGCCGTCGAGCCACACCAGGGACAGCACGCAGGCCAACTTGGTGCCTGCAGGCCAGCCAGGGTGGTCTTGGCCCCGGGCGCTCTTCCAGAAGCTTTCCATTGCCCTGCCTGAGATACACCTCCTGTCCCGGCCCCCACTGCTTTTTTCCATCCTCACCTCTGTCCGGAGAGAAATTCCAGCAGAAGGTATGGGTGACACATCCTCTTCTTTACAGGCGGCATCCTGGCAACTCCTGCAGAAAGGCCAGCAGAGCCCCACTCACACCAGGCCACCCACAAAGCTGTGGCCCCTCACTCCCTCCCACCAGCACAGACCCGAGACTGCTGACGGGGCAGAGAATATGGAGTCAGGCACAGCTTCAGGGGCTATTGCTGCCTGGAGCACTGTTTATATTGACCTCAACGAGGCACACCTTGGGAGGGCGGGCCGGCAGGGTAAGGCTGCCAAGGTCAGCTAATCCACAACCTTCAGGGAATCACATTGTTGAAAATGGACCTCACTAAGGCAGAATACAAGCCAAGGAAAAAAAGGACACAATGCCATTTGCAGCACCGTAAATGAGTCTAGAAGTAATCACGTGACTTGTAGTAAGTCAGAAAGTGAAAGTCACATATCATATCATATCACTTATAGGTGTTACCTAAAAATGGATACCAGGGCAGATATTTCAACGGAGAAGGGCAATCACAGATTCATTAAACAAACTTATGGTTCAGCAATGGAAAGGTGTGAGGATTGGTTTCATTACGATATCAGGGTTAACAGACATATACAAACACAGGTGACATATATAATCACCAAAGACCTACAGAATACCAAGACAGGACTACTCAACATTCTGTCATAACGTACATGGTAAATGGATCCCAGGAAGAACAGACATCTGTATATGTGTAAAAGAACCACATCTTCCACACCTACAACAAGCCAAACATTGTAATGAAACTTGCGGCAATAAAAAATACAAAAAATTAAATTAAAAACACGAACAAGAAGTAGTGAGACAAACTTGAGAGGCTTTCTCCTGGCACATTCCATTCTAAATTCCAATCTAGAACACCCCTTCCACTGAGGCTCTCTTGCCCTAGTAACCAGATTTGGTAAGGGTGAACTGCTGCCACCGTGTGGCCGTTTCACACAACAGCAGCTTTAATCCCAGCGCTAATGGTCAGTTGATATTCAAAATCATTGCAGGCCTGTAAATGACACCTGCCCTGAAAACAAACCTGGGGTCACATATCGACCAAAAAATTCAAAGGACGTCCATATTTCAAAACGACCGTTTCAAAAGGCATATTTTACGCACATTAGTGTTCTGCTTCTTTTCCTTTCTTTCCTTTTTTGTTAAAAAAAACGGGAATGGAAAAAGGCATCCCTCACAATGGGTGAAAATCGGTGCAAACGAATCAATGGACAGAGGTTTAATCTCCAATATATATAAACAGCTCATGCAGCTTAATATTAAAAAAAACAAACAACCCAATACAAAAATGGGCAGAAGATCTAAAGAGACGTTTCTTCAAAGAAGACACAGAGATGGCCAAGACGCACATGAAAAGCTGCTCAACAGCACTAATTATTAGAGAAATGCAAATCAAAACTACAATGAGGTATCACCTCACACCTGTTAGAATCGGCATCATCAGAAAATCTACAAACAACCTATTCTGGGGAGGGTGTGGACAAAAGGAGCCTTCTTCCACTATTGGTGGGAATGTAAATTGATACAGTCACTATGGAGAACAGTATGGAATTTCCTTAATAAAACTAGAAATAGAATTACCATCTGATCCAGCAATCCCACATCTGGGCATATACCCAGAGAAAACGGTAAATCAAAAAGGCACATTCACCACAATGTTCGTTGCAGCACTATTTACAATAGCCAGGTAATGGAAGCAACCTAAATGCCCACAGACAGATGAATGGATAAAGATGTGGTACATATATAAAATGAAATATTACTCGGCCATAAACAGGAATGAAACTGGGTCATTTGTAGAGACATCGATAGATCGAGAGACTGTCATACAGAATGAAGTAAGTCAGAAAGAGGAAAACAAATACTGTATATTAATGCATATATGTGGAACCTAAAAAATGGTACAGATGAACTGGTTTGCAGGGAAGAAATAGAGACACAGAGGTAGAGAACAAACGTATGGACACCAAGGGTGGGAAGCCCTGGGGTGGTGGTGGTGGGATGAGTTGGGAGATTGGGATTGACCTGTATACATGTATATGCATAAAATACATAACTAATAATAACGTGCTGTATAAAAAAAATAAAATTGAATTTCAAAATTTTAAAAAATAAAATTTAAAAATAAAAGAGAAAAAAGTTCTTCCCGTCACACAGATGTATTTATAGGAATGAATTATTTCCATGCTTATATCTATAAATATATAAAAGAGGAATAAAATCTAACTTGAACCATAAAAGAAAAAAACACCTGAACCCATGAGTTATACAGAGGAAAACCCTATCAGCGCACTAGCTCCAGCGGTAAACAATTCTGAAATTGGTTAGAGGTGGGAAACCATCTCCCATACAGCCAGCAACCCACGCCCCACGCAAGGAGCGTCCTCATTGCAAAGCTGGGGGACCGTGCCGAGGCATCTGTGAGTAAACGTGAGCTGAGCCCCAGGCCAGCTGTTGCTGAACTGTTCCCACCCTTCCCAGGTCAAACACCTGAATATGTACAAGGGCTTGAAAGCCTAGAGGAAGGGCCGTGGAGCCACACAAGGGACAGCACGCAGGCCAACTTGGTGCCTGCAGGCCAGCCAGGGTGGTCTTGGCCCCGGGCGCTCTTCCAGAAGCTTTCCATTGCCCTGCCTGAGATACACCTCCTGTCCTGGCCCACACTTCTTTTTTCCTTCCTCACCTCTGTCCGGAGAGAAATTCCAGCGGAAGGTATGTGTGACACATCCTCTTCTTTACAGGCGGCAGCCTGGCAACTCCTGCAGAAAGGCCAGCAGAGCCCCACTCACACCAGGCCACCCACAAAGCTGTGGCCCCTCACTCCCTCCCACCAGCACAGACCCGAGACTGCTGACAGGGCAGAGAATATGGAGTCAGGCACAGCTTCAGGGGCTATTGCTGCCTGGAGCGCTCTTTATTTTGACCTCAACGAGGCACACCTGGGGAGGGCGGGCCGGCAGGGTAAGGCTGCCCAGGTCAGCTAATCCACAACCCTCAGGGAATCACATTGTTGAAAATGGACCTCACTAAGGCAGAATAGAAGCCAAGGAATAAAAGGACACAATGCCATTTGCAGCACCGTAAATGAGTCTAGAAGTAATCACGTGACTTGTAGTAAGTCAGAAAGTGAAAGACACATATCATATCATATCACTTATAGGTGTTACCTAAAAATGGATACCAGGGCAGATATTTCCACGGAGAAGGGCAATCACAGATTCATTAAACAAACTTATGGTTCACCAATGGAATGGAGTGAGGATTGGTTTCATTACAATATCGGGGTTAACAGACAATATACAAACACTGGTGACATATATAATCACCAAAGACCTACAGAATACCAAGAGAGGACTACTCAACATTCTGTCATAACGTACATGGGAAAAGGATCCCAGGAAGAACAGAAATCTGTATATGGGTAAAAGAACCACATCTTCCACACCTACAACAAGCCAAACATTGTAATCAAACTTGCTGTAATAAAAAATAAAAAAAATAAATTAAAAACACGAACAAGAAGTAGTGAGACAAACTTGAGGGGCTTTCTCCTGGCACATTCCATTCTAAATTCCAATCTAGAACAACACTTCCACTGAGGCTCTCTTGCCCTAGTAACCAGATTTGGTAAGGGTGAACTGCTGCCACCTTGTGGCCGTTTCACACAACAGCAGCTTTAATCCCAGAGCTAATGGTCAGTTGATATTCAAAATCATTGCAGGCCTGTAAATGACACCTGCCCTGAACACAAATCCTGGGGTCACATATCGACCAAAAAATTCAAAGGACGTCCATATTTCAAAACGACCGTTTCAAAAGGCATATTTTACGCACATTAGTGTTCTGCTTCTTTTCCTTTCTTTCCTTTTTTGTTAAAAAAAAACGGGAATGGAAAAAGGCATCCCTCAGAATGGGCAAAAATCGTTGCAAACGAATCAATGGACAGAGGTTTAATCTCCAATATATATAAACAGCTCATGCAGCTTAATATTAAAAAAACAAACAACCCAATACAAAAATGGGCAGAAGATCTAAAGAGATGTTTCTTCAAAGGAGACACAGAGATGGCCAAGACGCAACCCAATACAAAAATGGGCAGAAGATCTAAAGAGATGTTTCTTCAAAGGAGACACAGAGATGGCCAAGACGCACATGAAAAGCTGCTCAACAGCACTAATTATTAGAGAAATGCAAATCAAAACTACAATGAGGTATCACCTCACACCCGTTAGAATCGGCATCATCAGAAAATCTACAAACAACAAATTCTGGGGAGGGTGTGGACAAAAGGAGCCCTCTTCCACTATTGGTGGGAATGTAAATTGATACAGTCACTATGGAGAACAGTATGGAGTTTCCTTAAAAAAACTAGAAATAGAATTACCATCTGATCCAGCAATCCCACTTCTGGGCATATACCCAGAGAAATCCGTAAATCAAAAAGGCACATTCACCACAATGTTCGTTGCAGCACTATTTACAATAGCCAGGTAATGGAAGCAACCTAAATGCCCACAGACAGATGAATGGATAAAGATGTGGTACATATATAAAATGAAATATTACTCGGCCATAAACAGGAATGAAACTGGGTCATTTGTAGAGACATCGATGGATCGAGAGACTGTCATACAGAATGAAGTAAGTCAGAAAGAGGAAAACAAATACTGTATATTAATGCATATATGTGGAACCTAAAAAATGGTACAGATGAACTGGTTTGCAGGGAAGAAATAGAGACACAGAGGTAGAGAACAAACGTATGGACACCAAGGGTGGGAAGCCCTGGGGTGGTGGTGGTGGGATGAGTTGGGAGATTGGGATTGACCTGTATACATGTATATGCATAAAATACATAACTAATAATAACGTGCTGTATAAAAAAATAAAATTGAATTTCAAAATTTTAAAAAATAAAATTTAAAAATAAAAGAGAAAAAAGTTCTTCCCGTCACACAGATGTATTTATAGGAATGAATTATTTCCATGCTTATATCTATAAATATATAAAAGAGGAATAAAATCTAACTTGAACCATAAAAGAAAAAAACACCTGAACCCATGAGTTATACAGAGGAAAACCCTATCAGCGCACTAGCTCCAGCGGTAAACAATTCTGAAATTGGTTAGAGGTGGGAAACCATCTCCCATACAGCCAGCAACCCACGCCCCACGCAAGGAGCGTCCTCATTGCAAACCTGGGGGACCGTGCCGAGGCATCTGTGAGTAAACGTGAGCTGAGCCCCAGGCCAGCTGCTGCTGAACTGTTCCCACCCTTCCCAGGTCAAACACCTGAATATGTACAAGGGCTTGAAAGCCTAGAGGAAGGGCCGTGGAGCCACACAAGGGACAGCACGCAGGCCAACTTGGTGCCTGCAGGCCAGCCAGGGTGGTCTTGGCCCCGGGCGCTCTTCCAGAAGCTTTCCATTGCCCTGCCTGAGATACACCTCCTGTCCTGGCCCACACTGCTTTTTTCCTTCCTCACCTCTGTCCGGAGAGAAATTCCAGCGGAAGGTATGTGTGACACATCCTCTTCTTTACAGGCGGCAGCCTGGCAACTCCTGCAGAAAGGCCAGCAGAGCCCCACTCACACCAGGTCACCCACAAAGCTGTGGCCCCTCACTCCCTCCCACCAGCACAGACCCGAGACTGCTGACAGGGCAGAGAATATGGAGTCAGGCACAGCTTCAGGGGCTATTGCTGCCTGGAGCGCTCTTTATTTTGACCTCAACGAGGCACACCTGGGGAGGGCGGGCCGGCAGGGTAAGGCTGCCCAGGTCAGCTAATCCACAACCCTCAGGGAATCACATTGTTGAAAATGGACCTCACTAAGGCAGAATAGAAGCCAAGGAATAAAAGGACACAATGCCATTTGCAGCACCGTAAATGAGTCTAGAAGTAATCACGTGACTTGTAGTAAGTCAGAAAGTGAAAGACACATATCATATCATATCACTTATAGGTGTTACCTAAAAATGGATACCAGGGCAGATATTTCCACGGAGAAGGGCAATCACAGATTCATTAAACAAACTTATGGTTCACCAATGGAATGGAGTGAGGATTGGTTTCATTACAATATCGGGGTTAACAGACAATATACAAACACTGGTGACATATATAATCACCAAAGACCTACAGAATACCAAGAGAGGACTACTCAACATTCTGTCATAACGTACATGGGAAAAGGATCCCAGGAAGAACAGAAATCTGTATATGGGTAAAAGAACCACATCTTCCACACCTACAACAAGCCAAACATTGTAATCAAACTTGCTGTAATAAAAAATAAAAAAAATAAATTAAAAACACGAACAAGAAGTAGTGAGACAAACTTGAGGGGCTTTCTCCTGGCACATTCCATTCTAAATTCCAATCTAGAACAACACTTCCACTGAGGCTCTCTTGCCCTAGTAACCAGATTTGGTAAGGGTGAACTGCTGCCACCTTGTGGCCGTTTCACACAACAGCAGCTTTAATCCCAGAGCTAATGGTCAGTTGATATTCAAAATCATTGCAGGCCTGTAAATGACACCTGCCCTGAACACAAATCCTGGGGTCACATATCGACCAAAAAATTCAAAGGACGTCCATATTTCAAAACGACCGTTTCAAAAGGCATATTTTACGCACATTAGTGTTCTGCTTCTTTTCCTTTCTTTCCTTTTTTGTTAAAAAAAAACGGGAATGGAAAAAGGCATCCCTCAGAATGGGCAAAAATCGTTGCAAACGAATCAATGGACAGAGGTTTAATCTCCAATATATATAAACAGCTCATGCAGCTTAATATTAAAAAAACAAACAACCCAATACAAAAATGGGCAGAAGATCTAAAGAGATGTTTCTTCAAAGGAGACACAGAGATGGCCAAGACGCAACCCAATACAAAAATGGGCAGAAGATCTAAAGAGATGTTTCTTCAAAGGAGACACAGAGATGGCCAAGACGCACATGAAAAGCTGCTCAACAGCACTAATTATTAGAGAAATGCAAATCAAAACTACAATGAGGTATCACCTCACACCCGTTAGAATCGGCATCATCAGAAAATCTACAAACAACAAATTCTGGGGAGGGTGTGGACAAAAGGAGCCCTCTTCCACTATTGGTGGGAATGTAAATTGATACAGTCACTATGGAGAACAGTATGGAGTTTCCTTAAAAAAACTAGAAATAGAATTACCATCTGATCCAGCAATCCCACTTCTGGGCATATACCCAGAGAAATCCGTAAATCAAAAAGGCACATTCACCACAATGTTCGTTGCAGCACTATTTACAATAGCCAGGTAATGGAAGCAACCTAAATGCCCACAGACAGATGAATGGATAAAGATGTGGTACATATATAAAATGAAATATTACTCGGCCATAAACAGGAATGAAACTGGGTCATTTGTAGAGACATCGATGGATCGAGAGACTGTCATACAGAATGAAGTAAGTCAGAAAGAGGAAAACAAATACTGTATATTAATGCATATATGTGGAACCTAAAAAATGGTACAGATGAACTGGTTTGCAGGGAAGAAATAGAGACACAGAGGTAGAGAACAAACGTATGGACACCAAGTGTGGGAAGCCATGGGGTGGTGGTGGTGGGATGAGTTGGGAGATTGGGATTGACCTGTATACATGTATATGCATAAAATACATAACTAATAATAACGTGCTGTATAAAAAAAATAAAATTGAATTTCAAAATTTTAAAAAATAAAATTTAAAAATAAAAGAGAAAAAAGTTCTTCCCGTCACACAGATGTATTTATAGGAATGAATTATTTCCATGCTTATATCTATAAATATATAAAAGAGGAATAAAATCTAACTTGAACCATAAAAGAAAAAAACACCTGAACCCATGAGTTATACAGAGGAAAACACTATCAGCGCACTTGCTCCAGCGGTAAATAATTCTGAAATTGGTCAGAGGTGGGAAAACATCTCCCATACAGCCAGCAACCCACGCCCCACGCAAGGAGCGTCCTCATTGCAAAGCTGGGGGACCGTGCCGAGGCATCTGTGAGTAAACGTGAGCTGAGCCCCAGGCCAGCTGCTGCTGAACTGTTCCCACCCTTCCCAGGTAAAACACCTGAATATGTACAAGGGCTTGAAAGCCTAGAGGAAGGGCCGTCGAGCCACACCAGGGACAGCACGCAGGCCAACTTGGTGCCTGCAGGCCAGCCAGGGTGGTCTTGGCCCCGGGCGCTCTTCCAGAAGCTTTCCATTGCCCTGCCTGAGATACACCTCCTGTCCCGGCCCCCACTGCTTTTTTCCATCCTCACCTCTGTCCGGAGAGAAATTCCAACGGAAGGTATGGGTGACACATCCTCTTCTTTACAGGCGGCATCCTGGCAACTCCTGCAGAAAGGCCAGCAGAGCCCCACTCACACCAGGCCACCCACAAAGCTGTGGCCCCTCACTCCCTCCCACCAGCACAGACCCGAGACTGCTGACGGGGCAGAGAATATGGAGTCAGGCACAGCTTCAGGGGCTATTGCTGCCTGGAGCACTGTTTATATTGACCTCAATGAGGCACACCTTGGGAGGGCGGGCCGGCAGGGTAAGGCTGCCCAGGTCAGCTAATCCACAACCTTCAGGGAATCACATTGTTGAAAATGGACCTCACTAAGGCAGAATACAAGCCAAGGAAAAAAAGGACACAATGCCATTTGCAGCACCGTAAATGAGTCTAGAAGTAATCACGTGACTTGTAGTAAGTCAGAAAGTGAAAGACACATATCATATCATATCACTTATAGGTGTTACCTAAAAATGGATACCAGGGCAGATATTTCCACGGAGAAGGGCAATCACAGATTCATTAAACAAACTTATGGTTCAGCAATGGAAAGGTGTGAGGATTGGTTTCATTACGATATCAGGGTTAACAGACATATACAAACACAGGTGACATATATAATCACCAAAGACCTACAGAATACCAAGACAGGACTACTCAACATTCTGTCATAACGTACATGGTAAATAGATCCCAGGAAGAACAGACATCTGTATATGTGTAAAAGAACCACATCTTCCACACCTACAACAAGCCAAACATTGTAATCAAACTTGCTGCAATAAAAAATACAAAAAATTAAATTAAAAACACGAACAAGAAGTAGTGAGACAAACGTGAGGGGCTTTCTCCTGGCACATTCCATTCTAAATTCCAATCTAGAACACCACTTCCACTGAGGATCTCTTGCCCTAGTAACCAGATTTGGTAAGGGTGAACTGCTGCCACCTTGTGGCCGTTTCAAACAACAGCAGCTTTAATCCCAGCGCTAATGGTCAGTTGATATTCAAAATCATTGCAGGCCTGTAAATGACACCTGCCCTGAAAACAAACCTGGGGTCACATATCGACCAAAAAATTCAAAGGACATCCATATTTCAAAACGACCGTTTCAAAAGGCATATTTTACGCACATTAGTGTTCTGCTTCTTTTCCTTTCTTTCCTTTTTTGTTAAAAAAAAACGGGAATGGAAAAAGGCATCCCTCACAATGGGCGAAAATCGGTGCAAACGAATCAATGGACAGAGGTTTAATCTCCAATATATATAAACAGCTCATGCAGCTTAATATTAAAAAAAACAAACAACCCAATACAAAAATGGGCAGAAGATCTAAAGAGACGTTTCTTCAAAGAAGACACAGAGATGGCCAAGACGCACATGAAAAGCTGCTCAACAGCACTAATTATTAGAGAAATGCAAATCAAAACTACAATGAGGTATCACCTCACACCTGTTAGAATCGGCATCATCAGAAAATCTACAAACAACCAATTCTGGGGAGGGTGTGGACAAAAGGAGCCCTCTTCCACTATTGGTGGGAATGTAAATTGATACAGTCACTATGGAGAACAGTATGGAATTTCCTTAAAAAAACTAGAAATAGAATTACCATCTGATCCAGCAATCCCACTTCTGGGCATATACCCAGAGAAATCCGTAAATCAAAAAGGCACATTCACCACAATGTTCGTTGCAGCACTATTTACAATAGCCAGGTAATGGAAGCAACCTAAATGCCCACAGACAGATGAATGGATAAAGATGTGGTACATATATAAAATGAAATATTACTCGGCCATAAACAGGAATGAAACTGGGTCATTTGTAGAGACATCGATAGATCGAGAGACTGTCATACAGAATGAAGTAAGTCAGAAAGAGGAAAACAAATACTGTATATTAATGCATATATGTGGAACCTAAAAAATGGTACAGATGAACTGGTTTGCAGGGAAGAAATAGAGACACAGAGGTAGAGAACAAACGTATGGACACCAAGGGTGGGAAGCCCTGGGGAGGTGGTGGTGGGATGAGTTGGGAGATTGGGATTGACCTGTATACATGTATATGCATAAAATACATAACTAATAATAACGTGCTGTATAAAAAAAATAAAATTGAATTTCAAAATTTTAAAAAATAAAATTTAAAAATAAAAGAGAAAAAAGTTCTTCCCGTCACACAGATGTATTTATAGGAATGAATTATTTCCATGCTTATATCTATAAATATATAAAAGAGGAATAAAATCTAACTTGAACCATAAAAGAAAAAAACACCTGAACCCATGAGTTATACAGAGGAAAACACTATCAGCGCACTTGCTCCAGCGGTAAATAATTCTGAAATTGGTCAGAGGTGGGAAAACATCTCCCATACAGCCAGCAACCCACGCCCCACGCAAGGAGCGTCCTCATTGCAAAGCTGGGGGACCGTGCCGAGGCATCTGTGAGTAAACGTGAGCTGAGCCCCAGGCCAGCTGCTGCTGAACTGTTCCCACCCTTCCCAGGTCAAACACCTGAATATGTACAAGGGCTTGAAAGCCTAGAGGAAGGGCCGTGGAGCCACACAAGGGACAGCACGCAGGCCAACTTGGTGCCTGCAGGCCAGCCAGGGTGGTCTTGGCCCCGGGCGCTCTTCCAGAAGCTTTCCATTGCCCTGCCTGAGATACACCTCCTGTCCTGGCCCACACTGCTTTTTTCCTTCCTCACCTCTGTCCGGAGAGAAATTCCAGCGGAAGGTATGTGTGACACATCCTCTTCTTTACAGGCGGCAGCCTGGCAACTCCTGCAGAAAGGCCAGCAGAGCCCCACTCACACCAGGTCACCCACAAAGCTGTGGCCCCTCACTCCCTCCCACCAGCACAGACCCGAGACTGCTGACAGGGCAGAGAATATGGAGTCAGGCACAGCTTCAGGGGCTATTGCTGCCTGGAGCGCTCTTTATTTTGACCTCAACGAGGCACACCTGGGGAGGGCGGGCCGGCAGGGTAAGGCTGCCCAGGTCAGCTAATCCACAACCCTCAGGGAATCACATTGTTGAAAATGGACCTCACTAAGGCAGAATAGAAGCCAAGGAATAAAAGGACACAATGCCATTTGCAGCACCGTAAATGAGTCTAGAAGTAATCACGTGACTTGTAGTAAGTCAGAAAGTGAAAGACACATATCATATCATATCACTTATAGGTGTTACCTAAAAATGGATACCAGGGCAGATATTTCCACGGAGAAGGGCAATCACAGATTCATTAAACAAACTTATGGTTCACCAATGGAATGGAGTGAGGATTGGTTTCATTACAATATCGGGGTTAACAGACAATATACAAACACTGGTGACATATATAATCACCAAAGACCTACAGAATACCAAGAGAGGACTACTCAACATTCTGTCATAACGTACATGGGAAAAGGATCCCAGGAAGAACAGAAATCTGTATATGGGTAAAAGAACCACATCTTCCACACCTACAACAAGCCAAACATTGTAATCAAACTTGCTGTAATAAAAAATAAAAAAAATAAATTAAAAACACGAACAAGAAGTAGTGAGACAAACTTGAGGGGCTTTCTCCTGGCACATTCCATTCTAAATTCCAATCTAGAACAACACTTCCACTGAGGCTCTCTTGCCCTAGTAACCAGATTTGGTAAGGGTGAACTGCTGCCACCTTGTGGCCGTTTCACACAACAGCAGCTTTAATCCCAGAGCTAATGGTCAGTTGATATTCAAAATCATTGCAGGCCTGTAAATGACACCTGCCCTGAACACAAATCCTGGGGTCACATATCGACCAAAAAATTCAAAGGACGTCCATATTTCAAAACGACCGTTTCAAAAGGCATATTTTACGCACATTAGTGTTCTGCTTCTTTTCCTTTCTTTCCTTTTTTGTTAAAAAAAAACGGGAATGGAAAAAGGCATCCCTCAGAATGGGCAAAAATCGTTGCAAACGAATCAATGGACAGAGGTTTAATCTCCAATATATATAAACAGCTCATGCAGCTTAATATTAAAAAAACAAACAACCCAATACAAAAATGGGCAGAAGATCTAAAGAGATGTTTCTTCAAAGGAGACACAGAGATGGCCAAGACGCAACCCAATACAAAAATGGGCAGAAGATCTAAAGAGATGTTTCTTCAAAGGAGACACAGAGATGGCCAAGACGCACATGAAAAGCTGCTCAACAGCACTAATTATTAGAGAAATGCAAATCAAAACTACAATGAGGTATCACCTCACACCCGTTAGAATCGGCATCATCAGAAAATCTACAAACAACAAATTCTGGGGAGGGTGTGGACAAAAGGAGCCCTCTTCCACTATTGGTGGGAATGTAAATTGATACAGTCACTATGGAGAACAGTATGGAGTTTCCTTAAAAAAACTAGAAATAGAATTACCATCTGATCCAGCAATCCCACTTCTGGGCATATACCCAGAGAAATCCGTAAATCAAAAAGGCACATTCACCACAATGTTCGTTGCAGCACTATTTACAATAGCCAGGTAATGGAAGCAACCTAAATGCCCACAGACAGATGAATGGATAAAGATGTGGTACATATATAAAATGAAATATTACTCGGCCATAAACAGGAATGAAACTGGGTCATTTGTAGAGACATCGATGGATCGAGAGACTGTCATACAGAATGAAGTAAGTCAGAAAGAGGAAAACAAATACTGTATATTAATGCATATATGTGGAACCTAAAAAATGGTACAGATGAACTGGTTTGCAGGGAAGAAATAGAGACACAGAGGTAGAGAACAAACGTATGGACACCAAGTGTGGGAAGCCATGGGGTGGTGGTGGTGGGATGAGTTGGGAGATTGGGATTGACCTGTATACATGTATATGCATAAAATACATAACTAATAATAACGTGCTGTATAAAAAAAATAAAATTGAATTTCAAAATTTTAAAAAATAAAATTTAAAAATAAAAGAGAAAAAAGTTCTTCCCGTCACACAGATGTATTTATAGGAATGAATTATTTCCATGCTTATATCTATAAATATATAAAAGAGGAATAAAATCTAACTTGAACCATAAAAGAAAAAAACACCTGAACCCATGAGTTATACAGAGGAAAACACTATCAGCGCACTTGCTCCAGCGGTAAATAATTCTGAAATTGGTCAGAGGTGGGAAAACATCTCCCATACAGCCAGCAACCCACGCCCCACGCAAGGAGCGTCCTCATTGCAAAGCTGGGGGACCGTGCCGAGGCATCTGTGAGTAAACGTGAGCTGAGCCCCAGGCCAGCTGCTGCTGAACTGTTCCCACCCTTCCCAGGTAAAACACCTGAATATGTACAAGGGCTTGAAAGCCTAGAGGAAGGGCCGTCGAGCCACACCAGGGACAGCACGCAGGCCAACTTGGTGCCTGCAGGCCAGCCAGGGTGGTCTTGGCCCCGGGCGCTCTTCCAGAAGCTTTCCATTGCCCTGCCTGAGATACACCTCCTGTCCCGGCCCCCACTGCTTTTTTCCATCCTCACCTCTGTCCGGAGAGAAATTCCAACGGAAGGTATGGGTGACACATCCTCTTCTTTACAGGCGGCATCCTGGCAACTCCTGCAGAAAGGCCAGCAGAGCCCCACTCACACCAGGCCACCCACAAAGCTGTGGCCCCTCACTCCCTCCCACCAGCACAGACCCGAGACTGCTGACGGGGCAGAGAATATGGAGTCAGGCACAGCTTCAGGGGCTATTGCTGCCTGGAGCACTGTTTATATTGACCTCAATGAGGCACACCTTGGGAGGGCGGGCCGGCAGGGTAAGGCTGCCCAGGTCAGCTAATCCACAACCTTCAGGGAATCACATTGTTGAAAATGGACCTCACTAAGGCAGAATACAAGCCAAGGAAAAAAAGGACACAATGCCATTTGCAGCACCGTAAATGAGTCTAGAAGTAATCACGTGACTTGTAGTAAGTCAGAAAGTGAAAGACACATATCATATCATATCACTTATAGGTGTTACCTAAAAATGGATACCAGGGCAGATATTTCCACGGAGAAGGGCAATCACAGATTCATTAAACAAACTTATGGTTCAGCAATGGAAAGGTGTGAGGATTGGTTTCATTACGATATCAGGGTTAACAGACATATACAAACACAGGTGACATATATAATCACCAAAGACCTACAGAATACCAAGACAGGACTACTCAACATTCTGTCAT
Organism: Mesoplodon mirus; assembly: GCF_964341445.2. NCBI lineage: Eukaryota > Metazoa > Chordata > Mammalia > Artiodactyla > Ziphiidae > Mesoplodon > Mesoplodon mirus. The sequence continues at coordinate 53,438 of NW_028295654.1, forward strand.
AACGTACATGGTAAATAGATCCCAGGAAGAACAGACATCTGTATATGTGTAAAAGAACCACATCTTCCACACCTACAACAAGCCAAACATTGTAATCAAACTTGCTGCAATAAAAAATACAAAAAATTAAATTAAAAACACGAACAAGAAGTAGTGAGACAAACGTGAGGGGCTTTCTCCTGGCACATTCCATTCTAAATTCCAATCTAGAACACCACTTCCACTGAGGATCTCTTGCCCTAGTAACCAGATTTGGTAAGGGTGAACTGCTGCCACCTTGTGGCCGTTTCAAACAACAGCAGCTTTAATCCCAGCGCTAATGGTCAGTTGATATTCAAAATCATTGCAGGCCTGTAAATGACACCTGCCCTGAAAACAAACCTGGGGTCACATATCGACCAAAAAATTCAAAGGACATCCATATTTCAAAACGACCGTTTCAAAAGGCATATTTTACGCACATTAGTGTTCTGCTTCTTTTCCTTTCTTTCCTTTTTTGTTAAAAAAAAACGGGAATGGAAAAAGGCATCCCTCACAATGGGCGAAAATCGGTGCAAACGAATCAATGGACAGAGGTTTAATCTCCAATATATATAAACAGCTCATGCAGCTTAATATTAAAAAAAACAAACAACCCAATACAAAAATGGGCAGAAGATCTAAAGAGACGTTTCTTCAAAGAAGACACAGAGATGGCCAAGACGCACATGAAAAGCTGCTCAACAGCACTAATTATTAGAGAAATGCAAATCAAAACTACAATGAGGTATCACCTCACACCTGTTAGAATCGGCATCATCAGAAAATCTACAAACAACCAATTCTGGGGAGGGTGTGGACAAAAGGAGCCCTCTTCCACTATTGGTGGGAATGTAAATTGATACAGTCACTATGGAGAACAGTATGGAATTTCCTTAAAAAAACTAGAAATAGAATTACCATCTGATCCAGCAATCCCACTTCTGGGCATATACCCAGAGAAATCCGTAAATCAAAAAGGCACATTCACCACAATGTTCGTTGCAGCACTATTTACAATAGCCAGGTAATGGAAGCAACCTAAATGCCCACAGACAGATGAATGGATAAAGATGTGGTACATATATAAAATGAAATATTACTCGGCCATAAACAGGAATGAAACTGGGTCATTTGTAGAGACATCGATAGATCGAGAGACTGTCATACAGAATGAAGTAAGTCAGAAAGAGGAAAACAAATACTGTATATTAATGCATATATGTGGAACCTAAAAAATGGTACAGATGAACTGGTTTGCAGGGAAGAAATAGAGACACAGAGGTAGAGAACAAACGTATGGACACCAAGGGTGGGAAGCCCTGGGGAGGTGGTGGTGGGATGAGTTGGGAGATTGGGATTGACCTGTATACATGTATATGCATAAAATACATAACTAATAATAACGTGCTGTATAAAAAAAATAAAATTGAATTTCAAAATTTTAAAAAATAAAATTTAAAAATAAAAGAGAAAAAAGTTCTTCCCGTCACACAGATGTATTTATAGGAATGAATTATTTCCATGCTTATATCTATAAATATATAAAAGAGGAATAAAATCTAACTTGAACCATAAAAGAAAAAAACACCTGAACCCATGAGTTATACAGAGGAAAACACTATCAGCGCACTTGCTCCAGCGGTAAATAATTCTGAAATTGGTCAGAGGTGGGAAAACATCTCCCATACAGCCAGCAACCCACGCCCCACGCAAGGAGCGTCCTCATTGCAAAGCTGGGGGACCGTGCCGAGGCATCTGTGAGTAAACGTGAGCTGAGCCCCAGGCCAGCTGCTGCTGAACTGTTCCCACCCTTCCCAGGTAAAACACCTGAATATGTACAAGGGCTTGAAAGCCTAGAGGAAGGGCCGTCGAGCCACACCAGGGACAGCACGCAGGCCAACTTGGTGCCTGCAGGCCAGCCAGGGTGGTCTTGGCCCCGGGCGCTCTTCCAGAAGCTTTCCATTGCCCTGCCTGAGATACACCTCCTGTCCCGGCCCCCACTGCTTTTTTCCATCCTCACCTCTGTCCGGAGAGAAATTCCAACGGAAGGTATCGGTGACACATCCTCTTCTTTACAGGCGGCATCCTGGCAACTCCTGCAGAAAGGCCAGCAGAGCCCCACTCACACCAGGCCACCCACAAAGCTGTGGCCCCTCACTCCCTCCCACCAGCACAGACCCGAGACTGCTGACGGGGCAGAGAATATGGAGTCAGGCACAGCTTCAGGGGCTATTGCTGCCTGGAGCACTGTTTATATTGACCTCAATGAGGCACACCTTGGGAGGGCGGGCCGGCAGGGTAAGGCTGCCCAGGTCAGCTAATCCACAACCTTCAGGGAATCACATTGTTGAAAATGGACCTCACTAAGGCAGAATACAAGCCAAGGAAAAAAAGGACACAATGCCATTTGCAGCACCGTAAATGAGTCTAGAAGTAATCACGTGACTTGTAGTAAGTCAGAAAGTGAAAGACACATATCATATCATATCACTTATAGGTGTTACCTAAAAATGGATACCAGGGCAGATATTTCCACGGAGAAGGGCAATCACAGATTCATTAAACAAACTTATGGTTCAGCAATGGAAAGGTGTGAGGATTGGTTTCATTACGATATCAGGGTTAACAGACATATACAAACACAGGTGACATATATAATCACCAAAGACCTACAGAATACCAAGACAGGACTACTCAACATTCTGTCATAACGTACATGGTAAATGGATCCCAGGAAGAACAGACATCTGTATATGTGTAAAAGAACCACATCTTCCACACCTACAACAAGCCAAACATTGTAATCAAACTTGCTGCAATAAAAAATACAAAAAATTAAATTAAAAACACGAACAAGAAGTAGTGAGACAAACGTGAGGGGCTTTCTCCTGGCACATTCCATTCTAAATTCCAATCTAGAACACCACTTCCACTGAGGATCTCTTGCCCTAGTAACCAGATTTGGTAAGGGTGAACTGCTGCCACCTTGTGGCCGTTTCAAACAACAGCAGCTTTAATCCCAGCGCTAATGGTCAGTTGATATTCAAAATCATTGCAGGCCTGTAAATGACACCTGCCCTGAAAACAAACCTGGGGTCACATATCGACCAAAAAATTCAAAGGACATCCATATTTCAAAACGACCGTTTCAAAAGGCATATTTTACGCACATTAGTGTTCTGCTTCTTTTCCTTTCTTTCCTTTTTTGTTAAAAAAAAACGGGAATGGAAAAAGGCATCCCTCACAATGGGCGAAAATCGGTGCAAACGAATCAATGGACAGAGGTTTAATCTCCAATATATATAAACAGCTCATGCAGCTTAATATTAAAAAAAACAAACAACCCAATACAAAAATGGGCAGAAGATCTAAAGAGACGTTTCTTCAAAGAAGACACAGAGATGGCCAAGACGCACATGAAAAGCTGCTCAACAGCACTAATTATTAGAGAAATGCAAATCAAAACTACAATGAGGTATCACCTCACACCTGTTAGAATCGGCATCATCAGAAAATCTACAAACAACCAATTCTGGGGAGGGTGTGGACAAAAGGAGCCCTCTTCCACTATTGGTGGGAATGTAAATTGATACAGTCACTATGGAGAACAGTATGGAATTTCCTTAAAAAAACTAGAAATAGAATTACCATCTGATCCAGCAATCCCACTTCTGGGCATATACCCAGAGAAATCCGTAAATCAAAAAGGCACATTCACCACAATGTTCGTTGCAGCACTATTTACAATAGCCAGGTAATGGAAGCAACCTAAATGCCCACAGACAGATGAATGGATAAAGATGTGGTACATATATAAAATGAAATATTACTCGGCCATAAACAGGAATGAAACTGGGTCATTTGTAGAGACATCGATAGATCGAGAGACTGTCATACAGAATGAAGTAAGTCAGAAAGAGGAAAACAAATACTGTATATTAATGCATATATGTGGAACCTAAAAAATGGTACAGATGAACTGGTTTGCAGGGAAGAAATAGAGACACAGAGGTAGAGAACAAACGTATGGACACCAAGGGTGGGAAGCCCTGGGGAGGTGGTGGTGGGATGAGTTGGGAGATTGGGATTGACCTGTATACATGTATATGCATAAAATACATAACTAATAATAACGTGCTGTATAAAAAAAATAAAATTGAATTTCAAAATTTTAAAAAATAAAATTTAAAAATAAAAGAGAAAAAAGTTCTTCCCGTCACACAGATGTATTTATAGGAATGAATTATTTCCATGCTTATATCTATAAATATATAAAAGAGGAATAAAATCTAACTTGAACCATAAAAGAAAAAAACACCTGAACCCATGAGTTATACAGAGGAAAACACTATCAGCGCACTAGCTCCAGCGGTAAACAATTCTGAAATTGGTTAGAGGTGGGAAACCATCTCCCATACAGCCAGCAACCCACGCCCCACGCAAGGAGCGTCCTCATTGCAAACCTGGGGGACCGTGCCGAGGCATCTGTGAGTAAACGTGAGCTGAGCCCCAGGCCAGCTGCTGCTGAACTGTTCCCACCCTTCCCAGGTCAAACACCTGAATATGTACAAGGGCTTGAAAGCCTAGAGGAAGGGCCGTGGAGCCACACAAGGGACAGCACGCAGGCCAACTTGGTGCCTGCAGGCCAGCCAGGGTGGTCTTGGCCCCGGGCGCTCTTCCAGAAGCTTTCCATTGCCCTGCCTGAGATACACCTCCTGTCCTGGCCCACACTGCTTTTTTCCTTCCTCACCTCTGTCCGGAGAGAAATTCCAGCGGAAGGTATGTGTGACACATCCTCTTCTTTACAGGCGGCAGCCTGGCAACTCCTGCAGAAAGGCCAGCAGAGCCCCACTCACACCAGGTCACCCACAAAGCTGTGGCCCCTCACTCCCTCCCACCAGCACAGACCCGAGACTGCTGACAGGGCAGAGAATATGGAGTCAGGCACAGCTTCAGGGGCTATTGCTGCCTGGAGCGCTCTTTATTTTGACCTCAACGAGGCACACCTGGGGAGGGCGGGCCGGCAGGGTAAGGCTGCCCAGGTCAGCTAATCCACAACCCTCAGGGAATCACATTGATGAAAATGGACCTCAATAAGGCAGAATAGAAGCCAAGGAATAAAAGGACACAATGCCATTTGCAGCACCGTAAATGAGTCTAGAAGTAATCACGTGACTTGTAGTAAGTCAGAAAGTGAAAGACACATATCATATCATATCACTTATAGGTGTTACCTAAAAATGGATACCAGGGCAGATATTTCCACGGAGAAGGGCAATCACAGATTCATTAAACAAACTTATGGTTCACCAATGGAATGGAGTGAGGATTGGTTTCATTACAATATCGGGGTTAACAGACAATATACAAACACTGGTGACATATATAATCACCAAAGACCTACAGAATACCAAGAGAGGACTACTCAACATTCTGTCATAACGTACATGGGAAAAGGATCCCAGGAAGAACAGAAATCTGTATATGGGTAAAAGAACCACATCTTCCACACCTACAACAAGCCAAACATTGTAATCAAACTTGCTGTAATAAAAAATAAAAAAAATAAATTAAAAACACGAACAAGAAGTAGTGAGACAAACTTGAGGGGCTTTCTCCTGGCACATTCCATTCTAAATTCCAATCTAGAACAACACTTCCACTGAGGCTCTCTTGCCCTAGTAACCAGATTTGGTAAGGGTGAACTGCTGCCACCTTGTGGCCGTTTCACACAACAGCAGCTTTAATCCCAGAGCTAATGGTCAGTTGATATTCAAAATCATTGCAGGCCTGTAAATGACACCTGCCCTGAACACAAATCCTGGGGTCACATATCGACCAAAAAATTCAAAGGACGTCCATATTTCAAAACGACCGTTTCAAAAGGCATATTTTACGCACATTAGTGTTCTGCTTCTTTTCCTTTCTTTCCTTTTTTGTTAAAAAAAAACGGGAATGGAAAAAGGCATCCCTCAGAATGGGCAAAAATCGTTGCAAACGAATCAATGGACAGAGGTTTAATCTCCAATATATATAAACAGCTCATGCAGCTTAATATTAAAAAAACAAACAACCCAATACAAAAATGGGCAGAAGATCTAAAGAGATGTTTCTTCAAAGGAGACACAGAGATGGCCAAGACGCAACCCAATACAAAAATGGGCAGAAGATCTAAAGAGATGTTTCTTCAAAGGAGACACAGAGATGGCCAAGACGCACATGAAAAGCTGCTCAACAGCACTAATTATTAGAGAAATGCAAATCAAAACTACAATGAGGTATCACCTCACACCCGTTAGAATCGGCATCATCAGAAAATCTACAAACAACAAATTCTGGGGAGGGTGTGGACAAAAGGAGCCCTCTTCCACTATTGGTGGGAATGTAAATTGATACAGTCACTATGGAGAACAGTATGGAGTTTCCTTAAAAAAACTAGAAATAGAATTACCATCTGATCCAGCAATCCCACTTCTGGGCATATACCCAGAGAAATCCGTAAATCAAAAAGGCACATTCACCACAATGTTCGTTGCAGCACTATTTACAATAGCCAGGTAATGGAAGCAACCTAAATGCCCACAGACAGATGAATGGATAAAGATGTGGTACATATATAAAATGAAATATTACTCGGCCATAAACAGGAATGAAACTGGGTCATTTGTAGAGACATCGATGGATCGAGAGACTGTCATACAGAATGAAGTAAGTCAGAAAGAGGAAAACAAATACTGTATATTAATGCATATATGTGGAACCTAAAAAATGGTACAGATGAACTGGTTTGCAGGGAAGAAATAGAGACACAGAGGTAGAGAACAAACGTATGGACACCAAGTGTGGGAAGCCATGGGGTGGTGGTGGTGGGATGAGTTGGGAGATTGGGATTGACCTGTATACATGTATATGCATAAAATACATAACTAATAATAACGTGCTGTATAAAAAAAATAAAATTGAATTTCAAAATTTTAAAAAATAAAATTTAAAAATAAAAGAGAAAAAAGTTCTTCCCGTCACACAGATGTATTTATAGGAATGAATTATTTCCATGCTTATATCTATAAATATATAAAAGAGGAATAAAATCTAACTTGAACCATAAAAGAAAAAAACAACTGAACCCATGAGTTATACAGAGGAAAACACTATCAGCGCACTTGCTCCAGCGGTAAATAATTCTGAAATTGGTCAGAGGTGGGAAAACATCTCCCATACAGCCAGCAACCCACGCCCCACGCAAGGAGCGTCCTCATTGCAAAGCTGGGGGACCGTGCCGAGGCATCTGTGAGTAAACGTGAGCTGAGCCCCAGGCCAGCTGCTGCTGAACTGTTCCCACCCTTCCCAGGTAAAACACCTGAATATGTACAAGGGCTTGAAAGCCTAGAGGAAGGGCCGTCGAGCCACACCAGGGACAGCACGCAGGCCAACTTGGTGCCTGCAGGCCAGCCAGGGTGGTCTTGGCCCCGGGCGCTCTTCCAGAAGCTTTCCATTGCCCTGCCTGAGATACACCTCCTGTCCCGGCCCCCACTGCTTTTTTCCATCCTCACCTCTGTCCGGAGAGAAATTCCAACGGAAGGTATCGGTGACACATCCTCTTCTTTACAGGCGGCATCCTGGCAACTCCTGCAGAAAGGCCAGCAGAGCCCCACTCACACCAGGCCACCCACAAAGCTGTGGCCCCTCACTCCCTCCCACCAGCACAGACCCGAGACTGCTGACGGGGCAGAGAATATGGAGTCAGGCACAGCTTCAGGGGCTATTGCTGCCTGGAGCACTGTTTATATTGACCTCAATGAGGCACACCTTGGGAGGGCGGGCCGGCAGGGTAAGGCTGCCCAGGTCAGCTAATCCACAACCTTCAGGGAATCACATTGTTGAAAATGGACCTCACTAAGGCAGAATACAAGCCAAGGAAAAAAAGGACACAATGCCATTTGCAGCACCGTAAATGAGTCTAGAAGTAATCACGTGACTTGTAGTAAGTCAGAAAGTGAAAGACACATATCATATCATATCACTTATAGGTGTTACCTAAAAATGGATACCAGGGCAGATATTTCCACGGAGAAGGGCAATCACAGATTCATTAAACAAACTTATGGTTCAGCAATGGAAAGGTGTGAGGATTGGTTTCATTACGATATCAGGGATAACAGACATATACAAACACAGGTGACATATATAATCACCAAAGACCTACAGAATACCAACACAGGACTACTCAACATTCTGTCATAACGTACATGGTAAATGGATCCCAGGAAGAACAGACATCTGTATATGTGTAAAAGAACCACATCTTCCACACCTACAACAAGCCAAACATTGTAATCAAACTTGCTGCAATAAAAAATACAAAAAATTAAATTAAAAACACGAACAAGAAGTAGTGAGACAAACTTGAGGGGCTTTCTCCTGGCACATTCCATTCTAAATTCCAATCTAGAACACCACTTCCACTGAGGCTCTCTTGCCCTAGTAACCAGATTTGGTAAGGGTGAACTGCTGCCACCTTGTGGCCGTTTCAAACAACAGCAGCTTTAATCCCAGCGCTAATGGTCAGTTGATATTCAAAATCATTGCAGGCCTGTAAATGACACCTGCCCTGAAAACAAACCTGGGGTCACATATCGACCAAAAAATTCAAAGGACATCCATATTTCAAAACGACCGTTTCAAAAGGCATATTTTACGCACATTAGTGTTCTGCTTCTTTTCCTTTCTTTCCTTTTTTGTTAAAAAAAAACGGGAATGGAAAAAGGCATCCCTCACAATGGGCGAAAATCGGTGCAAACGAATCAATGGACAGAGGTTTAATCTCCAATATATATAAACAGCTCATGCAGCTTAATATTAAAAAAAACAAACAACCCAATACAAAAATGGGCAGAAGATCTAAAGAGACGTTTCTTCAAAGAAGACACAGAGATGGCCAAGACGCACATGAAAAGCTGCTCAACAGCACTAATTATTAGAGAAATGCAAATCAAAACTACAATGAGGTATCACCTCACACCTGTTAGAATCGGCATCATCAGAAAATCTACAAACAACCAATTCTGGGGAGGGTGTGGACAAAAGGAGCCCTCTTCCACTATTGGTGGGAATGTAAATTGATACAGTCACTATGGAGAACAGTATGGAATTTCCTTAAAAAAACTAGAAATAGAATTACCATCTGATCCAGCAATCCCACTTCTGGGCATATACCCAGAGAAATCCGTAAATCAAAAAGGCACATTCACCACAATGTTCGTTGCAGCACTATTTACAATAGCCAGGTAATGGAAGCAACCTAAATGCCCACAGACAGATGAATGGATAAAGATGTGGTACATATATAAAATGAAATATTACTCGGCCATAAAAAGGAATGAAACTGGGTCATTTGTAGAGATATCGATGGATCAAGAGACTGTCATACAGAATGAAGTCAGAAAGAGGAAACCAAATACTGTGTATTAAGGCATATATGTGGAACCTAAAAAATGGTACAGATGAACTGGTTTTCAGCGAAGAAATAGAGACACAGACGTAGAGAACAAACGTATGGACACCAAGTGTGGGAAGCCATGGGTTGGTGGTGGTGGGATGAGTTGGGAGATTGGGATTGACCTGTATACATTTATATGCATAAAATACATAACTAATAATAACCTGCTGTATAAAAAAATAAATTAATTAATTTCAAAATTCTAAAAAATAAAATTTAAAAATGAAAGAGAAAAAAGTTCTTCCCGTCTCACAGATGTATTTATAGGAATGAATTATTTCCATGCTTATATCTATAAATGCATAAAAGAGGAATAAATTCTAACTTGAAACATAAAAGAAAAAAAAAACCTGAACCCACCATTTATACAGAGGAAAATCCTATCTGGACACTTGCTCCAGCGGTAAACAATTCTGAAATTGGTCAGAGGTGGGGAACCATCTCCCATACAGCCAGCACCCCACCCCCCACACAAGGAGCGTCCTCATTGCAAAGCTGGGGGACTGTGCCGAGGCATCTGTGCGTAAAGGTGAGCTGAGCCCCAGGCCAGCTGCTGCTGAACTGTTCCCACACTTCCCAGGTAAAACACCTGAATATGTACAAGGGCTTGAAAGCCTAGAGGAAGGGCCGTGGAGCCACACCAGCGACAGCACGCAGGCCAACTTGGTGCCTGCAGGCCAGCCAGGGTGGTCCTGGCCCCGGGCGCTCTTCCGGAAGCTTTCCATTGCCCTGCCTGTGATACACCTCCTGTCCTGGCCCCCACTGCTTTTTTCCTTCCTCACCTCTGTCCGGAGAGAAATTCCAGCGGAAGGTATGAGTGACACATCCTCTTCTTTACAGCTCTCAGCCTGGCAACTCCTGCAGAAAGGCCAGCAGAGCCCCACTCACACCAGGCCACCCACAAAGCTGTGGCCCCTCACTCCCACCCACCAGCAGAGCCCCGAGACTGCTGACGGGGCAGAGAATATGGAGTCAGGCACAGCTTCAGGGGCTATTGCTGCCTGGAGCGCTGTTTATAGTGACCTCAACGAGGCACACCTGGGGAGGGCGGGCCGGCAGGGTAAGGCTGCCCAGGTCAGCTAATCCACAACCCTCAGGGAATCACATTGTTGAAAATGGACCTCGCTAAGGCAGAAGAGAAGCCAAGGAAAAAAAGGACAAAATGTCATTTGCAGCACCGTAAATGAGTCTAGAAGTAATCATGTGACTTGTAGTAAGTCAGAAAGTGAAAGACACATACCATATCATATCACTTATAGGTGTTACCTAAAAATGGATACCAGGGCAGATATTTCCACGGAGAAGGGCAATCACAGATTCATTAAACAAACTTATGGTTCACGAATGGAAAGGTGTGAGGATTGGTTTCATTACGATATATGGATTAACAGACATATACAAACACAGGTGACATATATAATCACCAAAGACCTACAGAATACCAAGAGAGGACTACTCAACATTCTGTCATAACGTACATGGGAAAAGGATCCCAGGAAGAACAGACATCTGTATATGTGTAAAAGAACCACATCTTCCACACCTACAACAAGCCAAACATTGTAATCAAACTTGCTGTAATAAAAAATAAAAAATTAAATTAAAAACACGAACAAGAAGTAGTGAGACAAACTTGAGGGGCTTTCTCCTGGCACATTCCATTCTAAATTCCAATCTAGAACACCACTTCCACTGAGGCTCTCTTGCCTTAGTAACCAATTTGGTAAGGGTGAACTGCTGCCACCTTGTGGCCGTTTCACACAACAGCAGCTTTAATCCCAGCGCTAATGGTCAGTTGATATTCAAAATCATTGCAGGCCTGTAAATGACACCTGCCCTGAACACAAATCCTGGGGTCACATATCGACCAAAAAATTCAAAGGACGTCCATATTTCAAAACGACCGTTTCAAAAGGCATATTTTACGCACATTAGTGTTCTGCTTCTTTTCCTTTCTTTCCTTTTTTGTTAAAAAAAAACGGGAATGGAAAAAGGCATCCCTCAGAATGGGCAAAAATCGTTGCAAACGAATCAATGGACAGAGGTTTAATCTCCAATATATATAAACAGCTCATGCAGCTTAATATTAAAAAAACAAACAACCCAATACAAAAATGGGCAGAAGATCTAAAGAGATGTTTCTTCAAAGGAGACACAGAGATGGCCAAGACGCAACCCAATACAAAAATGGGCAGAAGATCTAAAGAGATGTTTCTTCAAAGGAGACACAGAGATGGCCAAGACGCACATGAAAAGCTGCTCAACAGCACTAATTATTAGAGAAATGCAAATCAAAACTACAATGAGGTATCACCTCACACCCGTTAGAATCGGCATCATCAGAAAATCTACAAACAACAAACTCTGGGGAGGGTGTGGACAAAAGGAGCCCTCTTCCACTATTGGTGGGAATGTAAATTGATACAGTCACTATGGAGAACAGTATGGAGTTTCCTTAAAAAAACTAGAAATAGAATTACCATCTGATCCAGCAATCCCACTTCTGGGCATATACCCAGAGAAATCCGTAAATCAAAAAGGCACATTCACCACAATGTTCGTTGCAGCACTATTTACAATAGCCAGGTAATGGAAGCAACCTAAATGCCCACAGACAGATGAATGGATAAAGATGTGGTACATATATAAAATGAAATATTACTCGGCCATAAACAGGAATGAAACTGGGTCATTTGTAGAGACATCGATGGATCGAGAGACTGTCATACAGAATGAAGTAAGTCAGAAAGAGGAAAACAAATACTGTATATTAATGCATATATGTGGAACCTAAAAAATGGTACAGATGAACTGGTTTGCAGGGCAGAAATAGAGACACAGAGGTAGAGAACAAACGTATGGACACCAAGTGTGGGAAGCCATGGGGTGGTGGTGGTGGGATGAGTTGGGAGATTGGGATTGACCTGTATACATGTATATGCATAAAATACATAACTAATAATAACGTGCTGTATAAAAAAATAAAATTGAATTTCAAAATTTTAAAAAATAAAATTTAAAAATAAAAGAGAAAAAAGTTCTTCCCGTCACACAGATGTATTTATAGGAATGAATTATTTCCATGCTTATATCTATAAATATATAAAAGAGGAATAAAATCTAACTTGAACCATAAAAGAAAAAAACAACTGAACCCATGAGTTATACAGAGGAAAACACTATCAGCGCACTTGCTCCAGCGGTAAATAATTCTGAAATTGGTCAGAGGTGGGAAAACATCTCCCATACAGCCAGCAACCCACGCCCCACGCAAGGAGCGTCCTCATTGCAAAGCTGGGGGACCGTGCCGAGGCATCTGTGAGTAAACGTGAGCTGAGCCCCAGGCCAGCTGCTGCTGAACTGTTCCCACCCTTCCCAGGTAAAACACCTGAATATGTACAAGGGCTTGAAAGCCTAGAGGAAGGGCCGTCGAGCCACACCAGGGACAGCACGCAGGCCAACTTGGTGCCTGCAGGCCAGCCAGGGTGGTCTTGGCCCCGGGCGCTCTTCCAGAAGCTTTCCATTGCCCTGCCTGAGATACACCTCCTGTCCCGGCCCCCACTGCTTTTTTCCATCCTCACCTCTGTCCGGAGAGAAATTCCAACGGAAGGTATCGGTGACACATCCTCTTCTTTACAGGCGGCATCCTGGCAACTCCTGCAGAAAGGCCAGCAGAGCCCCACTCACACCAGGCCACCCACAAAGCTGTGGCCCCTCACTCCCTCCCACCAGCACAGACCCGAGACTGCTGACGGGGCAGAGAATATGGAGTCAGGCACAGCTTCAGGGGCTATTGCTGCCTGGAGCACTGTTTATATTGACCTCAATGAGGCACACCTTGGGAGGGCGGGCCGGCAGGGTAAGGCTGCCCAGGTCAGCTAATCCACAACCTTCAGGGAATCACATTGTTGAAAATGGACCTCACTAAGGCAGAATACAAGCCAAGGAAAAAAAGGACACAATGCCATTTGCAGCACCGTAAATGAGTCTAGAAATAATCACGTGACTTGTAGTAAGTCAGAAAGTGAAAGACACATATCATATCATATCACTTATAGGTGTTACCTAAAAATGGATACCAGGGCAGATATTTCCACGGAGAAGGGCAATCACAGATTCATTAAACAAACTTATGGTTCAGCAATGGAAAGGTGTGAGGATTGGTTTCATTACGATATCAGGGATAACAGACATATACAAACACAGGTGACATATATAATCACCAAAGACCTACAGAATACCAACACAGGACTACTCAACATTCTGTCATAACGTACATGGTAAATGGATCCCAGGAAGAACAGACATCTGTATATGTGTAAAAGAACCACATCTTCCACACCTACAACAAGCCAAACATTGTAATCAAACTTGCTGCAATAAAAAATACAAAAAATTAAATTAAAAACACGAACAAGAAGTAGTGAGACAAACTTGAGGGGCTTTCTCCTGGCACATTCCATTCTAAATTCCAATCTAGAACACCACTTCCACTGAGGCTCTCTTGCCCTAGTAACCAGATTTGGTAAGGGTGAACTGCTGCCACCTTGTGGCCGTTTCAAACAACAGCAGCTTTAATCCCAGCGCTAATGGTCAGTTGATATTCAAAATCATTGCAGGCCTGTAAATGACACCTGCCCTGAAAACAAACCTGGGGTCACATATCGACCAAAAAATTCAAAGGACATCCATATTTCAAAACGACCGTTTCAAAAGGCATATTTTACGCACATTAGTGTTCTGCTTCTTTTCCTTTCTTTCCTTTTTTGTTAAAAAAAAACGGGAATGGAAAAAGGCATCCCTCACAATGGGCGAAAATCGGTGCAAACGAATCAATGGACAGAGGTTTAATCTCCAATATATATAAACAGCTCATGCAGCTTAATATTAAAAAAAACAAACAACCCAATACAAAAATGGGCAGAAGATCTAAAGAGACGTTTCTTCAAAGAAGACACAGAGATGGCCAAGACGCACATGAAAAGCTGCTCAACAGCACTAATTATTAGAGAAATGCAAATCAAAACTACAATGAGGTATCACCTCACACCTGTTAGAATCGGCATCATCAGAAAATCTACAAACAACCAATTCTGGGGAGGGTGTGGACAAAAGGAGCCCTCTTCCACTATTGGTGGGAATGTAAATTGATACAGTCACTATGGAGAACAGTATGGAATTTCCTTAAAAAAACTAGAAATAGAATTACCATCTGATCCAGCAATCCCACTTCTGGGCATATACCCAGAGAAATCCGTAAATCAAAAAGGCACATTCACCACAATGTTCGTTGCAGCACTATTTACAATAGCCAGGTAATGGAAGCAACCTAAATGCCCACAGACAGATGAATGGATAAAGATGTGGTACATATATAAAATGAAATATTACTCGGCCATAAAAAGGAATGAAACTGGGTCATTTGTAGAGATATCGATGGATCAAGAGACTGTCATACAGAATGAAGTCAGAAAGAGGAAACCAAATACTGTGTATTAAGGCATATATGTGGAACCTAAAAAATGGTACAGATGAACTGGTTTGCAGGGAAGAAATAGAGACACAGAGGTAGAGAACAAACGTATGGACACCAAGTGTGGGAAGCCATGGGGTGGTGGTGGTGGGATGAGTTGGGAGATTGGGATTGACCTGTATACATGTATATGCATAAAATACATAACTAATAATAACGTGCTGTATAAAAAAAATAAAATTGAATTTCAAAATTTTAAAAAATAAAATTTAAAAATAAAAGAGAAAAAAGTTCTTCCCGTCACACAGATGTATTTATAGGAATGAATTATTTCCATGCTTATATCTATAAATATATAAAAGAGGAATAAAATCTAACTTGAACCATAAAAGAAAAAAACAACTGAACCCATGAGTTATACAGAGGAAAACACTATCAGCGCACTTGCTCCAGCGGTAAATAATTCTGAAATTGGTCAGAGGTGGGAAAACATCTCCCATACAGCCAGCAACCCACGCCCCACGCAAGGAGCGTCCTCATTGCAAAGCTGGGGGACCGTGCCGAGGCATCTGTGAGTAAACGTGAGCTGAGCCCCAGGCCAGCTGCTGCTGAACTGTTCCCACCCTTCCCAGGTAAAACACCTGAATATGTACAAGGGCTTGAAAGCCTAGAGGAAGGGCCGTCGAGCCACACCAGGGACAGCACGCAGGCCAACTTGGTGCCTGCAGGCCAGCCAGGGTGGTCTTGGCCCCGGGCGCTCTTCCAGAAGCTTTCCATTGCCCTGCCTGAGATACACCTCCTGTCCCGGCCCCCACTGCTTTTTTCCATCCTCACCTCTGTCCGGAGAGAAATTCCAACGGAAGGTATCGGTGACACATCCTCTTCTTTACAGGCGGCATCCTGGCAACTCCTGCAGAAAGGCCAGCAGAGCCCCACTCACACCAGGCCACCCACAAAGCTGTGGCCCCTCACTCCCTCCCACCAGCACAGACCCGAGACTGCTGACGGGGCAGAGAATATGGAGTCAGGCACAGCTTCAGGGGCTATTGCTGCCTGGAGCACTGTTTATATTGACCTCAATGAGGCACACCTTGGGAGGGCGGGCCGGCAGGGTAAGGCTGCCCAGGTCAGCTAATCCACAACCTTCAGGGAATCACATTGTTGAAAATGGACCTCACTAAGGCAGAATACAAGCCAAGGAAAAAAAGGACACAATGCCATTTGCAGCACCGTAAATGAGTCTAGAAGTAATCACGTGACTTGTAGTAAGTCAGAAAGTGAAAGACACATATCATATCATATCACTTATAGGTGTTACCTAAAAATGGATACCAGGGCAGATATTTCCACGGAGAAGGGCAATCACAGATTCATTAAACAAACTTATGGTTCAGCAATGGAAAGGTGTGAGGATTGGTTTCATTACGATATCAGGGATAACAGACATATACAAACACAGGTGACATATATAATCACCAAAGACCTACAGAATACCAACACAGGACTACTCAACATTCTGTCATAACGTACATGGTAAATGGATCCCAGGAAGAACAGACATCTGTATATGTGTAAAAGAACCACATCTTCCACACCTACAACAAGCCAAACATTGTAATCAAACTTGCTGCAATAAAAAATACAAAAAATTAAATTAAAAACACGAACAAGAAGTAGTGAGACAAACTTGAGGGGCTTTCTCCTGGCACATTCCATTCTAAATTCCAATCTAGAACACCACTTCCACTGAGGCTCTCTTGCCCTAGTAACCAGATTTGGTAAGGGTGAACTGCTGCCACCTTGTGGCCGTTTCAAACAACAGCAGCTTTAATCCCAGCGCTAATGGTCAGTTGATATTCAAAATCATTGCAGGCCTGTAAATGACACCTGCCCTGAAAACAAACCTGGGGTCACATATCGACCAAAAAATTCAAAGGACATCCATATTTCAAAACGACCGTTTCAAAAGGCATATTTTACGCACATTAGTGTTCTGCTTCTTTTCCTTTCTTTCCTTTTTTGTTAAAAAAAAACGGGAATGGAAAAAGGCATCCCTCACAATGGGCGAAAATCGGTGCAAACGAATCAATGGACAGAGGTTTAATCTCCAATATATATAAACAGCTCATGCAGCTTAATATTAAAAAAAACAAACAACCCAATACAAAAATGGGCAGAAGATCTAAAGAGACGTTTCTTCAAAGAAGACACAGAGATGGCCAAGACGCACATGAAAAGCTGCTCAACAGCACTAATTATTAGAGAAATGCAAATCAAAACTACAATGAGGTATCACCTCACACCTGTTAGAATCGGCATCATCAGAAAATCTACAAACAACCAATTCTGGGGAGGGTGTGGACAAAAGGAGCCCTCTTCCACTATTGGTGGGAATGTAAATTGATACAGTCACTATGGAGAACAGTATGGAATTTCCTTAAAAAAACTAGAAATAGAATTACCATCTGATCCAGCAATCCCACTTCTGGGCATATACCCAGAGAAATCCGTAAATCAAAAAGGCACATTCACCACAATGTTCGTTGCAGCACTATTTACAATAGCCAGGTAATGGAAGCAACCTAAATGCCCACAGACAGATGAATGGATAAAGATGTGGTACATATATAAAATGAAATATTACTCGGCCATAAAAAGGAATGAAACTGGGTCATTTGTAGAGATATCGATGGATCAAGAGACTGTCATACAGAATGAAGTCAGAAAGAGGAAACCAAATACTGTGTATTAAGGCATATATGTGGAACCTAAAAAATGGTACAGATGAACTGGTTTTCAGCGAAGAAATAGAGACACAGACGTAGAGAACAAACGTATGGACACCAAGTGTGGGAAGCCATGGGTTGGTGGTGGTGGGATGAGTTGGGAGATTGGGATTGACCTGTATACATTTATATGCATAAAATACATAACTAATAATAACCTGCTGTATAAAAAAATAAATTAATTAATTTCAAAATTCTAAAAAATAAAATTTAAAAATGAAAGAGAAAAAAGTTCTTCCCGTCTCACAGATGTATTTATAGGAATGAATTATTTCCATGCTTATATCTATAAATGCATAAAAGAGGAATAAATTCTAACTTGAAACATAAAAGAAAAAAAAAACCTGAACCCACCATTTATACAGAGGAAAATCCTATCTGGACACTTGCTCCAGCGGTAAACAATTCTGAAATTGGTCAGAGGTGGGGAACCATCTCCCATACAGCCAGCACCCCACCCCCCACACAAGGAGCGTCCTCATTGCAAAGCTGGGGGACTGTGCCGAGGCATCTGTGCGTAAAGGTGAGCTGAGCCCCAGGCCAGCTGCTGCTGAACTGTTCCCACACTTCCCAGGTAAAACACCTGAATATGTACAAGGGCTTGAAAGCCTAGAGGAAGGGCCGTGGAGCCACACCAGCGACAGCACGCAGGCCAACTTGGTGCCTGCAGGCCAGCCAGGGTGGTCCTGGCCCCGGGCGCTCTTCCGGAAGCTTTCCATTGCCCTGCCTGTGATACACCTCCTGTCCTGGCCCCCACTGCTTTTTTCCTTCCTCACCTCTGTCCGGAGAGAAATTCCAGCGGAAGGTATGAGTGACACATCCTCTTCTTTACAGCTCTCAGCCTGGCAACTCCTGCAGAAAGGCCAGCAGAGCCCCACTCACACCAGGCCACCCACAAAGCTGTGGCCCCTCACTCCCACCCACCAGCAGAGCCCCGAGACTGCTGACGGGGCAGAGAATATGGAGTCAGGCACAGCTTCAGGGGCTATTGCTGCCTGGAGCGCTGTTTATAGTGACCTCAACGAGGCACACCTGGGGAGGGCGGGCCGGCAGGGTAAGGCTGCCCAGGTCAGCTAATCCACAACCCTCAGGGAATCACATTGTTGAAAATGGACCTCGCTAAGGCAGAAGAGAAGCCAAGGAAAAAAAGGACAAAATGTCATTTGCAGCACCGTAAATGAGTCTAGAAGTAATCATGTGACTTGTAGTAAGTCAGAAAGTGAAAGACACATACCATATCATATCACTTATAGGTGTTACCTAAAAATGGATACCAGGGCAGATATTTCCACGGAGAAGGGCAATCACAGATTCATTAAACAAACTTATGGTTCACGAATGGAAAGGTGTGAGGATTGGTTTCATTACGATATATGGATTAACAGACATATACAAACACAGGTGACATATATAATCACCAAAGACCTACAGAATACCAAGAGAGGACTACTCAACATTCTGTCATAACGTACATGGGAAAAGGATCCCAGGAAGAACAGACATCTGTATATGTGTAAAAGAACCACATCTTCCACACCTACAACAAGCCAAACATTGTAATCAAACTTGCTGTAATAAAAAATAAAAAATTAAATTAAAAACACGAACAAGAAGTAGTGAGACAAACTTGAGGGGCTTTCTCCTGGCACATTCCATTCTAAATTCCAATCTAGAACACCACTTCCACTGAGGCTCTCTTGCCTTAGTAACCAATTTGGTAAGGGTGAACTGCTGCCACCTTGTGGCCGTTTCACACAACAGCAGCTTTAATCCCAGCGCTAATGGTCAGTTGATATTCAAAATCATTGCAGGCCTGTAAATGACACCTGCCCTGAACACAAATCCTGGGGTCACATATCGACCAAAAAATTCAAAGGACGTCCATATTTCAAAACGACCGTTTCAAAAGGCATATTTTACGCACATTAGTGTTCTGCTTCTTTTCCTTTCTTTCCTTTTTTGTTAAAAAAAAACGGGAATGGAAAAAGGCATCCCTCAGAATGGGCAAAAATCGTTGCAAACGAATCAATGGACAGAGGTTTAATCTCCAATATATATAAACAGCTCATGCAGCTTAATATTAAAAAAACAAACAACCCAATACAAAAATGGGCAGAAGATCTAAAGAGATGTTTCTTCAAAGGAGACACAGAGATGGCCAAGACGCAACCCAATACAAAAATGGGCAGAAGATCTAAAGAGATGTTTCTTCAAAGGAGACACAGAGATGGCCAAGACGCACATGAAAAGCTGCTCAACAGCACTAATTATTAGAGAAATGCAAATCAAAACTACAATGAGGTATCACCTCACACCCGTTAGAATCGGCATCATCAGAAAATCTACAAACAACAAATTCTGGGGAGGGTGTGGACAAAAGGAGCCCTCTTCCACTATTGGTGGGAATGTAAATTGATACAGTCACTATGGAGAACAGTATGGAGTTTCCTTAAAAAAACTAGAAATAGAATTACCATCTGATCCAGCAATCCCACTTCTGGGCATATACCCAGAGAAATCCGTAAATCAAAAAGGCACATTCACCACAATGTTCGTTGCAGCACTATTTACAATAGCCAGGTAATGGAAGCAACCTAAATGCCCACAGACAGATGAATGGATAAAGATGTGGTACATATATAAAATGAAATATTACTCGGCCATAAACAGGAATGAAACTGGGTCATTTGTAGAGACATCGATGGATCGAGAGACTGTCATACAGAATGAAGTAAGTCAGAAAGAGGAAAACAAATACTGTATATTAATGCATATATGTGGAACCTAAAAAATGGTACAGATGAACTGGTTTGCAGGGCAGAAATAGAGACACAGAGGTAGAGAACAAACGTATGGACACCAAGTGTGGGAAGCCATGGGGTGGTGGTGGTGGGATGAGTTGGGAGATTGGGATTGACCTGTATACATGTATATGCATAAAATACATAACTAATAATAACGTGCTGTATAAAAAAATAAAATTGAATTTCAAAATTTTAAAAAATAAAATTTAAAAATAAAAGAGAAAAAAGTTCTTCCCGTCACACAGATGTATTTATAGGAATGAATTATTTCCATGCTTATATCTATAAATATATAAAAGAGGAATAAAATCTAACTTGAACCATAAAAGAAAAAAACAACTGAACCCATGAGTTATACAGAGGAAAACACTATCAGCGCACTTGCTCCAGCGGTAAATAATTCTGAAATTGGTCAGAGGTGGGAAAACATCTCCCATACAGCCAGCAACCCACGCCCCACGCAAGGAGCGTCCTCATTGCAAAGCTGGGGGACCGTGCCGAGGCATCTGTGAGTAAACGTGAGCTGAGCCCCAGGCCAGCTGCTGCTGAACTGTTCCCACCCTTCCCAGGTAAAACACCTGAATATGTACAAGGGCTTGAAAGCCTAGAGGAAGGGCCGTCGAGCCACACCAGGGACAGCACGCAGGCCAACTTGGTGCCTGCAGGCCAGCCAGGGTGGTCTTGGCCCCGGGCGCTCTTCCAGAAGCTTTCCATTGCCCTGCCTGAGATACACCTCCTGTCCCGGCCCCCACTGCTTTTTTCCATCCTCACCTCTGTCCGGAGAGAAATTCCAACGGAAGGTATCGGTGACACATCCTCTTCTTTACAGGCGGCATCCTGGCAACTCCTGCAGAAAGGCCAGCAGAGCCCCACTCACACCAGGCCACCCACAAAGCTGTGGCCCCTCACTCCCTCCCACCAGCACAGACCCGAGACTGCTGACGGGGCAGAGAATATGGAGTCAGGCACAGCTTCAGGGGCTATTGCTGCCTGGAGCACTGTTTATATTGACCTCAATGAGGCACACCTTGGGAGGGCGGGCCGGCAGGGTAAGGCTGCCCAGGTCAGCTAATCCACAACCTTCAGGGAATCACATTG
The DNA here is from genome assembly GCF_964341445.2 of Mesoplodon mirus. Taxonomy (NCBI): domain Eukaryota; kingdom Metazoa; phylum Chordata; class Mammalia; order Artiodactyla; family Ziphiidae; genus Mesoplodon; species Mesoplodon mirus. Next base: position 75,119 of record NW_028295654.1, read on the forward strand.
TTGAAAATGGACCTCACTAAGGCAGAATACAAGCCAAGGAAAAAAAGGACACAATGCCATTTGCAGCACCGTAAATGAGTCTAGAAGTAATCACGTGACTTGTAGTAAGTCAGAAAGTGAAAGACACATATCATATCATATCACTTATAGGTGTTACCTAAAAATGGATACCAGGGCAGATATTTCCACGGAGAAGGGCAATCACAGATTCATTAAACAAACTTATGGTTCAGCAATGGAAAGGTGTGAGGATTGGTTTCATTACGATATCAGGGATAACAGACATATACAAACACAGGTGACATATATAATCACCAAAGACCTACAGAATACCAACACAGGACTACTCAACATTCTGTCATAACGTACATGGTAAATGGATCCCAGGAAGAACAGACATCTGTATATGTGTAAAAGAACCACATCTTCCACACCTACAACAAGCCAAACATTGTAATCAAACTTGCTGCAATAAAAAATACAAAAAATTAAATTAAAAACACGAACAAGAAGTAGTGAGACAAACTTGAGGGGCTTTCTCCTGGCACATTCCATTCTAAATTCCAATCTAGAACACCACTTCCACTGAGGCTCTCTTGCCCTAGTAACCAGATTTGGTAAGGGTGAACTGCTGCCACCTTGTGGCCGTTTCAAACAACAGCAGCTTTAATCCCAGCGCTAATGGTCAGTTGATATTCAAAATCATTGCAGGCCTGTAAATGACACCTGCCCTGAAAACAAACCTGGGGTCACATATCGACCAAAAAATTCAAAGGACATCCATATTTCAAAACGACCGTTTCAAAAGGCATATTTTACGCACATTAGTGTTCTGCTTCTTTTCCTTTCTTTCCTTTTTTGTTAAAAAAAAACGGGAATGGAAAAAGGCATCCCTCACAATGGGCGAAAATCGGTGCAAACGAATCAATGGACAGAGGTTTAATCTCCAATATATATAAACAGCTCATGCAGCTTAATATTAAAAAAAACAAACAACCCAATACAAAAATGGGCAGAAGATCTAAAGAGACGTTTCTTCAAAGAAGACACAGAGATGGCCAAGACGCACATGAAAAGCTGCTCAACAGCACTAATTATTAGAGAAATGCAAATCAAAACTACAATGAGGTATCACCTCACACCTGTTAGAATCGGCATCATCAGAAAATCTACAAACAACCAATTCTGGGGAGGGTGTGGACAAAAGGAGCCCTCTTCCACTATTGGTGGGAATGTAAATTGATACAGTCACTATGGAGAACAGTATGGAATTTCCTTAAAAAAACTAGAAATAGAATTACCATCTGATCCAGCAATCCCACTTCTGGGCATATACCCAGAGAAATCCGTAAATCAAAAAGGCACATTCACCACAATGTTCGTTGCAGCACTATTTACAATAGCCAGGTAATGGAAGCAACCTAAATGCCCACAGACAGATGAATGGATAAAGATGTGGTACATATATAAAATGAAATATTACTCGGCCATAAAAAGGAATGAAACTGGGTCATTTGTAGAGATATCGATGGATCAAGAGACTGTCATACAGAATGAAGTCAGAAAGAGGAAACCAAATACTGTGTATTAAGGCATATATGTGGAACCTAAAAAATGGTACAGATGAACTGGTTTTCAGCGAAGAAATAGAGACACAGACGTAGAGAACAAACGTATGGACACCAAGTGTGGGAAGCCATGGGTTGGTGGTGGTGGGATGAGTTGGGAGATTGGGATTGACCTGTATACATTTATATGCATAAAATACATAACTAATAATAACCTGCTGTATAAAAAAATAAATTAATTAATTTCAAAATTCTAAAAAATAAAATTTAAAAATGAAAGAGAAAAAAGTTCTTCCCGTCTCACAGATGTATTTATAGGAATGAATTATTTCCATGCTTATATCTATAAATGCATAAAAGAGGAATAAATTCTAACTTGAAACATAAAAGAAAAAAAAAACCTGAACCCACCATTTATACAGAGGAAAATCCTATCTGGACACTTGCTCCAGCGGTAAACAATTCTGAAATTGGTCAGAGGTGGGGAACCATCTCCCATACAGCCAGCACCCCACCCCCCACACAAGGAGCGTCCTCATTGCAAAGCTGGGGGACTGTGCCGAGGCATCTGTGCGTAAAGGTGAGCTGAGCCCCAGGCCAGCTGCTGCTGAACTGTTCCCACACTTCCCAGGTAAAACACCTGAATATGTACAAGGGCTTGAAAGCCTAGAGGAAGGGCCGTGGAGCCACACCAGCGACAGCACGCAGGCCAACTTGGTGCCTGCAGGCCAGCCAGGGTGGTCCTGGCCCCGGGCGCTCTTCCGGAAGCTTTCCATTGCCCTGCCTGTGATACACCTCCTGTCCTGGCCCCCACTGCTTTTTTCCTTCCTCACCTCTGTCCGGAGAGAAATTCCAGCGGAAGGTATGAGTGACACATCCTCTTCTTTACAGCTCTCAGCCTGGCAACTCCTGCAGAAAGGCCAGCAGAGCCCCACTCACACCAGGCCACCCACAAAGCTGTGGCCCCTCACTCCCACCCACCAGCAGAGCCCCGAGACTGCTGACGGGGCAGAGAATATGGAGTCAGGCACAGCTTCAGGGGCTATTGCTGCCTGGAGCGCTGTTTATAGTGACCTCAACGAGGCACACCTGGGGAGGGCGGGCCGGCAGGGTAAGGCTGCCCAGGTCAGCTAATCCACAACCCTCAGGGAATCACATTGTTGAAAATGGACCTCGCTAAGGCAGAAGAGAAGCCAAGGAAAAAAAGGACAAAATGTCATTTGCAGCACCGTAAATGAGTCTAGAAGTAATCATGTGACTTGTAGTAAGTCAGAAAGTGAAAGACACATACCATATCATATCACTTATAGGTGTTACCTAAAAATGGATACCAGGGCAGATATTTCCACGGAGAAGGGCAATCACAGATTCATTAAACAAACTTATGGTTCACGAATGGAAAGGTGTGAGGATTGGTTTCATTACGATATATGGATTAACAGACATATACAAACACAGGTGACATATATAATCACCAAAGACCTACAGAATACCAAGAGAGGACTACTCAACATTCTGTCATAACGTACATGGGAAAAGGATCCCAGGAAGAACAGACATCTGTATATGTGTAAAAGAACCACATCTTCCACACCTACAACAAGCCAAACATTGTAATCAAACTTGCTGTAATAAAAAATAAAAAATTAAATTAAAAACACGAACAAGAAGTAGTGAGACAAACTTGAGGGGCTTTCTCCTGGCACATTCCATTCTAAATTCCAATCTAGAACACCACTTCCACTGAGGCTCTCTTGCCTTAGTAACCAATTTGGTAAGGGTGAACTGCTGCCACCTTGTGGCCGTTTCACACAACAGCAGCTTTAATCCCAGCGCTAATGGTCAGTTGATATTCAAAATCATTGCAGGCCTGTAAATGACACCTGCCCTGAACACAAATCCTGGGGTCACATATCGACCAAAAAATTCAAAGGACGTCCATATTTCAAAACGACCGTTTCAAAAGGCATATTTTACGCACATTAGTGTTCTGCTTCTTTTCCTTTCTTTCCTTTTTTGTTAAAAAAAAACGGGAATGGAAAAAGGCATCCCTCAGAATGGGCAAAAATCGTTGCAAACGAATCAATGGACAGAGGTTTAATCTCCAATATATATAAACAGCTCATGCAGCTTAATATTAAAAAAACAAACAACCCAATACAAAAATGGGCAGAAGATCTAAAGAGATGTTTCTTCAAAGGAGACACAGAGATGGCCAAGACGCACATGAAAAGCTGCTCAACAGCACTAATTATTAGAGAAATGCAAATCAAAACTACAATGAGGTATCACCTCACACCCGTTAGAATCGGCATCATCAGAAAATCTACAAACAACAAATTCTGGGGAGGGTGTGGACAAAAGGAGCCCTCTTCCACTATTGGTGGGAATGTAAATTGATTCAGTCACTATGCAGTACAGTATGGAGTTTCCTTAAAAGAACTAGAAATAGAATTACCATCTGATCCAGCAATCCCACTTCTGGGCATATACCCAGAGAAATCCGTAAATCAAAAAGGCACATTCACCACAATGTTCATTGCAGCACTATTTACAATAGCCAGGTAATGGAAGCAACCTAAATGCCCACAGACAGATGAATGGATAAAGATGTGGTACATATATAAAATGAAATATTACTCGGCCATAAAAATGAATGAAACTGGGTCATTTGTAGAGATATCGATGGATCAAGAGACTGTCATACAGAATGAAGTCAGAAAGAGGAAACCAAATACTGTATATTAAGGCATATATGTGGAACCTAAAAAATGGTACAGATGAACTGGTTTTCAGCGAAGAAATAGAGACACAGAGGTAGAGAACAAACGTATGGACACCAAGTGTGGGAAGCCATGGGTTGGTGGTGGTGGGATGAGTTGGGAGATTGGGATTGACCTGTATACATTTATATGCATAAAATACATAACTAATAATAACCTGCTGTATAAAAAAATAAATTAATTAATTTCAAAATTCTAAAAAATAAAATTTAAAAATGAAAGAGAAAAAAGTTCTTCCCATCTCACAGATGTATTTATAGGAATGAATTATTTCCATGCTTATATCTATAAATACATAAAAGAGGAATAAATTCTAACTTGAAACATAAAAGAAAAAAAAAACCTGAACCCACCTTTTATACAGAGGAAAACCCTATCTGGACACTTGCTCCAGCGGTAAACAATTCTGAAATTGGTCAGAGGTGGGGAACCATCTCCCATACAGCCAGCACCCCACCCCCCACACAAGGAGCGTCCTCATTGCAAAGCTGGGGGACTGTGCCGAGGCATCTGTGCGTAAAGGTGAGCTGAGCCCCAGGCCAGCTGCTGCTGAACTGTTCCAACCCTTCCCAGGTAAAACACCTGAATATGTACAAGGGCTTGAAAGCCTAGAGGAAGGGCCGTGGAGCCACACCAGCGACAGCACGCAGGCCAACTTGGTGCCTGCAGGCCAGCCAGGGTGGTCCTGGCACCGGGCGCTCTTCCGGAAGCTTTCCATTGCCCTGCCTGAGATACCCCTTCTGTCCTGGCACCCACTGCTTTTTTCCTTCCTCACCTCTGTCCGGAGAGAAATTCCAGCGGAAGGTATGGGTGACACATCCTCTTCTTTACAGCTGTCAGCCTGGCAACTCCTGCAGAAAGGCCAGCAGAGCCCCACTCACACCGGGCCACCCACAAAGCTGTGGCCCCTCACTCCCACCCACCAGCAGAGCCCCGAGACTGCTGACGGGGCAGAGAATATGGAGTCAGGCAAAGCTTCAGGGGCTATGGCTGCCTGGAGCGCTGTTTATATTGACCTCAACGAGGCAGACCTGGGGAGGGCGGGCCGGCAGGGTAAGGCTGCCCAGGTCAGCTAATCCACAACCCTCAGGGAATCACATTGTTGAAAATGGACCTCGCTAAGGCAGAAGAGAAGCCAAGGAAAAAAAGGACAAAATGTCATTTGCAGCACCGTAAATGAGTCTAGAAGTAATCATGTGACTTGTAGTAAGTCAGAAAGTGAAAGACACATACCATATCATATCACTTATAGGTGTTACCTAAAAATGGATACCAGGGCAGATATTTCCACGGAGAAGGGCAATCACAGATTCATTAAACAAACTTATGGTTCACGAATGGAAAGGTGTGAGGATTGGTTTCATTACGATATAGGGATTAACAGACATATACAAACACAGGTGACATATATAATCACCAAAGACCTACAGAATACCAAGAGAGGACTACTCAACATTCTGTCATAACGTACATGGGAAAAGGATCCCAGGAAGAACAGACATCTGTATATGGGTAAAAGAACCACATCTTCCACACCTACAACAAGCCAAACATTGTAATCAAACTTGCTGTAATAAAAAATAAAAAAAATGAATTAAAAACACGAACAAGAAGTAGTGAGACAAACTTGAGGGGCTTTCTCCTGGCACATTCCATTCTAAATTCCTATCTAGAACAACACTTCCACTGAGGCTCTCTTGCTTTAGTAACCAGATTTGGTAAGGGTGAACTGCTGCCACCTTGTGGCCGTTTCACACAACAGCAGCTTTAATCCCAGCGCTAATGGTCAGTTGATATTCAAAATCATTGCAGGCCTGTAAATGACACCTGCCCTGAACACAAATCCTGGGGTCACATATCGACCAAAAAATTCAAAGGACGTCCATATTTCAAAACGACCGTTTCAAAAGGCATATTTTACGCACATTAGTGTTCTGCTTCTTTTCCTTTCTTTCCTTTTTTGTTAAAAAAAAACGGGAATGGAAAAAGGCATCCCTCAGAATGGGCAAAAATCGTTGCAAACGAATCAATGGACAGAGGTTTAATCTCCAATATATATAAACAGCTCATGCAGCTTAATATTAAAAAAACAAACAACCCAATACAAAAATGGGCAGAAGATCTAAAGAGATGTTTCTTCAAAGGAGACACAGAGATGGCCAAGACGCACATGAAAAGCTGCTCAACAGCACTAATTATTAGAGAAATGCAAATCAAAACTACAATGAGGTATCACCTCACACCCGTTAGAATCGGCATCATCAGAAAATCTACAAACAACAAATTCTGGGGAGGGTGTGGACAAAAGGAGCCCTCTTCCACTATTGGTGGGAATGTAACTTGATACAGTCACTATGGAGAACAGTATGGAGTTTCCTTAAAAAAACTAGAAATAGAATTACCATCTGATCCAGCAATCCCACTTCTGGGCATATACCCAGAGAAATCCGTAAATCAAAAAGGCACATTCACCACAATGTTCACTGCAGCACTATTTACAATAGCCAGGTAATGGAAGCAACCTAAATGCCCACAGACAGATGAATGGATAAAGATGTGGTACATATATAAAATGAAATATTACTCGGCCATAAAAAGGAATGAAACTGGGTCATTTGTAGAGATATCGATGGATCAAGAGACTGTCATACAGAATGAAGACAGAAAGAGGAAACCAAATACTGTATATTAAGGCATATATGTGGAACCTAAAAAATGGTACAGATGAACTGGTTTGCAGGGAAGAAATAGAGACACAGAGGTAGAGAACAAACGTATGGACACCAAGGGTGGGAAGCCCTGGGGAGGTGGTGGTGGGATGAGTTGGGAGATTGGGATTGACCTGTATACATGTATATGCATAAAATACATAACTAATAATAACGTGCTGTATAAAAAAAATAAAATTGAATTTCAAAATTTTAAAAAATAAAATTTAAAAATAAAAGAGAAAAAAGTTCTTCCCGTCACACAGATGTATTTATAGGAATGAATTATTTCCATGCTTATATCTATAAATATATAAAAGAGGAATAAAATCTAACTTGAACCATAAAAGAAAAAAACACCTGAACCCATGAGTTATACAGAGGAAAACACTATCAGCGCACTAGCTCCAGCGGTAAACAATTCTGAAATTGGTTAGAGGTGGGAAACCATCTCCCATACAGCCAGCAACCCACGCCCCACGCAAGGAGCGTCCTCATTGCAAACCTGGGGGACCGTGCCGAGGCATCTGTGAGTAAACGTGAGCTGAGCCCCAGGCCAGCTGCTGCTGAACTGTTCCCACCCTTCCCAGGTCAAACACCTGAATATGTACAAGGGCTTGAAAGCCTAGAGGAAGGGCCGTGGAGCCACACAAGGGACAGCACGCAGGCCAACTTGGTGCCTGCAGGCCAGCCAGGGTGGTCTTGGCCCCGGGCGCTCTTCCAGAAGCTTTCCATTGCCCTGCCTGAGATACACCTCCTGTCCTGGCCCACACTGCTTTTTTCCTTCCTCACCTCTGTCCGGAGAGAAATTCCAGCGGAAGGTATGTGTGACACATCCTCTTCTTTACAGGCGGCAGCCTGGCAACTCCTGCAGAAAGGCCAGCAGAGCCCCACTCACACCAGGCCACCCACAAAGCTGTGGCCCCTCACTCCCTCCCACCAGCACAGACCCGAGACTGCTGACAGGGCAGAGAATATGGAGTCAGGCACAGCTTCAGGGGCTATTGCTGCCTGGAGCGCTCTTTATTTTGACCTCAACGAGGCACACCTGGGGAGGGCGGGCCGGCAGGGTAAGGCTGCCCAGGTCAGCTAATCTACAACCCTCAGGGAATCACATTGATGAAAATGGACCTCACTAAGGCAGAATAGAAGCCAAGGAATAAAAGGACACAATGCCATTTGCAGCACCGTAAATGAGTCTAGAAGTAATCACGTGACTTGTAGTAAGTCAGAAAGTGAAAGACACATATCATATCATATCACTTATAGGTGTTACCTAAAAATGGATACCAGGGCAGATATTTCCACGGAGAAGGGCAATCACAGATTCATTAAACAAACTTATGGTTCACCAATGGAATGGAGTGAGGATTGGTTTCATTACAATATCGGGGTTAACAGACAATATACAAACACTGGTGACATATATAATCACCAAAGACCTACAGAATACCAAGAGAGGACTACTCAACATTCTGTCATAACGTACATGGGAAAAGGATCCCAGGAAGAACAGAAATCTGTATATGGGTAAAACAACCACATCTTCCACACCTACAACAAGCCAAACATTGTAATCAAACTTGCTGTAATAAAAAATAAAAAAAATAAATTAAAAACACGAACAAGAAGTAGTGAGACAAACTTGAGGGGCTTTCTCCTGGCACATTCCATTCTAAATTCCAATCTAGAACAACACTTCCACTGAGGCTCTCTTGCCCTAGTAACCAGATTTGGTAAGGGTGAACTGCTGCCACCTTGTGGCCGTTTCACACAACAGCAGCTTTAATCCCAGAGCTAATGGTCAGTTGATATTCAAAATCATTGCAGGCCTGTAAATGACACCTGCCCTGAACACAAATCCTGGGGTCACATATCGACCAAAAAATTCAAAGGACGTCCATATTTCAAAACGACCGTTTCAAAAGGCATATTTTACGCACATTAGTGTTCTGCTTCTTTTCCTTTCTTTCCTTTTTTGTTAAAAAAAAACGGGAATGGAAAAAGGCATCCCTCAGAATGGGCAAAAATCGTTGCAAACGAATCAATGGACAGAGGTTTAATCTCCAATATATATAAACAGCTCATGCAGCTTAATATTAAAAAAACAAACAACCCAATACAAAAATGGGCAGAAGATCTAAAGAGATGTTTCTTCAAAGGAGACACAGAGATGGCCAAGACGCAACCCAATACAAAAATGGGCAGAAGATCTAAAGAGATGTTTCTTCAAAGGAGACACAGAGATGGCCAAGACGCACATGAAAAGCTGCTCAACAGCACTAATTATTAGAGAAATGCAAATCAAAACTACAATGAGGTATCACCTCACACCCGTTAGAATCGGCATCATCAGAAAATCTACAAACAACAAATTCTGGGGAGGGTGTGGACAAAAGGAGCCCTCTTCCACTATTGGTGGGAATGTAAATTGATACAGTCACTATGGAGAACAGTATGGAGTTTCCTTAAAAAAACTAGAAATAGAATTACCATCTGATCCAGCAATCCCACTTCTGGGCATATACCCAGAGAAATCCGTAAATCAAAAAGGCACATTCACCACAATGTTCGTTGCAGCACTATTTACAATAGCCAGGTAATGGAAGCAACCTAAATGCCCACAGACAGATGAATGGATAAAGATGTGGTACATATATGAAATGAAATATTACTCGGCCATAAACAGGAATGAAACTGGGTCATTTGTAGAGACATCGATGGATCGAGAGACTGTCATACAGAATGAAGTAAGTCAGAAAGAGGAAAACAAATACTGTATATTAATGCATATATGTGGAACCTAAAAAATGGTACAGATGAACTGGTTTGCAGGGAAGAAATAGAGACACAGAGGTAGAGAACAAACGTATGGACACCAAGTGTGGGAAGCCATGGGGTGGTGGTGGTGGGATGAGTTGGGAGATTGGGATTGACCTGTATACATGTATATGCATAAAATACATAACTAATAATAACGTGCTGTATAAAAAAAATAAAATTGAATTTCAAAATTTTAAAAAATAAAATTTAAAAATAAAAGAGAAAAAAGTTCTTCCCGTCACACAGATGTATTTATAGGAATGAATTATTTCCATGCTTATATCTATAAATATATAAAAGAGGAATAAAATCTAACTTGAACCATAAAAGAAAAAAACAACTGAACCCATGAGTTATACAGAGGAAAACACTATCAGCGCACTTGCTCCAGCGGTAAATAATTCTGAAATTGGTCAGAGGTGGGAAAACATCTCCCATACAGCCAGCAACCCACGCCCCACGCAAGGAGCGTCCTCATTGCAAAGCTGGGGGACCGTGCCGAGGCATCTGTGAGTAAACGTGAGCTGAGCCCCAGGCCAGCTGCTGCTGAACTGTTCCCACCCTTCCCAGGTAAAACACCTGAATATGTACAAGGGCTTGAAAGCCTAGAGGAAGGGCCGTCGAGCCACACCAGGGACAGCACGCAGGCCAACTTGGTGCCTGCAGGCCAGCCAGGGTGGTCTTGGCCCCGGGCGCTCTTCCAGAAGCTTTCCATTGCCCTGCCTGAGATACACCTCCTGTCCCGGCCCCCACTGCTTTTTTCCATCCTCACCTCTGTCCGGAGAGAAATTCCAACGGAAGGTATCGGTGACACATCCTCTTCTTTACAGGCGGCATCCTGGCAACTCCTGCAGAAAGGCCAGCAGAGCCCCACTCACACCAGGCCACCCACAAAGCTGTGGCCCCTCACTCCCTCCCACCAGCACAGACCCGAGACTGCTGACGGGGCAGAGAATATGGAGTCAGGCACAGCTTCAGGGGCTATTGCTGCCTGGAGCACTGTTTATATTGACCTCAATGAGGCACACCTTGGGAGGGCGGGCCGGCAGGGTAAGGCTGCCCAGGTCAGCTAATCCACAACCTTCAGGGAATCACATTGTTGAAAATGGACCTCACTAAGGCAGAATACAAGCCAAGGAAAAAAAGGACACAATGCCATTTGCAGCACCGTAAATGAGTCTAGAAGTAATCACGTGACTTGTAGTAAGTCAGAAAGTGAAAGACACATATCATATCATATCACTTATAGGTGTTACCTAAAAATGGATACCAGGGCAGATATTTCCACGGAGAAGGGCAATCACAGATTCATTAAACAAACTTATGATTCAGCAATGGAAAGGTGTGAGGATTGGTTTCATTACGATATCAGGGATAACAGACATATACAAACACAGGTGACATATATAATCACCAAAGACCTACAGAATACCAACACAGGACTACTCAACATTCTGTCATAACGTACATGGTAAATGGATCCCAGGAAGAACAGACATCTGTATATGTGTAAAAGAACCACATCTTCCACACCTACAACAAGCCAAACATTGTAATCAAACTTGCTGCAATAAAAAATACAAAAAATTAAATTAAAAACACGAACAAGAAGTAGTGAGACAAACTTGAGGGGCTTTCTCCTGGCACATTCCATTCTAAATTCCAATCTAGAACACCACTTCCACTGAGGCTCTCTTGCCCTAGTAACCAGATTTGGTAAGGGTGAACTGCTGCCACCTTGTGGCCGTTTCAAACAACAGCAGCTTTAATCCCAGCGCTAATGGTCAGTTGATATTCAAAATCATTGCAGGCCTGTAAATGACACCTGCCCTGAAAACAAACCTGGGGTCACATATCGACCAAAAAATTCAAAGGACATCCATATTTCAAAACGACCGTTTCAAAAGGCATATTTTACGCACATTAGTGTTCTGCTTCTTTTCCTTTCTTTCCTTTTTTGTTAAAAAAAAACGGGAATGGAAAAAGGCATCCCTCACAATGGGCGAAAATCGGTGCAAACGAATCAATGGACAGAGGTTTAATCTCCAATATATATAAACAGCTCATGCAGCTTAATATTAAAAAAAACAAACAACCCAATACAAAAATGGGCAGAAGATCTAAAGAGACGTTTCTTCAAAGAAGACACAGAGATGGCCAAGACGCACATGAAAAGCTGCTCAACAGCACTAATTATTAGAGAAATGCAAATCAAAACTACAATGAGGTATCACCTCACACCTGTTAGAATCGGCATCATCAGAAAATCTACAAACAACCAATTCTGGGGAGGGTGTGGACAAAAGGAGCCCTCTTCCACTATTGGTGGGAATGTAAATTGATACAGTCACTATGGAGAACAGTATGGAATTTCCTTAAAAAAACTAGAAATAGAATTACCATCTGATCCAGCAATCCCACTTCTGGGCATATACCCAGAGAAATCCGTAAATCAAAAAGGCACATTCACCACAATGTTCGTTGCAGCACTATTTACAATAGCCAGGTAATGGAAGCAACCTAAATGCCCACAGACAGATGAATGGATAAAGATGTGGTACATATATAAAATGAAATATTACTCGGCCATAAAAAGGAATGAAACTGGGTCATTTGTAGAGATATCGATGGATCAAGAGACTGTCATACAGAATGAAGTCAGAAAGAGGAAACCAAATACTGTGTATTAAGGCATATATGTGGAACCTAAAAAATGGTACAGATGAACTGGTTTTCAGCGAAGAAATAGAGACACAGACGTAGAGAACAAACGTATGGACACCAAGTGTGGGAAGCCATGGGTTGGTGGTGGTGGGATGAGTTGGGAGATTGGGATTGACCTGTATACATTTATATGCATAAAATACATAACTAATAATAACCTGCTGTATAAAAAAATAAATTAATTAATTTCAAAATTCTAAAAAATAAAATTTAAAAATGAAAGAGAAAAAAGTTCTTCCCGTCTCACAGATGTATTTATAGGAATGAATTATTTCCATGCTTATATCTATAAATGCATAAAAGAGGAATAAATTCTAACTTGAAACATAAAAGAAAAAAAAAACCTGAACCCACCATTTATACAGAGGAAAATCCTATCTGGACACTTGCTCCAGCGGTAAACAATTCTGAAATTGGTCAGAGGTGGGGAACCATCTCCCATACAGCCAGCACCCCACCCCCCACACAAGGAGCGTCCTCATTGCAAAGCTGGGGGACTGTGCCGAGGCATCTGTGCGTAAAGGTGAGCTGAGCCCCAGGCCAGCTGCTGCTGAACTGTTCCCACACTTCCCAGGTAAAACACCTGAATATGTACAAGGGCTTGAAAGCCTAGAGGAAGGGCCGTGGAGCCACACCAGCGACAGCACGCAGGCCAACTTGGTGCCTGCAGGCCAGCCAGGGTGGTCCTGGCCCCGGGCGCTCTTCCGGAAGCTTTCCATTGCCCTGCCTGTGATACACCTCCTGTCCTGGCCCCCACTGCTTTTTTCCTTCCTCACCTCTGTCCGGAGAGAAATTCCAGCGGAAGGTATGAGTGACACATCCTCTTCTTTACAGCTGTCAGCCTGGCAACTCCTGCAGAAAGGCCAGCAGAGCCCCACTCACACCAGGCCACCCACAAAGCTGTGGCCCCTCACTCCCACCCACCAGCAGAGCCCCGAGACTGCTGACGGGGCAGAGAATATGGAGTCAGGCACAGCTTCAGGGGCTATTGCTGCCTGGAGCGCTGTTTATAGTGACCTCAACGAGGCACACCTGGGGAGGGCGGGCCGGCAGTGTAAGGCTGCCCAGGTCAGCTAATCCACAACCCTCAGGGAATCACATTGTTGAAAATGGACCTCGCTAAGGCAGAAGAGAAGCCAAGGAAAAAAAGGACAAAATGTCATTTGCAGCACCGTAAATGAGTCTAGAAGTAATCATGTGACTTGTAGTAAGTCAGAAAGTGAAAGACACATACCATATCATATCACTTATAGGTGTTACCTAAAAATGGATACCAGGGCAGATATTTCCACGGAGAAGGGCAATCACAGATTCATTAAACAAACTTATGGTTCACGAATGGAAAGGTGTGAGGATTGGTTTCATTACGATATATGGATTAACAGACATATACAAACACAGGTGACATATATAATCACCAAAAACCTACAGAATACCAAGAGAGGACTACTCAACATTCTGTCATAACGTACATGGGAAAAGGATCCCAGGAAGAACAGACATCTGTATATGTGTAAAAGAACCACATCTTCCACACCTACAACAAGCCAAACATTGTAATCAAACTTGCTGTAATAAAAAATAAAAAATTAAATTAAAAACACGAACAAGAAGTAGTGAGACAAACTTGAGGGGCTTTCTCCTGGCACATTCCATTCTAAATTCCAATCTAGAACACCACTTCCACTGAGGCTCTCTTGCCTTAGTAACCAATTTGGTAAGGGTGAACTGCTGCCACCTTGTGGCCGTTTCACACAACAGCAGCTTTAATCCCAGCGCTAATGGTCAGTTGATATTCAAAATCATTGCAGGCCTGTAAATGACACCTGCCCTGAACACAAATCCTGGGGTCACATATCGACCAAAAAATTCAAAGGACATCCATATTTCAAAACGACCGTTTCAAAAGGCATATTTTACGCACATTAGTGTTCTGCTTCTTTTCCTTTCTTTCCTTTTTTGTTAAAAAAAAACGGGAATGGAAAAAGGCATCCCTCAGAATGGGCAAAAATCGTTGCAAACGAATCAATGGACAGAGGTTTAATCTCCAATATATATAAACAGCTCATGCAGCTTAATATTAAAAAAACAAACAACCCAATACAAAAATGGGCAGAAGATCTAAAGAGATGTTTCTTCAAAGGAGACACAGAGATGGCCAAGACGCAACCCAATACAAAAATGGGCAGAAGATCTAAAGAGATGTTTCTTCAAAGGAGACACAGAGATGGCCAAGACGCACATGAAAAGCTGCTCAACAGCACTAATTATTAGAGAAATGCAAATCAAAACTACAATGAGGTATCACCTCACACCCGTTAGAATCGGCATCATCAGAAAATCTACAAACAACAAATTCTGGGGAGGGTGTGGACAAAAGGAGCCCTCTTCCACTATTGGTGGGAATGTAAATTGATACAGTCACTATGGAGAACAGTATGGAGTTTCCTTAAAAAAACTAGAAATAGAATTACCATCTGATCCAGCAATCCCACTTCTGGGCATATACCCAGAGAAATCCGTAAATCAAAAAGGCACATTCACCACAATGTTCGTTGCAGCACTATTTACAATAGCCAGGTAATGGAAGCAACCTAAATGCCCACAGACAGATGAATGGATAAAGATGTGGTACATATATAAAATGAAATATTACTCGGCCATAAACAGGAATGAAACTGGGTCATTTGTAGAGACATCGATGGATCGAGAGACTGTCATACAGAATGAAGTAAGTCAGAAAGAGGAAAACAAATACTGTATATTAATGCATATATGTGGAACCTAAAAAATGGTACAGATGAACTGGTTTGCAGGGCAGAAATAGAGACACAGAGGTAGAGAACAAACGTATGGACACCAAGTGTGGGAAGCCATGGGGTGGTGGTGGTGGGATGAGTTGGGAGATTGGGATTGACCTGTATACATGTATATGCATAAAATACATAACTAATAATAACGTGCTGTATAAAAAAAATAAAATTGAATTTCAAAATTTTAAAAAATAAAATTTAAAAATAAAAGAGAAAAAAGTTCTTCCCGTCACACAGATGTATTTATAGGAATGAATTATTTCCATGCTTATATCTATAAATATATAAAAGAGGAATAAAATCTAACTTGAACCATAAAAGAAAAAAACAACTGAACCCATGAGTTATACAGAGGAAAACACTATCAGCGCACTTGCTCCAGCGGTAAATAATTCTGAAATTGGTCAGAGGTGGGAAAACATCTCCCATACAGCCAGCAACCCACGCCCCACGCAAGGAGCGTCCTCATTGCAAAGCTGGGGGACCGTGCCGAGGCATCTGTGAGTAAACGTGAGCTGAGCCCCAGGCCAGCTGCTGCTGAACTGTTCCCACCCTTCCCAGGTAAAACACCTGAATATGTACAAGGGCTTGAAAGCCTAGAGGAAGGGCCGTCGAGCCACACCAGGGACAGCACGCAGGCCAACTTGGTGCCTGCAGGCCAGCCAGGGTGGTCTTGGCCCCGGGCGCTCTTCCAGAAGCTTTCCATTGCCCTGCCTGAGATACACCTCCTGTCCCGGCCCCCACTGCTTTTTTCCATCCTCACCTCTGTCCGGAGAGAAATTCCAACGGAAGGTATCGGTGACACATCCTCTTCTTTACAGGCGGCATCCTGGCAACTCCTGCAGAAAGGCCAGCAGAGCCCCACTCACACCAGGCCACCCACAAAGCTGTGGCCCCTCACTCCCTCCCACCAGCACAGACCCGAGACTGCTGACGGGGCAGAGAATATGGAGTCAGGCACAGCTTCAGGGGCTATTGCTGCCTGGAGCACTGTTTATATTGACCTCAATGAGGCACACCTTGGGAGGGCGGGCCGGCAGGGTAAGGCTGCCCAGGTCAGCTAATCCACAACCTTCAGGGAATCACATTGTTGAAAATGGACCTCACTAAGGCAGAATACAAGCCAAGGAAAAAAAGGACACAATGCCATTTGCAGCACCGTAAATGAGTCTAGAAGTAATCACGTGACTTGTAGTAAGTCAGAAAGTGAAAGACACATATCATATCATATCACTTATAGGTGTTACCTAAAAATGGATACCAGGGCAGATATTTCCACGGAGAAGGGCAATCACAGATTCATTAAACAAACTTATGGTTCAGCAATGGAAAGGTGTGAGGATTGGTTTCATTACGATATCAGGGATAACAGACATATACAAACACAGGTGACATATATAATCACCAAAGACCTACAGAATACCAACACAGGACTACTCAACATTCTGTCATAACGTACATGGTAAATGGATCCCAGGAAGAACAGACATCTGTATATGTGTAAAAGAACCACATCTTCCACACCTACAACAAGCCAAACATTGTAATCAAACTTGCTGCAATAAAAAATACAAAAAATTAAATTAAAAACACGAACAAGAAGTAGTGAGACAAACTTGAGGGGCTTTCTCCTGGCACATTCCATTCTAAATTCCAATCTAGAACACCACTTCCACTGAGGCTCTCTTGCCCTAGTAACCAGATTTGGTAAGGGTGAACTGCTGCCACCTTGTGGCCGTTTCAAACAACAGCAGCTTTAATCCCAGCGCTAATGGTCAGTTGATATTCAAAATCATTGCAGGCCTGTAAATGACACCTGCCCTGAAAACAAACCTGGGGTCACATATCGACCAAAAAATTCAAAGGACATCCATATTTCAAAACGACCGTTTCAAAAGGCATATTTTACGCACATTAGTGTTCTGCTTCTTTTCCTTTCTTTCCTTTTTTGTTAAAAAAAAACGGGAATGGAAAAAGGCATCCCTCACAATGGGTGAAAATCGGTGCAAACGAATCAATGGACAGAGGTTTAATCTCCAATATATATAAACAGCTCATGCAGCTTAATATTAAAAAAAACAAACAACCCAATACAAAAATGGGCAGAAGATCTAAAGAGACGTTTCTTCAAAGAAGACACAGAGATGGCCAAGACGCACATGAAAAGCTGCTCAACAGCACTAATTATTAGAGAAATGCAAATCAAAACTACAATGAGGTATCACCTCACACCTGTTAGAATCGGCATCATCAGAAAATCTACAAACAACCAATTCTGGGGAGGGTGTGGACAAAAGGAGCCCTCTTCCACTATTGGTGGGAATGTAAATTGATACAGTCACTATGGAGAACAGTATGGAATTTCCTTAAAAAAACTAGAAATAGAATTACCATCTGATCCAGCAATCCCACTTCTGGGCATATACCCAGAGAAATCCGTAAATCAAAAAGGCACATTCACCACAATGTTCGTTGCAGCACTATTTACAATAGCCAGGTAATGGAAGCAACCTAAATGCCCACAGACAGATGAATGGATAAAGATGTGGTACATATATAAAATGAAATATTACTCGGCCATAAAAAGGAATGAAACTGGGTCATTTGTAGAGATATCGATGGATCAAGAGACTGTCATACAGAATGAAGTCAGAAAGAGGAAACCAAATACTGTGTATTAAGGCATATATGTGGAACCTAAAAAATGGTACAGATGAACTGGTTTTCAGCGAATAAATAGAGACACAGACGTAGAGAACAAACGTATGGACACCAAGTGTGGGAAGCCATGGGTTGGTGGTGGTGGGATGAGTTGGGAGATTGGGATTGACCTGTATACATTTATATGCATAAAATACATAACTAATAATAACCTGCTGTATAAAAAAATAAATTAATTAATTTCAAAATTCTAAAAAATAAAATTTAAAAATGAAAGAGAAAAAAGTTCTTCCCGTCTCACAGATGTATTTATAGGAATGAATTATTTCCATGCTTATATCTATAAATGCATAAAAGAGGAATAAATTCTAACTTGAAACATAAAAGAAAAAAAAAACCTGAACCCACCATTTATACAGAGGAAAATCCTATCTGGACACTTGCTCCAGCGGTAAACAATTCTGAAATTGGTCAGAGGTGGGGAACCATCTCCCATACAGCCAGCACCCCACCCCCCACACAAGGAGCGTCCTCATTGCAAAGCTGGGGGACTGTGCTGAGGCATCTGTGCGTAAAGGTGAGCTGAGCCCCAGGCCAGCTGCTGCTGAACTGTTCCCACACTTCCCAGGTAAAACACCTGAATATGTACAAGGGCTTGAAAGCCTAGAGGAAGGGCCGTGGAGCCACACCAGCGACAGCACGCAGGCCAACTTGGTGCCTGCAGGCCAGCCAGGGTGGTCCTGGCCCCGGGCGCTCTTCCGGAAGCTTTCCATTGCCCTGCCTGTGATACACCTCCTGTCCTGGCCCCCACTGCTTTTTTCCTTCCTCACCTCTGTCCGGAGAGAAATTCCAGCGGAAGGTATGAGTGACACATCCTCTTCTTTACAGCTGTCAGCCTGGCAACTCCTGCAGAAAGGCCAGCAGAGCCCCACTCACACCAGGCCACCCACAAAGCTGTGGCCCCTCACTCCCACCCACCAGCAGAGCCCCGAGACTGCTGACGGGGCAGAGAATATGGAGTCAGGCACAGCTTCAGGGGCTATTGCTGCCTGGAGCGCTGTTTATAGTGACCTCAACGAGGCACACCTGGGGAGGGCGGGCCGGCAGGGTAAGGCTGCCCAGGTCAGCTAATCCACAACCCTCAGGGAATCACATTGTTGAAAATGGACCTCGCTAAGGCAGAAGAGAAGCCAAGGAAAAAAAGGACAAAATGTCATTTGCAGCACCGTAAATGAGTCTAGAAGTAATCATGTGACTTGTAGTAAGTCAGAAAGTGAAAGACACATACCATATCATATCACTTATAGGTGTTACCTAAAAATGGATACCAGGGCAGATATTTCCACGGAGAAGGGCAATCACAGATTCATTAAACAAACTTATGGTTCACGAATGGAAAGGTGTGAGGATTGGTTTCATTACGATATATGGATTAACAGACATATACAAACACAGGTGACATATATAATCACCAAAGACCTACAGAATACCAAGAGAGGACTACTCAACATTCTGTCATAACGTACATGGGAAAAGGATCCCAGGAAGAACAGACATCTGTATATGTGTAAAAGAACCACATCTTCCACACCTACAACAAGCCAAACATTGTAATCAAACTTGCTGTAATAAAAAATAAAAAATTAAATTAAAAACACGAACAAGAAGTAGTGAGACAAACTTGAGGGGCTTTCTCCTGGCACATTCCATTCTAAATTCCAATCTAGAACACCACTTCCACTGAGGCTCTCTTGCCTTAGTAACCAATTTGGTAAGGGTGAACTGCTGCCACCTTGTGGCCGTTTCACACAACAGCAGCTTTAATCCCAGCGCTAATGGTCAGTTGATATTCAAAATCATTGCAGGCCTGTAAATGACACCTGCCCTGAACACAAATCCTGGGGTCACATATCGACCAAAAAATTCAAAGGACGTCCATATTTCAAAACGACCGTTTCAAAAGGCATATTTTACGCACATTAGTGTTCTGCTTCTTTTCCTTTCTTTCCTTTTTTGTTAAAAAAAAACGGGAATGGAAAAAGGCATCCCTCAGAATGGGCAAAAATCGTTGCAAACGAATCAATGGACAGAGGTTTAATCTCCAATATATATAAACAGCTCATGCAGCTTAATATTAAAAAAACAAACAACCCAATACAAAAATGGGCAGAAGATCTAAAGAGATGTTTCTTCAAAGGAGACACAGAGATGGCCAAGACGCACATGAAAAGCTGCTCAACAGCACTAATTATTAGAGAAATGCAAATCAAAACTACAATGAGGTATCACCTCACACCCGTTAGAATCGGCATCATCAGAAAATCTACAAACAACAAATTCTGGGGAGGGTGTGGACAAAAGGAGCCCTCTTCCACTATTGGTGGGAATGTAAATTGATTCAGTCACTATGGAGAACAGTATGGAGTTTCCTTAAAAGAACTAGAAATAGAATTACCATCTGATCCAGCAATCCCACTTCTGGGCATATACCCAGAGAAATCCGTAAATCAAAAAGGCACATTCACCACAATGTTCACTGCAGCACTATTTACAATAGCCAGGTAATGGAAGCAACCTAAATGCCCACAGACAGATGAATGGATAAAGATGTGGTACATATATAAAATGAAATATTACTCGGCCATAAAAAGGAATGAAACTGGGTCATTTGTAGAGATATCGATGGATCAAGAGACTGTCATACAGAATGAAGTCAGAAAGAGGAAACCAAATACTGTATATTAAGGCATATATGTGGAACCTAAAAAATGGTACAGATGAACTGGTTTTCAGCGAAGAAATAGAGACACAGAGGTAGAGAACAAACGTATGGACACCAAGTGTGGGAAGCCATGGGTTGGTGGTGGTGGGATGAGTTGGGAGATTGGGATTGACCTGTATACATTTATATGCATAAAATACATAACTAATAATAACCTGCTGTATAAAAAAATAAATTAATTAATTTCAAAATTCTAAAAAATAAAATTTAAAAATGAAAGAGAAAAAAGTTCTTCCCGTCTCACAGATGTATTTATAGGAATGAATTATTTCCATGCTTATATCTATAAATACATAAAAGAGGAATAAATTCTAACTTGAAACATAAAAGAAAAAAAAAACCTGAACCCACCATTTATACAGAGGAAAACCCTATCTGGACACTTGCTCCAGCGGTAAACAATTCTGAAATTGGTCAGAGGTGGGGAACCATCTCCCATACAGCCAGCACCCCACCCCCCACACAAGGAGCGTCCTCATTGCAAAGCTGGGGGACTGTGCCGAGGCATCTGTGCGTAAAGGTGAGCTGAGCCCCAGGCCAGCTGCTGCTGAACTGTTCCAACCCTTCCCAGGTAAAACACCTGAATATGTACAAGGGCTTGAAAGCCTAGAGGAAGGGCCGTGGAGCCACACCAGCGACAGCACGCAGGCCAACTTGGTGCCTGCAGGCCAGCCAGGGTGGTCCTGGCACCGGGCGCTCTTCCGGAAGCTTTCCATTGCCCTGCCTGAGATACCCCTTCTGTCCTGGCACCCACTGCTTTTTTCCTTCCTCACCTCTGTCCGGAGAGAAATTCCAGCGGAAGGTATGGGTGACACATCCTCTTCTTTACAGCTGTCAGCCTGGCAACTCCTGCAGAAAGGCCAGCAGAGCCCCACTCACACCGGGCCACCCACAAAGCTGTGGCCCCTCACTCCCACCCACCAGCAGAGCCCCGAGACTGCTGACGGGGCAGAGAATATGGAGTCAGGCAAAGCTTCAGGGGCTATGGCTGCCTGGAGCGCTGTTTATATTGACCTCAACGAGGCAGACCTGGGGAGGGCGGGCCGGCAGGGTAAGGCTGCCCAGGTCAGCTAATCCACAACCCTCAGGGAATCACATTGTTGAAAATGGACCTCGCTAAGGCAGAAGAGAAGCCAAGGAAAAAAAGGACAAAATGTCATTTGCAGCACCGTAAATGAGTCTAGAAGTAATCATGTGACTTGTAGTAAGTCAGAAAGTGAAAGACACATACCATATCATATCACTTATAGGTGTTACCTAAAAATGGATACCAGGGCAGATATTTCCACGGAGAAGGGCAATCACAGATTCATTAAACAAACTTATGGTTCACGAATGGAAAGGTGTGAGGATTGGTTTCATTACGATATAGGGATTAACAGACATATACAAACACAGGTGACATATATAATCACCAAAGACCTACAGAATACCAAGAGAGGACTACTCAACATTCTGTCATAACGTACATGGGAAAAGGATCCCAGGAAGAACAGACATCTGTATATGGGTAAAAGAACCACATCTTCCACACCTACAACAAGCCAAACATTGTAATCAAACTTGCTGTAATAAAAAATAAAAAAAATGAATTAAAAACACGAACAAGAAGTAGTGAGACAAACTTGAGGGGCTTTCTCCTGGCACATTCCATTCTAAATTCCTATCTAGAACAACACTTCCACTGAGGCTCTCTTGCTTTAGTAACCAGATTTGGTAAGGGTGAACTGCTGCCACCTTGTGGCCGTTTCACACAACAGCAGCTTTAATCCCAGCGCTAATGGTCAGTTGATATTCAAAATCATTGCAGGCCTGTAAATGACACCTGCCCTGAACACAAATCCTGGGGTCACATATCGACCAAAAAATTCAAAGGACGTCCATATTTCAAAACGACCGTTTCAAAAGGCATATTTTACGCACATTAGTGTTCTGCTTCTTTTCCTTTCTTTCCTTTTTTGTTAAAAAAAAACGGGAATGGAAAAAGGCATCCCTCAGAATGGGCAAAAATCGTTGCAAACGAATCAATGGACAGAGGTTTAATCTCCAATATATATAAACAGCTCATGCAGCTTAATATTAAAAAAACAAACAACCCAATACAAAAATGGGCAGAAGATCTAAAGAGATGTTTCTTCAAAGGAGACACAGAGATGGCCAAGACGCACATGAAAAGCTGCTCAACAGCACTAATTATTAGAGAAATGCAAATCAAAACTACAATGAGGTATCACCTCACACCCGTTAGAATCGGCATCATCAGAAAATCTACAAACAACAAATTCTGGGGAGGGTGTGGACAAAAGGAGCCCTCTTCCACTATTGGTGGGAATGTAACTTGATACAGTCACTATGGAGAACAGTATGGAGTTTCCTTAAAAAAACTAGAAATAGAATTACCATCTGATCCAGCAATCCCACTTCTGGGCATATACCCAGAGAAATCCGTAAATCAAAAAGGCACATTCACCACAATGTTCACTGCAGCACTATTTACAATAGCCAGGTAATGGAAGCAACCTAAATGCCCACAGACAGATGAATGGATAAAGATGTGGTACATATATAAAATGAAATATTACTCGGCCATAAAAAGGAATGAAACTGGGTCATTTGTAGAGATATCGATGGATCAAGAGACTGTCATACAGAATGAAGACAGAAAGAGGAAACCAAATACTGTATATTAAGGCATATATGTGGAACCTAAAAAATGGTACAGATGAACTGGTTTTCAGCGAAGAAATAGAGACACAGAGGTAGAGAACAAACGTATGGACACCAAGTGTGGGAAGCCATGGGTTGGTGGTGGTGGGATGAGTTGGGAGATTGGGATTGACCTGTATACATTTATATGCATAAAATACATAACTAATAATAACCTGCTGTATAAAAAAATAAATTAATTAATTTCAAAATTCTAAAAAATAAAATTTAAAAATGAAAGAGAAAAAAGTTCTTCCCGTCTCACAGATGTATTTATAGGAATGAATTATTTCCATGCTTATATCTATAAATACATAAAAGAGGAATAAATTCTAATTTGAAACATAAAAGAAAAAAAAAACCTGAACCCACCATTTATACAGAGGAAAACCCTATCTGGACACTTGCTCCAGCGGTAAACAATTCTGAAATTGGTCAGAGGTGGGGAACCATCTCCCATACAGCCAGCACCCCACCCCCCACACAAGGAGCGTCCTCATTGCAAAGCTGGGGGACTGTGCCGAGGCATCTATGCGTAAAGGTGAGCTGAGCCCCAGGCCAGCTGCTGCTGAACTGTTCCCACCCTTCCCAGGTAAAACACCTGAATATGTACAAGGGCTTGAAAGCCTAGAGGAAGGGCCGTGGAGCCACACCAGCGACAGCACGAAGGCCAACTTGGTGCCTGCAGGCCAGCCAGGGTGGTCCTGGCCCCGGGCGCTCTTCAGGAAGCTTTCCATTGCCCTGCCTGAGATACCCCTTCTGTCCTGGCACCCACTGCTTTTTTCCTTCCTCACCTCTGTCCGGAGAGAAATTCCAGCGGAAGGTATGGGTGACACATCCTCTTCTTTACAGCTGTCAGCCTGGCAACTCCTGCAGAAAGGCCAGCAGAGCCCCACTCACACCGGGCCACCCACAAAGCTGTGGCCCCTCACTCCCACCCACCAGCAGAGCCCCGAGACTGCTGACGGGGCAGAGAATATGGAGTCAGGCAAAGCTTCAGGGGCTATGGCTGCCTGGAGCGCTGTTTATATTGACCTCAACGAGGCAGACCTGGGGAGGGCGGGCCGGCAGGGTAAGGCTGCCCAGGTCAGCTAATCCACAACCCTCAGGGAATCACATTGTTGAAAATGGACCTCGCTAAGGCAGAAGAGAAGCCAAGGAAAAAAAGGACAAAATGTCATTTGCAGCACCGTAAATGAGTCTAGAAGTAATCATGTGACTTGTAGTAAGTCAGAAAGTGAAAGACACATACCATATCATATCACTTATAGGTGTTACCTAAAAATGGATACCAGGGCAGATATTTCCACGGAGAAGGGCAATCACAGATTCATTAAACAAACTTATGGTTCACGAATGGAAAGGTGTGAGGATTGGTTTCATTACGATATAGGGATTAACAGACATATACAAACACAGGTGACATATATAATCACCAAAGACCGACAGAATACCAAGAGAGGACTACTCAACATTCTGTCATAACGTACATGGGAAAAGGATCCCAGGAAGAACAGACATCTGTATATGGGTAAAAGAACCACATCTTCCACACCTACAACAAGCCAAACATTGTAATCAAACTTGCTGTAATAAAAAATAAAAAAAAATGAATTAAAAACACGAACAAGAAGTAGTGAGACAAACTTGAGGGGCTTTCTCCTGGCACATTCCATTCTAAATTCCTATCTAGAACAACACTTCCACTGAGGCTCTCTTGCTTTAGTAACCAGATTTGGTAAGGGTGAACTGCTGCCACCTTGTGGCCGTTTCACACAACAGCAGCTTTAATCCCAGCGCTAATGGTCAGTTGATATTCAAAATCATTGCAGGCCTGTAAATGACACCTGCCCTGAACACAAATCCTGGGGTCACATATCGACCAAAAAATTCAAAGGACGTCCATATTTCAAAACGACCGTTTCAAAAGGCATATTTTACGCACATTAGTGTTCTGCTTCTTTTCCTTTCTTTCCTTTTTTGTTAAAAAAAAACGGGAATGGAAAAAGGCATCCCTCAGAATGGGCAAAAATCGTTGCAAACGAATCAATGGACAGAGGTTTAATCTCCAATATATATAAACAGCTCATGCAGCTTAATATTAAAAAAACAAACAACCCAATACAAAAATGGGCAGAAGATCTAAAGAGATGTTTCTTCAAAGGAGACACAGAGATGGCCAAGACGCACATGAAAAGCTGCTCAACAGCACTAATTATTAGAGAAATGCAAATCAAAACTACAATGAGGTATCACCTCACACCCGTTAGAATCGGCATCATCAGAAAATCTACAAACAACAAATTCTGGGGAGGGTGTGGACAAAAGGAGCCCTCTTCCACTATTGGTGGGAATGTAACTTGATACAGTCACTATGGAGAACAGTATGGAGTTTCCTTAAAAAAACTAGAAATAGAATTACCATCTGATCCAGCAATCCCACTTCTGGGCATATACCCAGAGAAATCCGTAAATCAAAAAGGCACATTCACCACAATGTTCACTGCAGCACTATTTACAATAGCCAGGTAATGGAAGCAACCTAAATGCCCACAGACAGATGAATGGATAAAGATGTGGTACATATATAAAATGAAATATTACTCGGCCATAAAAAGGAATGAAACTGGGTCATTTGTAGAGATATCGATGGATCAAGAGACTGTCATACAGAATGAAGACAGAAAGAGGAAACCAAATACTGTATATTAAGGCATATATGTGGAACCTAAAAAATGGTACAGATGAACTGGTTTTCAGCGAAGAAATAGAGACACAGAGGTAGAGAACAAACGTATGGACACCAAGTGTGGGAAGCCATGGGTTGGTGGTGGTGGGATGAGTTGGGAGATTGGGATTGACCTGTATACATTTATATGCATAAAATACATAACTAATAATAACCTGCTGTATAAAAAAATAAATTAATTAATTTCAAAATTCTAAAAAATAAAATTTAAAAATGAAAGAGAAAAAAGTTCTTCCCGTCTCACAGATGTATTTATAGGAATGAATTATTTCCATGCTTATATCTATAAATACATAAAAGAGGAATAAATTCTAATTTGAAACATAAAAGAAAAAAAAAACCTGAACCCACCATTTATACAGAGGAAAACCCTATCTGGACACTTGCTCCAGCGGTAAACAATTCTGAAATTGGTCAGAGGT
Organism: Mesoplodon mirus; assembly: GCF_964341445.2. NCBI lineage: Eukaryota > Metazoa > Chordata > Mammalia > Artiodactyla > Ziphiidae > Mesoplodon > Mesoplodon mirus. Next base: position 101,858 of record NW_028295654.1, read on the forward strand.
GGGGAACCATCTCCCATACAGCCAGCACCCCACCCCCCACACAAGGAGCGTCCTCATTGCAAAGCTGGGGGACTGTGCCGAGGCATCTATGCGTAAAGGTGAGCTGAGCCCCAGGCCAGCTGCTGCTGAACTGTTCCCACCCTTCCCAGGTAAAACACCTGAATATGTACAAGGGCTTGAAAGCCTAGAGGAAGGGCCGTGGAGCCACACCAGCGACAGCACGAAGGCCAACTTGGTGCCTGCAGGCCAGCCAGGGTGGTCCTGGCCCCGGGCGCTCTTCAGGAAGCTTTCCATTGCCCTGCCTGAGATACACCTCCTGTCCTGGCACCCACTGCTTTTTTCCTTCCTCACCTCTGTCCGGAGAGAAATTGCAGCGGAAGGTATGGGTGACACATCCTCTTCTTTACAGCTGTCAGCCTGGCAACTCCTGCAGAAAGGCCAGCAGAGCCCCACTCACACCGGGCCACCCACAAAGCTGTGGCCCCTCACTCCCACCCACCAGCAGAGCCCCGAGACTGCTGACGGGGCAGAGAATATGGAGTCAGGCACAGCTTCAGGGGCTATTGCTGCCTGGAGCGCTGTTTATATTGACCTCAACGAGGCACACCTGGGGAGGGCGGGCCGGCAGGGTAAGGCTGCCCAGGTCAGCTAATCCACAACCCTCAGGAAATCACATTGTTGAAAATGGACCTCGCTAAGGCAGAAGAGAAGCCAAGGAAAAAAAGGACAAAATGTCATTTGCAGCACCGTAAATGAGTCTAGAAGTAATCATGTGACTTGTAGTAAGTCAGAAAGTGAAAGACACATACCATATCATATCACTTATAGGTGTTACCTAAAAATGGATACCAGGGCAGATATTTCCACGGAGAAGGGCAATCACAGATTCATTAAACAAACTTATGGTTCACGAATGGAAAGGTGTGAGGATTGGTTTCATTACGATATATGGATTAACAGACATATACAAACACAGGTGACATATATAATCACCAAAGACCTACAGAATACCAAGAGAGGACTACTCAACATTCTGTCATAACGTACATGGGAAAAGGATCCCAGGAAGAACAGACATCTGTATATGTGTAAAAGAACCACATCTTCCACACCTACAACAAGCCAAACATTGTAATCAAACTTGCTGTAATAAAAAATAAAAAATTAAATTAAAAACACGAACAAGAAGTAGTGAGACAAACTTGAGGGGCTTTCTCCTGGCACATTCCATTCTAAATTCCAATCTAGAACACCACTTCCACTGAGCCTCTCTTGCCTTAGTAACCAATTTGGTAAGGGAGAACTGCTGCCAGCTTGTGGCCATTTCACACAACAGCAGCTTTAATCCCAGCACTAATGGTCAGTTGATATTCAAAATCATTGCAGGCCTGTAAATGACACCTGCCCTGAAAACAAATCCTGGGGTCACATATCGAACAAAAAATTCAAAGGACGTCCATATTTCAAAACGACCCTTTCAAAAGGCATATTTTACGCACATTAGTGTTCTGCTTCTTTTCCTTTCTTTCCTTTTTTGTTAAAAAAAACGGGAATGGAAAAATGCATCCCTCAGAATGGGCGAAAATCGTTGCAAACGAATCAATGGACAGAGGTTTAATCTCCAATATATATAAACAGCTCATGCAGCTTAATATTAAAAAACAAACAACCCAATACAAAAATGGGCAGAAGATCTAAAGAGACGTTTCTGCAAAGAAGACACAGAGGTGGCCAAGACGCACATGAAAAGCTGCTCAACAGCACTAATTATTAGAGAAATGCAAATCAAAACTACAATGAGGTATCACCTCACACCTGTTAGAATCGGCATCATCAGAAAATCTACAAACAACCAATTCTGGGTAAGGTGTGGACAAAAGGAGCCCTCTTCCACTATTGGTGGGAATGTAACTTGATACAGTCACTATGGAGAACAGTATGGAGTTTCCTTAAAAAAACTAGAAATAGAATTACCATCTGATCCAGCAATCCCACTTCTGGGCATATACCCTGAGAAAACCGTAAATCAAAAAGGCACATTCACCACAATGTTCATTGCAGCACTATTTACAATAGCCAGGTAATGGAAGCAACCTAAATGCCCACAGACAGATGAATGGATAAAGATGTGGTACATATATAAAATGAAATATTACTCGGCCATAAACAGGAATGAAACTGGGTCATTTGTAGAGACATCGATGGATCGAGAGACTGTCATACAGAATGAAGTAAGTCAGAAAGAGGAAAACAAATACTGTATATTAATGCATATATGTGGAACCTAAGAAATGGTACAGATGAACTGGTTTGCAGGGAAGAAATAGAGACACAGAGGTAGAGAACAAACGTATGGACACCAAGTGTGGGAAGCCATGGGGTGGTGGTGGTGGGATGAGTTGGGAGATTGGGATTGACCTGTATACATGTATATGCATAAAATACATAACTAATAATAACCTGCTGTATAAAAACATAAAGAAAATTGTATTTCAAAATTTAAAAAAAATAAAATTTAAAAATAAAAGAGAAAAAAGTTCTTCCCATCAGACAGATGTATATATAGGAATGAATTATTTCAATGCTTATATCTATAAATACATAAAAGAGGAATAAAATCTAACTGGAACCATAAAAGGAAAAAAAAACATGAACTCACGCGTTATACAGAGGAAAACCCTATCTGCGCACTTGCTCCAGCGGTAAACAATTCTGAAATTGGTCAGAGGTGGGGAACCATCTCCCATACAGCCAGCAACCCACCCCCCACGCAAGGAGCGACCTCATTGCAAAGCTGGGGGATTGTGCCGAGGCATCTGTGAGTAAACGTGAGCTGAGCCCCAGGCCAGCTGCTGCTGAACTGTTCCCACCCTTTCCAGGTAAAACACCTGAATATGTACAATGGCTTGAAAGCCTAGAGGAAGGGCCGTGGAGCCACACCAGCGACAGCACGCAGGCCAACTTGGTGCCTGCAGGCCAGCCAGGGAGGTCCTGGCCCTGGACGCTCTTCCGGAAGCTTTCCATTGCCCTGCCTGAGATACCCCTCCTCTCCCGGCACCCACTGCTTTTTTCCTTCCTCACCTCTGTCCGGAGAGAAATTCCAGCTGAAGGTATGGGTGACACATCCTGTTCTTTACACGTGTCATCCTGGCAACTCCTGCAGAAAGGCCAGCAGAGCCCCACTCACACCGGGCCACCCACAAAGCTGTGGCCCCTCACACCCTCCCACGAGCACAGACCCAAGACTGCTGACGGGGCAGAGAATATGGAGTCAGGCAGAGCTTCAGGGGCTATTGCTGCCTGGAGCGCTGTTTATATTGAACTCAACGAGTCACACCTGGGGCGGGTGGGCCGGCAAGGTAAGGCTGCCCAGGTTAGCTAATCCACAACCCTCAGGGAATCACATTGTTAAAAATGGACCCCGCTAAGGCATAAGAGAAGCCAAGGGAAAAAAGGACACAATGCCATTTGCAGCACCGTAGATGAGTCTAGAAGTAATCACGTGACTTGTAGTAAGTGAGAAAGTGAAAGACACATATCATATCATATCACTTATAGGTGTTACCTAAAAATGGATACCAGGGCAGATATTTCCACGGAGAAGGGCAATCACAGATTCATTAAACAAACTTATGGTTCACCAATGGAAAGGTGTGAGGATTGGTTTCATTACGATATCGGGGTTAACAGACATATACAAACACAGGTGACATATATAATCACCAAAGACCTACAGAATAGCAAGAGAGGACTACTCAACATTCTGTCATAACGTACATGGGAAAAGGATCCCAGGAAGAACAGTCATCTGTATATTTGTAAAAGAACCACATCTTCCACACCTACAACAAGCCAAATATTGTAATCAAACTTGCTGTAATAAAAAATATTAAATTAAATTAAATACACGAACAAGAAGTAGTGAGACAAACGTGAGGGGCTTTCTCCTGGCACATTCCATTCTAAACTCCAATCTAAAACACCACTTCCACTGGGGCTCTCTTGCCCTAGTAACCAGATTTGGTAAGGGTGAACTGCTGCCACCTTGTGGCCGTTTCACACAACAGCAGCTTTAATCCCAACACTAATGGTCAGTTGATATTCAAAATCATTACAGGCCTGTAAATGACACCTGCCCTGAAAACAAATCCTGGGGTCACATATCGACCAAAAAATTCAAAGGACGTCCATATTTCAAAACGACCGTTTCAAAAGGCATATTTTACACACATTAGTGTTCTGCTTCTTTTCCTTTCTTTCCTTTTTTGTTAAAAAACACGGGAATGGAAAAAGGCATCCCTCAGATTGGGCGAAAATCGTTGCAGACGAATCAATGGACAGAGGTTTAATCTCCAATATATATAAACAGCACATGCAGCTTAATATTAAAAAAGCAAACAACCCCCAAAAAATGGGCAGAAGATCTAAAGAGACGTTTCTTCAAAGGAGACACAGAGATGGCCAAGACGCACATGAAAGGCTCCTCAACAGAACTAATTATTAGAGAAATGCAAATGAAAACTACAATGAGGTATCACCTCACACCTGTTAGAATCATTATCATCAGAAAATCTACACACAACCAATTCTGGGGAGGGTGTGGACAAAAGGAGCCCTCTTCCACTATTGGTGGGAATGTAAATTGATACAGTCACTATCGAGAACAATATGGAGTTTCCTTAAAAAAAACTAGAAATAGAATTACCATCAGATCCAGCAATCCCACTTCTGGGCATATACCCAGAGATAACCGTATTTCAAAAGGGCACATTCACCGCAATGTTCGTTGCAGCACTATTTACAATAGCCAGGTAATGGAAGCAACCTAAATGCCCACAGACAGATGAATGGATATAGATGTGGTACATATATAAAATGGAATATTACTCGGCCATAAAAAGGAATGAAACTGGGTCATTTGTAGAGACATCGATGGATTGAGAGACTGTCATACAGAATGAAGTAAGTCAGAAAGAGGAAAACAAATATTGTATATTAATGCATATATGTGGAGCCTAAAAATGGTACAGATGAACTGGTTTGCAGGGAAGAAATAGAGACACAGAGGTAGAGAACAAACGTATGGACACCAAGTGTGGGAAGCCATGGGGTGGTGGTGGTGGGATGAGTTGGGAGTTTGGGATTGACCTGTATACATGTATATGCATAAAATACATAACTAATAATAACGTGCTGTATAAAAAAATAAATAAAATTAAATTTCAAAATTTTAAAAAATAAAATTTAAAAATAAAACAGAAAAAAAGTTCTTCCCGTCACACAGATGTATTTTTAGGAATGAATTATTTCCATGCTTATATCTATAAACACATAAAAGAAGAATAAAATCTAACTTGAAACATAAAAGAAAAAAAAACCTGAACCCACGAGTTATACAGAGGAAATCCCTATCAGGGCACTTGCTCCAGTGGTAAACAATTCTGAAATTGGTGAGAGTTGGGGATCCATCTCCCATACAGCCAGCAACCCAGCCCGCACGCAAGGAGCGTCCTCATTGCAAAGCTGGGGGACCGTGCCGAGGCATCTGTGAGTAAACGTGAGCTGAGCCCCAGGCCAGCTGCTGCTGAACTGTTCCCACCCTTCCCAGGTAAAACACATGAATATGTACAAGGGCTTGAAAGCCTAGAGGAAGGACCGTGGAGCCACACCAGTGACAGCACGCAGGCCAACTTGGTGCCTGCAGGACAGCCAGGGTGGTCCTGGCCCCGGGCGCTCTTCCAGAAGCTTTCCATTGCCCTGCCTGAGATACCCCTCCTGTCCCGGCCCCCACTGCTTTTTTCCTTCCTCACCTCTGTCCGGAGAGATATTCCAGCGGAAGGTATGGTTGACACAACCTCTTCTTTACAGGCGGCAGCCTGGCAACTCCTGCAGAAAGGCCAGCAGAACCCCACTCACACCGGGCCACCCACAAAGCTGTGGCCCCTCACTCCCTCCCACCAGCACAGCCCCGAGATTGCTGACGGGGCAGAGAATATGGAGTCAGGCACAGCTTCAGGGGCTATTGCTGCCTGGAGCTCTGTTTATATTGACCTCAAAGAGGCACACCTGGGGAGGGCGGGCCGGCAGGGTAAGGCTGCCCAGGTCAGCTAATCCACAACCCTCAGGGAATCATATTGTTGAAAATGGACTCCGCTAAGGCAGAAGAGAAGCCAAGGGAAAAAAGGACACAATGCCATTTGCAGCACCGTAGATGAGTCTAGAAGTAATCACGTGATTTGCAGTAAGTCAGAAAGTGAAAGACACATATCATATCATTTATAGGTGTTACCTAAAAATGGATACCAGGGCAGATATTTCCACAGAGAAGGGCAATCACAGATTCATTAAACAAACTTATGGTTCACCAATGGAAAAGTGTGAGGATTGGTTTCATTACGATATCAGGGTTAACAGACATATACAAACACAGGTGACATATATAATCACCAAAGACCTACAGAATACCAAGAGAGGACTACTCAACATTCTGTCATAACGTACATGGGAAAAGGATCCCAGGAAGAACAGACATCTGTATATGTGTAAAAGAACCACATCTTCCACACCTACAACAAGCCAAACATTGTAATCAAACTTGCTGTAATAAAAAATAAAAAAAAATTAAATTAAAAACACGAACAAGATGTAGTGAGACAAACGTGAGGGGCTTTCTCCTGGCACATTCCATTCTAAACTCCAATCTAGAACACCACTTCCACTGAGGCTCTCTTGCCCTAGTAACCAGATTTGGTAAGGGTGAACTGCTGCCACCTTGTGGCCGTTTCACACAACAGCAGCTTTAATCCCAGCGCTAATGGTCAGTTGATATTCAAAATCATTTCAGGCCTGTAAATGACACCTGCCCTGAAAACAAATCCTGGGGTCACATATCGACCAAAATGTTCAAAGGACGTCCATATTTCAAAACGACCGTATCAAAAGGCATATTTTACGCACATTCGTGTTCTGCTTCTTTTCCTTTCTTTCCTTTTTTGTTGAAAATCACGGGAATGGAAAAAGGCATCCCTCAGAATGGGCGAAAATCGTTGCAAACGAATCAATGGACAGAGGTTTAATCTCCAATCTATATAAACAGCTCATGCAGCTTAATATTAAAAAAAACAAACAACCCCAAAAAAATGGGCAGAAGATCTAAAGAGACGTTTCTTCAAAGGAGACACAGAGATGGCCAAGACGCACATGAAAAGCTGCTCAACAGCACTAATTATTAGAGAAATGCAAATAAAAACTACAATGAGGTATCACCTCACACCTGTTAGAATCGGCATCATCAGAAAATCTACAGACAACCAATTCTGGGGAGGGTGTGGACAAAAGGAGCCCTCTTCCACTATTGGTGGGAATGTAAATTGATACAGTCACTATGGAGAACAGTATGGAGTTTCCTTAAAAAAATTAGAAATAGAATTTCCATCTGATCCAGCAATCCCACTTCTGGGCATATACCCAGAGAAAACCGTATTTCAAAAAGGCACATTCACCACAATGTTCGTTGCAGCACTATTTACAATACCCAGGTAATGGAAGCAAACTAAATGCCCACAGACAGATGAATGGATAAAGATGTGGTACATATATAAAATGGAATATTACTCGGCCATTAAAAGGAATGAAACTGGGTCATTTGTAGAGACATCGATGGATCGAGAGACTGTCATACAGAAAGAAGTAAGTCAGAAAGAGGAAAACAAATATTGTATATTAATGCATATATGTGGAGCCTAAAAATGGTACAGATGAACTGGTTTGCAGGGAAGAAATAGAGACACAGAGGTAGAGAACAAACATATGGACACCAAGTGTGGGAAGCCATGGGGTGGTGGTGGTGGGATGAGTTGGGAGTTTGGGATTGACCTGTATACATGTATATGCATAAAATACATAACTAATAATAACGTGCTGTTTAAAAAAATAAATAAAATTAAATTTCAAAATTTTAAAAAATAAAATTTAAAAATAAAACAGAAAAAAGTTCTTCCCGTCACACAGATGTATTTATAGGAATGAATTATTTCCATGCTTAAATCTATAAATACATAAAAGAGGAATAAAATCTAAGTTGAACCATAAAAAAAAAAACCTGAACCCACGAGTTATACAGAGGATAACCCTATCAGGGCACTTGCTCCAGTGGTAAACAATTCTGAAATTGGTCAGAGGTGGGGAACCATCTCCCATACAGCCAGCAACCCACACCCCACGCAAGGAGCGTCCTCATTGCAAAGCTGGGGGACCGTGCCGAGGCATCTGTGAGTAAACGTGAGCTGAGCCCCAGGCCAGCTGCTGCTGAACTGTTCCCACCCTTTCCAGGTAAAACACCTGAATATGTACAAGGGCTTGAAAGCCTAGAGGAAGGACAGTGGAGCCACACCAGTGACAGCACGCAGGCCAACTTGGTGCCTGCAGGCCAGCCAGTGTGGTCCTGGCCCCGGGCGCTCTTCCAGAAGCTTTCCATTGCCCTGCCTGAGATTCCCCTCCTGTCCCGGCCCCCACTACTTTTTTCCTTCCTCACCTCTGTCCGGAGAGAAATTCCAGCAGAAGGTATGGGTGACACAACCTCTTCTTTACAGGCGGCAGCCTGGCAACTCCTGCAGAAAGGCCAGCAGAACCCCACTCACACCGGGCCACCCACAAAGCTGTGGCCCCTCACTCCCTCCCACCAGCACAGCCCCGAGACTGCTGACGGGGCAGACAATATGGAGTCAGGCACAGCTTCAGGGGCTATTGCTGCCTGGAGCGCTGTTTATATTGACCTCAACGAGGCAGACCTGGGGAGGGCGGGCCGGAGGAGTAAGGCTGCCCAGGTCAGCTAATCCACAACCCTCAGGGAATCACATTGTTGAAAATGGACCCCGCTAAGGCAGAAGAGACGCCAAGGGAAAAAAGGACACAATGCCATTTGCAGCACCGTAGATGAGTCTAGAAGTAATCACGTGAATTGTAGTAAGTCAGAAAGTGAAAGACACATATCATATCATATCACTTATAGGTGTTACCTAAAAATGGATACCAGGGCAGATATTTCCACGGAGAAGGGCAATCACAGATTCATTAAACAAACTTATGGTTCACCAATGGAAAGGTGTGAGGATTGGTTTCATTACGATATCGGGGTTAACAGACATATACAAACACAGGTGACATATATAATCACCAAAGACCTACAGAATACCAAGAGAGGACTACTCAACATTCTGTCATAACGTACATGGGAAAAGGATCCCAGGAAGAACAGACATCTGTATACGTGTAAAAGAACCACATCTTCCACATCTACAATAAGCCAAACATTGTAATCAAACTTGCTGTAATATGAAATAAAAAATTAAATTAAAAACACGAACAAGAAGTAGTGAGACAAACGTGAGGGGCTTTCTCCTGGCACATTCCATTCTAAACTCCAATCTAGAACACCACTTCCACTGAGGCACTCTTGCCCTAGTAACCAGATTTGGTAAGGGTGAACTGCTGCCACCTTGTGGCCGTTTCACACAACAGCAGCTTTAATCCCAACGCTAATGGTCAGTTGATATTCAAAATCATTGCAGGCCTGTAAATGACACCTGCCCTGAAAACAAATCCTGGGGTCACATATCGACCAAAAATTTCAAAGGACGTCCATATTTCAAAACGACCGTTTCAAAAGGCATATTTTACGCACATTAGTGTTCTGCTTCTTTTCCTTTCTTTCCTTTTTTGTTAAAAAACACGGGAATGTAAAAAGGCATCCCTCAGAATGGGGGAAAATCGTTGCAAACGAATCAATGGACAGAGGTTTAATCTCCAATCTATATAAACAGCTCATGCAGCTTAATATTAAAAAAACAAACAACCCAAAACAAATGGGCAGAAGATCTAAAGAGACGTTTCTTCAAAGGAGACCAGAGATGGCCAAGACGCACATGAAAAGCTGCTCAACAGCACTAATTATTAGAGAAATGCAAATCAAAACTACAATGAGGTATCACCTCACACCTGTTAGAATCGGCATCATCAGAAAATCTACAGACAACCAATTCTGGGGAGGGTGTGGACAAAAGGAGCCCTCTTCCACTATTGGTGGGAATGTAAATTGATACAGTCACTATGGAGATCAGTATGGAGTTTCCTTAAAAAAATTAGAAATAGAATTTCCATCTGATCCAGCAATCCCACTTCTGGGCATATACCCAGAGAAAACCGTATTTCAAAAAGGCACATTCACCACAATGTTCGTTGCAGCACTATTTACAATACCCAGGTAATGGAAGCAAACTAAATGCCCACAGACAGATGAATGGATAAAGATGTGGTACATATATAAAATGGAATATTACTCGGCCATTAAAAGGAATGAAACTGGGTCATTTGTAGAGACATCGATGGATCGAGAGACTGTCATACAGAAAGAAGTAAGTCAGAAAGAGGAAAACAAATATTGTATATTAATGCATATATGTGGAGCCTAAAAATGGTACAGATGAACTGGTTTGCAGGGAAGAAATAGAGACACAGAGGTAGAGAACAAACATATGGACACCAAGTGTGGGAAGCCATGGGGTGGTGGTGGTGGGATGAGTTGGGAGTTTGGGATTGACCTGTATACATGTATATGCATAAAATACATAACTAATAATAACGTGCTGTTTAAAAAAATAAATAAAATTAAATTTCAAAATTTTAAAAAATAAAATTTAAAAATAAAACAGAAAAAAGTTCTTCCCGTCACACAGATGTATTTATAGGAATGAATTATTTCCATGCTTAAATCTATAAATACATAAAAGAGGAATAAAATCTAAGTTGAACCATAAAAAAAAAAACCTGAACCCACGAGTTATACAGAGGATAACCCTATCAGGGCACTTGCTCCAGTGGTAAACAATTCTGAAATTGGTCAGAGGTGGGGAACCATCTCCCATACAGCCAGCAACCCACACTCCACGCAAGGAGCGTCCTCATTGCAAAGCTGGGGGACCGTGCCGAGGCATCTGTGAGTAAACGTGAGCTGAGCCCCAGGCCAGCTGCTGCTGAACTGTTCCCACCCTTTCCAGGTAAAACACCTGAATATGTACAAGGGCTTGAAAGCCTAGAGGAAGGACCGTGGAGCCACACCAGTGACAGCACGCAGGCCAACTTGGTGCCTGCAGGCCAGCCTGTGTGGTCCTGGCCCCGGGCGCTCTTCCAGAAGCTTTCCATTGCCCTGCCTGAGATTCCCCTCCTGTCCCGGCCCCCACTACTTTTTTCCTTCCTCACCTCTGTCCGGAGAGAAATTCCAGCAGAAGGTATGGGTGACACAACCTCTTCTTTACAGGCGGCAGCCTGGCAACTCCTGCAGAAAGGCCAGCAGAACCCCACTCACACCGGGCCACCCACAAAGCTGTGGCCCCTCACTCCCTCCCACCAGCACAGCCCCGAGACTGCTGACGGGGCAGACAATATGGAGTCAGGCACAGCTTCAGGGGCTATTGCTGCCTGGAGCGCTGTTTATATTGACCTCAACGAGGCAGACCTGGGGAGGGCGGGCCGGAGGAGTAAGGCTGCCCAGGTCAGCTAATCCACAACCCTCAGGGAATCACATTGTTGAAAATGGACCCCGCTAAGGCAGAAGAGACGCCAAGGGAAAAAAGGACACAATGCCATTTGCAGCACCGTAGATGAGTCTAGAAGTAATCACGTGAATTGTAGTAAGTCAGAAAGTGAAAGACACATATCATATCATATCACTTATAGGTGTTACCTAAAAATGGATACCAGGGCAGATATTTCCACGGAGAAGGGCAATCACAGATTCATTAAACAAACTTATGGTTCACCAATGGAAAGGTGTGAGGATTGGTTTCATTACGATATCGGGGTTAACAGACATATACAAACACAGGTGACATATATAATCACCAAAGACCTACAGAATACCAAGAGAGGACTACTCAACATTCTGTCATAACGTACATGGGAAAAGGATCCCAGGAAGAACAGACATCTGTATACGTGTAAAAGAACCACATCTTCCACATCTACAATAAGCCAAACATTGTAATCAAACTTGCTGTAATATGAAATAAAAAATTAAATTAAAAACACGAACAAGAAGTAGTGAGACAAACGTGAGGGGCTTTCTCCTGGCACATTCCATTCTAAACTCCAATCTAGAACACCACTTCCACTGAGGCTCTCTTGCCCTAGTAACCAGATTTGGTAAGGGTGAACTGCTGCCACCTTGTGGCCGTTTCACACAACAGCAGCTTTAATCCCAACGCTAATGGTCAGTTGATATTCAAAATCATTGCAGGCCTGTAAATGACACCTGCCCTGAAAACAAATCCTGGGGTCACATATCGACCAAAAATTTCAAAGGACGTCCATATTTCAAAACGACCGTTTCAAAAGGCATATTTTACGCACATTAGTGTTCTGCTTCTTTTCCTTTCTTTCCTTTTTTGTTAAAAAACACGGGAATGTAAAAAGGCATCCCTCAGAATGGGGGAAAATCGTTGCAAACGAATCAATGGACAGAGGTTTAATCTCCAATCTATATAAACAGCTCATGCAGATTAATATTAAAAAAACAAACAACCCAAAACAAATGGGCAGAAGATCTAAAGAGACGTTTCTTCAAAGGAGACCAGAGATGGCCAAGACGCACATGAAAAGCTGCTCAACAGCACTAATTATTAGAGAAATGCAAATCAAAACTACAATGAGGTATCACCTCACACCTGTTAGAATCGGCATCATCAGAAAATCTACAGACAACCAATTCTGGGGAGGGTGTGGACAAAAGGAGCCCTCTTCCACTATTGGTGGGAATGTAAATTGATACAGTCACTATGGAGATCAGTATGGAGTTTCCTTAAAAAAATTAGAAATAGAATTTCCATCTGATCCAGCAATCCCACTTCTGGGCATATACCCAGAGAAAACCGTATTTCAAAAAGGCACATTCACCACAATGTTCGTTGCAGCACTATTTACAATACCCAGGTAATGGAAGCAACCTAAATGCCCACAGACAGATGAATGGATAAAGATGTGGTACATATATAAAATGGAATATTACTCGGCCATTAAAAGGAATGAAACTGGGTCATTTGTAGAGACATCGATGGATCGAGAGACTGTCATACAGAAAGAAGTAAGTCAGAAAGAGGAAAACAAATATTGTATATTAATGCATATATGTGGAGCCTAAAAATGGTACAGATGAACTGGTTTGCAGGGAAGAAATAGAGACACAGAGGTAGAGAACAAACGTATGGACACCAAGTGTGGGAAGCCATGGGGTGGTGGTGGTGGGATGAGTTGGGAGTTTGGGATTGACCTGTATACATGTATATGCATAAAATACATAACTAATAATAACGTGCTGTATAAAAAAAATAAATAAAATTAAATTTCAAAATTTTAAAAAATAAAATTTAAAAATAAAACAGAAAAAAGTTCTTCCCGTCACACAGATGTATTTATAGGAATGAATTATTTCCATGCTTATATCTATAAATACATAAAAGAGGAATAAAATCTAACTTGAACCATAAAAAAAAAAACCTGAACCCACGAGTTATACAGAGGATAACCCTATCAGGGCACTTGCTCCAGTGGTAAACAATTCTGAAATTGGTCAGAGGTGGGGAACCATCTCCCATACAGCCAGCAACCCACACCCCACGCAAGGAACGTCCTCATTGCAAAGCTGGGGGACCGTGCCGAGGCATCTGTGAGTAAACGTGAGCTGAGCCCCAGGCCAGCTGCTGCTGAACTGTTCCCACCCTTTCCAGGTAAAACACCTGAATATGTACAAGGGCTTGAAAGCCTAGAGGAAGGACCGTGGATCCACACCAGTGACAGCACGCAGGCCAACTTGGTGCCTGCAGGCCAGCCAGTGTGGTCCTGGCACCGGGCGCTCTTCCAGAAGCTTTCCATTGCCCTGCCTGAGATACCCCTCCTGTCCCGGCCCCCACTGCTTTTTTTCCTTCCTCACCTCTGTCCGGAGAGAAATTCCAGCAGAAGGTATGGGTGACACAACCTCTTCTTTACAGGCGGCAGCCTGGCAACTCCTGCAGAAAGGCCAGCAGAACCCCACTCACACCGGGCCACCCACAAAGCTGTGGCCCCTCACTCCCTCCCACCAGCACAGCCCCGAGACTGCTGACGGGGCAGACAATATGGAGTCAGGCACAGCTTCATGGGCTATTGCTGCCTGGAGCGCTGTTTATATTGACCTCAACGAGGCAGACCTGGGGAGGGCGGGCCGTCAGGGTAAGGCTGCCCAGGTCAGCTAATCCACAACCCTCAGGGAATCACATTGTTGAAAATGGACCCCGCTAAGGCAGAAGAGACGCCAAGGGAAAAAAGGACACAATGCCATTTGTACCACCATAGATGAGTCTAGAAGTAATCACGTGACTTGTAGTAAGTCAGAAAGTGAAAGACACATATCATATCATATCACTTATAGGTGTTACCTAAAAATGGATACCAGGGCAGATATTTCCACGGAGAAGGGCAATCACAGATTCATTAAACAAACTTATGGTTCACCAATGGAAAGGTGTGAGGATTGGTTTCATTACGATATCGGGGTTAACAGACATATACAAACACAGGTGACATATATAATCACCAAAGACCTACAGAATACCAAGAGAGGACTACTCAACATTCTGTCATAACGTACATGGGAAAAGGATCCCAGGAAGAACAGACATCTGTATACGTGTAAAAGAACCACATCTTCCACATCTACAACAAGACAAACATTGTAATCAAACTTGCTGTAATAAGAAATAAAAAATTAAATTAAAAACACGAACAAGAAGTAGTGAGACAAACGTGAGGGGCTTTCTCCTGGCACATTCCATTCTAAACTCCAATCTAGAACACCACTTCCACTGAGGCTCTCTTGCCCTAGTAACCAGATTTGGTAAGGGTGAACTGCTGCCACCTTGTGGCCGTTTCACACAACAGCAGCTTTAATCCCAACGCTAATGGTCAGTTGATATTCAAAATCATTGCAGGCCTGTAAATGACACCTGCCCTGAAAACAAATCCTGGGGTCACATATCGACCAAAAAATTCAAAGCACGTCCATATTTCAAAACGACCGTTTCAAAAGGCATATTTTATGCACATTAGTGTTCTGCTTCTTTTCCTTTCTTTCCTTTTTTGTTAAAAAACACGGGAATGGAAAAAGGCATCCCTCAGAATGGGCGAAAATCGTTGCAAACGAATCAATGGACAGAGGTTTAATCTCCAATCTATATAAACAGCTCATGCAGCTTAATATTAAAAAAACAAACAACCCAAAAAAAATGGGCAGAAGATCTAAAGAGACGTTTCTTCAAAGGAGACACAGAGATGGCCAAGACGCACATGAAAAGCTGCTCAACAGCACTAATTATTAGAGAAATGCAAATAAAAATTACAATGAGGTATCACCTCACACCTGTTAGAATCGGCATCATCAGAAAATCTACAAACAACCAATTCTGGGGAGGGTGTGGACAAAAGGAGCCCTCTTCCACTATTGGTGGGAATGTAAATTGATACAGTCACTATGGAGAACAGTATGGAGTTTCCTTAAAAAAATTAGAAATAGAATTTCCATCTGATCCAGCAATCCCACTTCTGGGCATATACCCAGAGAAAACCGTATTTCAAAAAGGCACATTCACCACAATGTTCGTTGCAGCACTATTTACAATAGCCAGGTAATGGAAGCAACCTAAATGCCCACAGACAGATGAATGGATAAAGATGTGGTACATATATAAAATGGAATATTACTCGGCCATTAAAAGGAATGAAACTGGGTCATTTGTAGAGACATCGATGGATCGAGAGACTGTCATACAGAAAGAAGTAAGTCAGAAAGAGGAAAACAAATATTGTATATTAATGCATATATGTGGAGCCTAAAAATGGTACAGATGAACTGGTTTACAGGGAAGAAATAGAGACACAGAGGTAGAGAACAAACGTATGGACACCAAGTGTGGGAAGCCATGGGGTGGTGGAGGTGGGATGAGTTGGGAGTTTGGGATTGACCTGTATACATGTATATGCATAAAATACATAACTAATAATAACGTGCTGTATAAAAAAATAAATAAAATTAAATTTCAAAATTTTAAAAAATAAAATTTAAAAATAAAACAGAAAAAAGTTCTTCCCATCACACAGATGTATTTATAGGAATGAATTATTTCCATGCTTATATCTATAAATACATAAAAGAGGAATAAAATCTAACTAGAACCATAAAAAAAAAAACCTGAACCCACGAGTTATACAGAGGATAACCCTATCAGGGCACTTGCTCCAGTGGTAAACAATTCTGAAATTGGTCAGAGGTGGGGAACCATCTCCCATACAGCCAGCAACCCACACCCCACGCAAGGAGCGTCCTCATTGCAAAGCTGGGGGACCGTGCCGAGGCATCTGTGAGTAAACGTGAGCTGAGCCCCAGGCCAGCTGCTGCTGAACTGTTCCCACCCTTTCCAGGTAAAACACCTGAATATGTACAAGGGCTTGAAAGCCTAGAGGAAGGACAGTGGAGCCACACCAGTGACAGCACGCAGGCCAACTTGGTGCCTGCAGGCCAGCCAGTGTGGTCCTGGCCCCGGGCGCTCTTCCAGAAGCTTTCCATTGCCCTGCCTGAGATTCCGCTCCTGTCCCGGCCCCCACTACTTTTTTCCTTCCTCACCTCTGTCCGGAGAGAAATTCCAGCAGAAGGTATGGGTGACACAACCTCTTCTTTACAGGCGGCAGCCTGGCAACTCCTGCAGAAAGGCCAGCAGAACCCCACTCACACCGGGCCACCCACAAAGCTGTGGCCCCTCACTCCCTCCCACCAGCACAGCCCCGAGACTGCTGACGGGGCAGACAATATGGAGTCAGGCACAGCTTCAGGGGCTATTGCTGCCTGGAGCGCTGTTTATATTGACCTCAACGAGGCACACCTGGGGAGGGCGGGCCGTCAGGGTAAGTCTGCCCAGGTCAGCTAATCCACAACCCTCAGGGAATCACATTGTTGAAAATGGACCCCGCTAAGGCAGAAGAGACGCCAAGGGAAAAAAGGACACAATGTCATTTGCAGCACCGTAGATGAGTCTAGAAGTAATCACGTGAATTGTAGTAAGTCAGAAAGTGAAAGACACATATCATATCATATCACTTATAGGTGTTACCTAAAAATGGATACCAGGGCAGATATTTCCACGGAGAAGGGCAATCACAGATTCATTAAACAAACTTATGGTTCACCAATGGAAAGGTGTGAGGATTGGTTTCATTACGATATCGGGGTTAACAGACATATACAAACACAGGTGACATATATAATCACCAAAGACCTACAGAATACCAAGAGAGGACTACTCAACATTCTGTCATAACGTACATGGGAAAAGGATCCCAGGAAGAACAGACATCTGTATACGTGTAAAAGAACCACATCTTCCACATCTACAACAAGCCAAACATTGTAATCAAACTTGCTGTAATAAGAAATAAAAAATTAAATTAAAAACACGAACAAGAAGTAGTGAGACAAACGTGAGGGGCTTTCTCCTGGCACATTCCATTCTAAACTCCAATCTAGAACACCACTTCCACTGAGGCTCTCTTGCCCTAGTAACCAGATTTGGTAAGGGTGAACTGCTGCCACCTGGTGGCCGTTTCACACAACAGCAGCTTTAATCCCAACGCTAATGGTCAGTTGATATTCAAAATCATTGCAGGCCTGTAAATGACACCTGCCCTGAAAACAAATCCTGGGGTCACATATCGACCAAAAAATTCAAAGGACGTCCATATTTCAAAACGACCGTTTCAAAAGGCATATTTTACGCACATTAGTGTTCTGCTTCTTTTCCTTTCTTTCCTTTTTTGTTAAAAAACACGGGAATGGAAAAAGGCAGCCCTCAGAATGGGGGAAAATCGTTGCAAACGAATCAATGGACAGAGGTTTAATCTCCAATCTATATAAACAGCTCATGCAGCTTAATATTAAAAAAACAAACAACCCCAAAAAAATGGGCAGAAGATCTAAAGAGACGTTTCTTCAAAGGAGACACAGAGATGGCCAAGACGCACATGAAAAGCTGCTCAACAGCACTAATTATTAGAGAAATGCAAATCAAAACTACAATGAGGTATCACCTCACACCTGTTAGAATCGGCATCATCAGAAAATCTACAGACAACCAATTCTGGGGAGGGTGTGGACAAAAGGAGCCCTCTTCCACTATTGGTGGGAATGTAAATTGATACAGTCACTATGGAGAACAGTATGGAGTTTCCTTAAAAAAATTAGAAATAGAATTACCATCTGATCCAGCAATCCCACTTCTGGGCATATACCCAGAGAAAACCGTATTTCAAAAAGGCACATTCACCACAATGTTCGTTGCAGCACTATTTACAATAGCCAGGTAATGGAAGCAACCTAAATGCCCACAGACAGATGAATGGAAAAAGATGTGGTACATATATAAAATGGAATATTACTCGGCCATTAAAAGGAATGAAACTGGGTCATTTGTAGAGACATCGATGGATCGAGAGACTGTCATACAGAAAGAAGTAAGTCAGAAAGAGGAAAACAAATATTGTATATTAATGCATATATGTGGAGCCTAAAAATGGTACAGATGAACTGGTTTCCAGGGAAGAAATAGAGACACAGAGGTAGAGAACAAACGTATGGACACCAAGTGTGGGAAGCCATGGGGTGGTGGTGGTGGGATGAGTTGGGAGTTTGGGATTGACCTGTATACATGTATATGCATAAAATACATAACTAATAATAACGTGCTGTATAAAACAATAAATAAAATTAAATTTCAAAATTTAAAACAATAAAATTTAAAAATAAAACAGAAAAAAGTTCTTCCCGTCACACAGATGTATTTATACGAATGAATTATTTCCATGCTTATATCTATAAATACATAAAAGAGGAATAAAATCTAACTTGAACCATAAAAAAAAAACCTGAACCCACGAGTTATACAGAGGATAACCCTATCAGGGCACTTGCTCCAGTGGTAAACAATTCTGAAATTGGTCAGAGGTGGGGAACCATCTCCCATACAGCCAGCAACCCACACCCCACGCAAGGAGCGTCCTCATTGCAAAGCTGGGGGACCGTGCCGAGGCATCTGTGAGTAAACGTGAGCTGAGCCCCAGGCCAGCTGCTGCTGAACTGTTCCCACCCTTTCCAGGTAAAACACCTGAATATGTACAAGGGCTTGAAAGCCTAGAGGAAGGACAGTGGAGCCACACCAGTGACAGCACGCAGGCCAACTTGGTGCCTGCAGGCCAGCCAGTGTGGTCCTGGCCCCGGGCGCTCTTCCAGAAGCTTTCCATTGCCCTGCCTGAGATTCCCCTCCTGTCCCGGCCCCCACTACTTTTTTCCTTCCTCACCTCTGTCCGGAGAGAAATTCCAGCAGAAGGTATGGGTGACACAACCTCTTCTTTACAGGCGGCAGCCTGGCAACTCCTGCAGAAAGGCCAGCAGAACCCCACTCACACCGGGCCACCCACAAAGCTGTGGCCCCTCACTCCCGCCCACCAGCAGAGCCCCGAGACTGCTGACGGGGCAGACAATATGGAGTCAGGCACAGCTTCAGGGGCTATTGCTGCCTGGAGCGCTGTTTATATTGACCTCAACGAGGCACACCTGGGGAGGGCGGGCCGTCAGGGTAAGTCTGCCCAGGTCAGCTAATCCACAACCCTCAGGGAATCACATTGTTGAAAATGGACCCCGCTAAGGCAGAAGAGACGCCAAGGGAAAAAAGGACACAATGCCATTTGCAGCACCGTAGATGAGTCTAGAAGTAATCACGTGACTTGTAGTAAGTCAGAAAGTGAAAGACACATATCATATCATATCACTTATAGGTGTTACCTAAAAATGGATACCAGGGCAGATATTTCCACGGAGAAGGGCAATCACAGATTCATTAAACAAACTTATGGTTCACCAATGGAAAGGTGTGAGGATTGGTTTCATTACGATATCGGGGTTAACAGACATATACAAACACAGGTGACATATATAATCACCAAAGACCTACAGAATACCAAGAGAGGACTACTCAACATTCTGTCATAACGTACATGGGAAAAGGATCCCAGGAAGAACAGACATCTGTATACGTGTAAAAGAACCACATCTTCCACATCTACAACAAGCCAAACATTGTAATCAAACTTGCTGTAATAAGAAATAAAAAATTAAATTAAAAACACGAACAAGAAGTAGTGAGACAAACGTGAGGGGCTTTCTCCTGGCACATTCCATTCTAAACTCCAATCTAGAACACCACTTCCACTGAGGCTCTCTTGCCCTAGTAACCAGATTTGGTAAGGGTGAACTGCTGCCACCTTGTGGCCGTTTCACACAACAGCAGCTTTAATCCCAACACTAATGGTCAGTTGATATTCAAAATCATTGCAGGCCTGTAAATGACACCTGCCCTGAAAACAAATCCTGGGGTCACATATCGACCAAAAAATTCAAAGGACGTCCATACTTCAAAACGACCGTTTCAAAAGGCATATTTTACGCACATTAGTGTTCTGCTTCTTTTCCTTTCTTTCCTTTTATGTTAAAAACCACGGGAATGGAAAAAGGCATCCCTCAGAATGGGTGAAAATCGTTGCAAACGAATCAATGGACAGAGGTTTAATCTCCAATCTATATAAACAGCTCATGCAGCTTAATATTAAAAAAACAAACAACCCAAAACAAATGGGCAGAAGATCTAAAGAGACGTTTCTTCAAAGGAGACACAGAGATGGCCAAGACGCACATGAAAAGCTGCTCAAGAGCACTAATTATTAGAGAAATGCAAATCAAAACTACAATGAGGTATCACCTCACACCTGTTAGAATCGGCATCATCAGAAAATCTACAAACAACCAATTCTGGGGAGGGTGTGGACAAAAGGAGCCCTCTTCCACTATTGCTGGGAATGTAAATTGATACAGTCACTATGGAGAACAGTATGGAGTTTCCTTAAAAAAACTAGAAATAGAATTACCATCTGATCCAGCAATCCCACTTCTGGGCATATACCCAGAGAGAACCGTATTTCAAAAAGGCACATTCACCACAATGTTCGTTGCAGCACGATTTACAATAGCCAGGTAATGGAAGCAACCTAAATGCCCACAGAAAGATGAATGGATACAGATGTGGTACATATATAAAATGGAATATTACTCGGCCATAAAAAGGAATGAAACTGGGTCATTTGTAGAGACATCGATGGATCGAGAGACTGTCATACAGAAAGAAGTAAGTCAGAAAGAGGAAAACAAATATTGTATATTAATGCATATATGTGGAGCCTAAAAATGGTACAGATGAACTGGTTTGCAGGGAAGAAATAGAGACACAGAGGTAGAGAACAAACGTATGGACACCAAGTGTGGGAAGCCATGGGGTGGTGGTGGTGGGATGAGTTGGGAGTTTGGGATTGACCTGTATACATGTATATGCATAAAATACATAACTAATAATAACGTGCTGTATAAAAAAATAAATAAAATTAAATTTCAAAATTTAAAAAAATAAAATTTAAAAATAAAACAGAAAAAAGTTCTTCCCGTCACACAGATGTATTTATACGAATGAATTATTTCCATGCTTATATCTATAAATACATAAAAGAGGAATAAAATCTAACTTGAACCATAAAAGAAAAAAAACTGAACCCACGAGTTATACAGAGGAAAAACCCTATCAGGTCCCTTGCTCCAGCGGTAAACAATTCTGAAATTGGTCAGAGGTGGGGAACCATCTCCCATACAGCCAGCAACCCACCCCCCACGCAAGGAGCGTCCTCATTGCAAAGCTGGGGGACCGTGCCGAGGCATCTGTGAGTAAACGTGAGCTGAGCCCCAGGCCAGCTGCTGCTGAACTGTTCCCACCCTTTCCAGGTAAAACACCTGAATATGTACAAGGGCTTGAAAGCCTAGAGGAAGGACCGTGGAGCCACACCAGTGACAGCACGCAGGCCAACTTGGTGCCTGTAGGCCAGCCAGTGTGGTCCTGGCACCGGGCGCTCTTCCAGAAGCTTTCCATTGCCCTGCCTGAGATACCCCTCCTGTCCCGGCCCCCACTGCTTTTTTCCTTCCTCACCTCTGTCCGGAGAGAAATTCCAGCCGAAGGTATGGGTGACACAACCTCTTCTTTACAGGCGGCAGCCTGGCAACTCCTGCAGAAAGGCCAGCAGAAACCCACTCACACCGGGCCACCCACAAAGCTGTGGCCCCTCACTCCCTCCCACCAGCACAGCCCCGAGACTGCTGACGGGGCAGACAATATGGAGTCAGGCACAGCTTCAGGGGCTATTGCTGCCTGGAGCGCTGTTTATATTGACCTCAACGAGGCACACCTGGGGAGGGCGGGCCGGCAGGGTAAGGCTGCCCAGGTCAGCTAATCCACAACCCTCAGGGAATCACATTGTTGAAAATGGACCCCGCTAAGGCAGAAGAGACGCCAAGGGAAAAAAGGACACAATGCCATTTGCAGCACCGTAGATGAGTCTAGAAGTAATCACGTGACTTGTAGTAAGTCAGAAAGTGAAAGACACATATCATATCATATCACTTATAGGTGTTACCTAAAAATGGATACCAGGGCAGATATTTCCACGGAGAAGGGCAATCACAGATTCATTAAACAAACTTATGGTTCACCAATGGAAAGGTGTGAGGATTGGTTTCATTACGATATCGGGGTTAACAGACATATACAAACACAGGTGACATATATAATCACCAAAGACCTACAGAATACCAAGAGAGGACTACTCAACATTCTGTCATAACGTACATGGGAAAAGGATCCCAGGAAGAACAGACATCTGTATACGTGTAAAAGAACCACATCTTCCACATCTACAACAAGCCAAACATTGTAATCAAACTTGCTGTAATAAGAAATAAAAAATTAAATTAAAAACACGAACAAGAAGTAGTGAGACAAACGTGAGGGGCTTTCTCCTGGCACATTCCATTCTAAACTCCAATCTAGAACACCACTTCCACTGAGGCTCTCTTGCCCTAGTAACCAGATTTGGTAAGGGTGAACTGCTGCCACCTTGTGGCCGTTTCACACAACAGCAGCTTTAATCCCAACGCTAATGGTCAGTTGATATTCAAAATCATTGCAGGCCTGTAAATGACACCTGCCCTGAAAACAAATCCTGGGGTCACATATCGACCAAAAAATTCAAAGGACGTCCATATTTCAAAACGACCGTTTCAAAAGGCATATTTTACGCACATTAGTGTTCTGCTTCTTTTCCTTTCTTTCCTTTTTTGTTAAAAAACACGGGAATGGAAAAAGGCATCCCTCAGAATGGGGGAAAATCGTTGCAAACGAATCAATGGACAGAGGTTTAATCTCCAATCTATATAAACAGCTCATGCAGCTTAATATTAAAAAAACAAACAACCCCCAAAAAATGGGCAGAAGATCTAAAGAGACGTTTCTTCAAAGGAGACACAGAGATGGCCAAGACGCACATGAAAAGCTGCTCAACAGCACTAATTATTAGAGAAATGCAAATCAAAACTACAATGAGGTATCACCTCACACCTGTTAGAATCGGCATCATCAGAAAATCTACAAACAACCAATTCTGGGGAGGGTGTGGACAAAAGGAGCCCTCTTCCACTATTGGTGGGAATGTAAATTGATACAGTCACTATGGAGAACAGTATGGAGTTTCCTTAAAAAAATTAGAAATAGAATTACCATCTGATCCAGCAATCCCACTTCTGGGCATATACCCAGAGAAAACCGTATTTCAAAAAGGCACATTCACCACAATGTTCGTTGCAGCACTATTTACAATAGCCAGGTAATGGAAGCAACCTAAATGCCCACAGACAGATGAATGGAAAAAGATGTGGTACATATATAAAATGGAATATTACTCGGCCATTAAAAGGAATGAAACTGGGTCATTTGTAGAGACATCGATGGATCGAGAGACTGTCATACAGAAAGAAGTAAGTCAGAAAGAGGAAAACAAATATTGTATATTAATGCATATATGTGGAGCCTAAAAATGGTACAGATGAACTGGTTTGCAGGGAAGAAATAGAGACACAGAGGTAGAGAACAAACGTATGGACACCAAGTGTGGGAAGCCATGGGGTGGTGGTGGTGGGATGAGTTGGGAGTTTGGGATTGACCTGTATACATGTATATGCATAAAATACATAACTAATAATAACGTGCTGTATAAAAAAATAAATAAAATTAAATTTCAAAATTTTAAAAAATAAAATTTAAAAATAAAACAGAAAAAAGTTCTTCCCATCACACAGATGTATTTATAGGAATGAATTATTTCCATGCTTATATCTATAAATACATAAAAGAGGAATAAAATCTAACTTGAACCATAAAAAAAAAACCTGAACCCACGAGTTATACAGAGGATAACCCTATCAGGGCACTTGCTCCAGTGGTAAACAATTCTGAAATTGGTCAGAGGTGGGGAACCATCTCCCATACAGCCAGCAACCCACACCCCACGCAAGGAGCGTCCTCATTGCAAAGCTGGGGGACCGTGCCGAGGCATCTGTGAGTAAACGTGAGCTGAGCCCCAGGCCAGCTGCTGCTGAACTGTTCCCACCCTTTCCAGGTAAAACACCTGAATATGTACAAGGGCTTGAAAGCCTAGAGGAAGGACAGTGGAGCCACACCAGTGAAAGCACGCAGGCCAACTTGGTGCCTGCAGGCCAGCCAGTGTGGTCCTGGCCCCGGGCGCTCTTCCAGAAGCTTTCCATTGCCCTGCCTGAGATTCCCCTCCTGTCCCGGCCCCCACTACTTTTTTCCTTCCTCACCTCTGTCCGGAGAGAAATTCCAGCAGAAGGTATGGGTGACACAACCTCTTCTTTACAGGCGGCAGCCTGGCAACTCCTGCAGAAAGGCCAGCAGAACCCCACTCACACCGGGCCACCCACAAAGCTGTGGCCCCTCACTCCCTCCCACCAGCACAGCCCCGAGACTGCTGACGGGGCAGACAATATGGAGTCAGGCACAGCTTCAGGGGCTATTGCTGCCTGGAGCGCTGTTTATATTGAACTCAACGAGGCACACCTGGGGAGGGCGGGCCGTCAGGGTAAGGCTGCCCAGGTCAGCTAATCCACAACCCTCAGGGAATCACATTGTTGAAAATGGACCCCGCTAAGGCAGAAGAGACGCCAAGGGAAAAAAGGACACAATGCCATTTGCAGCACCGTAGATGAGTCTAGAAGTAATCACGTGACTTGTAGTAAGTCAGAAAGTGAAAGACACATATCATATCATATCACTTATAGGTGTTACCTAAAAATGGATACCAGGGCAGATATTTCCACGGAGAAGGGCAATCACAGATTCATTAAACAAACTTATGGTTCACCAATGGAAAGGTGTGAGGATTGGTTTCATTACGATATCGGGGTTAACAGACATATACAAACACAGGTGACATATATAATCACCAAAGACCTACAGAATACCAAGAGAGGACTACTCAACATTCTGTCATAACGTACATGGGAAAAGGATCCCAGGAAGAACAGACATCTGTATACGTGTAAAAGAACCACATCTTCCACATCTACAACAAGCCAAACATTGTAATCAAACTTGCTGTAATAAGAAATAAAAAATTAAATTAAAAACACGAACAAGAAGTAGTGAGACAAACGTGAGGGGCTTTCTCCTGGCACATTCCATTCTAAACTCCAATCTAGAACACCACTTCCACTGAGGCTCTCTTGCCCTAGTAACCAGATTTGGTAAGGGTGAACTGCTGCCACCTTGTGGCCGTTTCACACAACAGCAGCTTTAATCCCAACGCTAATGGTCAGTTGATATTCAAAATCATTGCAGGCCTGTAAATGACACCTGCCCTGAAAACAAATCCTGGGGTCACATATCGACCAAAAAATTCAAAGGACGTCCATACTTCAAAACGACCGTTTCAAAAGGCATATTTTACGCACATTAGTGTTCTGCTTCTTTTCCTTTCTTTCCTTTTATGTTAAAAACCACGGGAATGGAAAAAGGCATCCCTCAGAATGGGTGAAAATCGTTGCAAACGAATCAATGGACAGAGGTTTAATCTCCAATCTATATAAACAGCTCATGCAGCTTAATATTAAAAAAACAAACAACCCAAAACAAATGGGCAGAAGATCTAAAGAGACGTTTCTTCAAAGGAGACACAGAGATGGCCAAGACGCACATGAAAAGCTGCTCAAGAGCACTAATTATTAGAGAAATGCAAATCAAAACTACAATGAGGTATCACCTCACACCTGTTAGAATCGGCATCATCAGAAAATCTACAAACAACCAATTCTGGGGAGGGTGTGGACAAAAGGAGCCCTCTTCCACTATTGCTGGGAATGTAAATTGATACAGTCACTATGGAGAACAGTATGGAGTTTCCTTAAAAAAACTAGAAATAGAATTACCATCTGATCCAGCAATCCCACTTCTGGGCATATACCCAGAGAGAACCGTATTTCAAAAAGGCACATTCACCACAATGTTCGTTGCAGCACGATTTACAATAGCCAGGTAATGGAAGCAACCTAAATGCCCACAGAAAGATGAATGGATACAGATGTGGTACATATATAAAATGGAATATTACTCGGCCATAAAAAGGAATGAAACTGGGTCATTTGTAGAGACATCGATGGATCGAGAGACTGTCATACAGAAAGAAGTAAGTCAGAAAGAGGAAAACAAATATTGTATATTAATGCATATATGTGGAGCCTAAAAATGGTACAGATGAACTGGTTTGCAGGGAAGAAATAGAGACACAGAGGTAGAGAACAAACGTATGGACACCAAGTGTGGGAAGCCATGGGGTGGTGGTGGTGGGATGAGTTGGGAGTTTGGGATTGACCTGTATACATGTATATGCATAAAATACATAACTAATAATAACGTGCTGTATAAAAAAATAAATAAAATTAAATTTCAAAATTTTAAAAAATAAAATTTAAAAATAAAACAGAAAAAAGTTCTTCCCGTCACACAGATGTATTTATACGAATGAATTATTTCCATGCTTATATCTATAAATACATAAAAGAGGAATAAAATCTAACTTGAACCATAAAAGAAAAAAAACTGAACCCACGAGTTATACAGAGGAAAAACCCTATCAGGTCCCTTGCTCCAGCGGTAAACAATTCTGAAATTGGTCAGAGGTGGGGAACCATCTCCCATACAGCCAGCAACCCACCCCCCACGCAAGGAGCGTCCTCATTGCAAAGCTGGGGGACCGTGCCGAGGCATCTGTGAGTAAACGTGAGCTGAGCCCCAGGCCAGCTGCTGCTGAACTGTTCCCACCCTTTCCAGGTAAAACACCTGAATATGTACAAGGGCTTGAAAGCCTAGAGGAAGGACCGTGGAGCCACACCAGTGACAGCACGCAGGCCAACTTGGTGCCTGTAGGCCAGCCAGTGTGGTCCTGGCACCGGGCGCTCTTCCAGAAGCTTTCCATTGCCCTGCCTGAGATACCCCTCCTGTCCCGGCCCCCACTGCTTTTTTCCTTCCTCACCTCTGTCCGGAGAGAAATTCCAGCCGAAGGTATGGGTGACACAACCTCTTCTTTACAGGCGGCAGCCTGGCAACTCCTGCAGAAAGGCCAGCAGAACCCCACTCACACCGGGCCACCCACAAAGCTGTGGCCCCTCACTCCCTCCCACCAGCACAGCCCCGAGACTGCTGACGGGGCAGACAATATGGAGTCAGGCACAGCTTCAGGGGCTATTGCTGCCTGGAGCGCTGTTTATATTGACCTCAACGAGGCACACCTGGGGAGGGCGGGCCGGCAGGGTAAGGCTGCCCAGGTCAGCTAATCCACAACCCTCAGGGAATCACATTGTTGAAAATGGACCCCGCTAAGGCAGAAGAGACGCCAAGGGAAAAAAGGACACAATGCCATTTGCAGCACCGTAGATGAGTCTAGAAGTAATCACGTGACTTGTAGTAAGTCAGAAAGTGAAAGACACATATCATATCATATCACTTATAGGTGTTACCTAAAAATGGATACCAGGGCAGATATTTCCACGGAGAAGGGCAATCACAGATTCATTAAACAAACTTATGGTTCACCAATGGAAAGGTGTGAGGATTGGTTTCATTACGATATCGGGGTTAACAGACATATACAAACACAGGTGACATATATAATCACCAAAGACCTACAGAATACCAAGAGAGGACTACTCAACATTCTGTCATAACGTACATGGGAAAAGGATCCCAGGAAGAACAGACATCTGTATACGTGTAAAAGAACCACATCTTCCACATCTACAACAAGCCAAACATTGTAATCAAACTTGCTGTAATAAGAAATAAAAAATTAAATTAAAAACACGAACAAGAAGTAGTGAGACAAACGTGAGGGGCTTTCTCCTGGCACATTCCATTCTAAACTCCAATCTAGAACACCACTTCCACTGAGGCTCTCTTGCCCTAGTAACCAGATTTGGTAAGGGTGAACTGCTGCCACCTTGTGGCCGTTTCACACAACAGCAGCTTTAATCCCAACGCTAATGGTCAGTTGATATTCAAAATCATTGCAGGCCTGTAAATGACACCTGCCCTGAAAACAAATCCTGGGGTCACATATCGACCAAAAAATTCAAAGGACGTCCATATTTCAAAACGACCGTTTCAAAAGGCATATTTTACGCACATTAGTGTTCTGCTTCTTTTCCTTTCTTTCCTTTTTTGTTAAAAAACACGGGAATGGAAAAAGGCATCCCTCAGAATGGGGGAAAATCGTTGCAAACGAATCAATGGACAGAGGTTTAATCTCCAATCTATATAAACAGCTCATGCAGCTTAATATTAAAAAAACAAACAACCCCCAAAAAATGGGCAGAAGATCTAAAGAGACGTTTCTTCAAAGGAGACACAGAGATGGCCAAGACGCACATGAAAAGCTGCTCAACAGCACTAATTATTAGAGAAATGCAAATCAAAACTACAATGAGGTATCACCTCACACCTGTTAGAATCGGCATCATCAGAAAATCTACAAACAACCAATTCTGGGGAGGGTGTGGACAAAAGGAGCCCTCTTCCACTATTGGTGGGAATGTAAATTGATACAGTCACTATGGAGAACAGTATGGAGTTTCCTTAAAAAAATTAGAAATAGAATTACCATCTGATCCAGCAATCCCACTTCTGGGCATATACCCAGAGAAAACCGTATTTCAAAAAGGCACATTCACCACAATGTTCGTTGCAGCACTATTTACAATAGCCAGGTAATGGAAGCAACCTAAATGCCCACAGACAGATGAATGGAAAAAGATGTGGTACATATATAAAATGGAATATTACTCGGCCATTAAAAGGAATGAAACTGGGTCATTTGTAGAGACATCGATGGATCGAGAGACTGTCATACAGAAAGAAGTAAGTCAGAAAGAGGAAAACAAATATTGTATATTAATGCATATATGTGGAGCCTAAAAATGGTACAGATGAACTGGTTTGCAGGGAAGAAATAGAGACACAGAGGTAGAGAACAAACGTATGGACACCAAGTGTGGGAAGCCATGGGGTGGTGGTGGTGGGATGAGTTGGGAGTTTGGGATTGACCTGTATACATGTATATGCATAAAATACATAACTAATAATAACGTGCTGTATAAAAAAATAAATAAAATTAAATTTCAAAATTTTAAAAAATAAAATTTAAAAATAAAACAGAAAAAAGTTCTTCCCATCACACAGATGTATTTATAGGAATGAATTATTTCCATGCTTATATCTATAAATACATAAAAGAGGAATAAAATCTAACTTGAACCATAAAAAAAAAACCTGAACCCACGAGTTATACAGAGGATAACCCTATCAGGGCACTTGCTCCAGTGGTAAACAATTCTGAAATTGGTCAGAGGTGGGGAACCATCTCCCATACAGCCAGCAACCCACACCCCACGCAAGGAGCGTCCTCATTGCAAAGCTGGGGGACCGTGCCGAGGCATCTGTGAGTAAACGTGAGCTGAGCCCCAGGCCAGCTGCTGCTGAACTGTTCCCACCCTTTCCAGGTAAAACACCTGAATATGTACAAGGGCTTGAAAGCCTAGAGGAAGGACAGTGGAGCCACAACAGTGACAGCACGCAGGCCAACTTGGTGCCTGCAGGCCAGCCAGTGTGGTCCTGGCCCCGGGCGCTCTTCCAGAAGCTTTCCATTGCCCTGCCTGAGATTCCCCTCCTGTCCCGGCCCCCACTACTTTTTTCCTTCCTCACCTCTGTCCGGAGAGAAATTCCAGCAGAAGGTATGGGTGACACAACCTCTTCTTTACAGGCGGCAGCCTGGCAACTCCTGCAGAAAGGCCAGCAGAACCCCACTCACACCGGGCCACCCACAAAGCTGTGGCCCCTCACTCCCTCCCACCAGCACAGCCCCGAGACTGCTGACGGGGCAGACAATATGGAGTCAGGCACAGCTTCAGGGGCTATTGCTGCCTGGAGCGCTGTTTATATTGACCTCAACGAGGCACACCTGGGGAGGGCGGGCCGGCAGGGTAAGGCTGCCCAGGTCAGCTAATCCACAACCCTCAGGGAATCACATTGTTGAAAATGGACCCCGCTAAGGCAGAAGAGACGCCAAGGGAAAAAAGGACACAATGCCATTTGCAGCACCGTAGATGAGTCTAGAAGTAATCACGTGACTTGTAGTAAGTCAGAAAGTGAAAGACACATATCATATCATATCACTTATAGGTGTTACCTAAAAATGGATACCAGGGCAGATATTTCCACGGAGAAGGGCAATCACAGATTCATTAAACAAACTTATGGTTCACCAATGGAAAGGTGTGAGGATTGGTTTCATTACGATATCGGGGTTAACAGACATATACAAACACAGGTGACATATATAATCACCAAAGACCTACAGAATACCAAGAGAGGACTACTCAACATTCTGTCATAACGTACATGGGAAAAGGATCCCAGGAAGAACAGACATCTGTATACGTGTAAAAGAACCACATCTTCCACATCTACAACAAGCCAAACATTGTAATCAAACTTGCTGTAATAAGAAATAAAAAATTAAATTAAAAACACGAACAAGAAGTAGTGAGACAAACGTGAGGAGCTTTCTCCTGGCACATTCCATTCTAAACTCCAATCTAGAACACCACTTCCACTGAGGCTCTCTTGCCCTAGTAACCAGATTTGGTAAGGGTGAACTGCTGCCACCTTGTGGCCGTTTCACACAACAGCAGCTTTAATCCCAACGCTAATGGTCAGTTGATATTCAAAATCATTTCAGGCCTGTAAATGACACCTGCCCTGAAAACAAATCCTGGGGTCACATATCGACCAAAAAATTCAAAGGACGTCCATACTTCAAAACGACCGTTTCAAAAGGCATATTTTACGCACATTAGTGTTCTGCTTCTTTTCCTTTCTTTCCTTTTATGTTAAAAACCACGGGAATGGAAAAAGGCATCCCTCAGAATGGGTGAAAATCGTTGCAAACGAATCAATGGACAGAGGTTTAATCTCCAATCTATATAAACAGCTCATGCAGCTTAATATTAAAAAAACAAACAACCCAAAACAAATGGGCAGAAGATCTAAAGAGACGTTTCTTCAAAGGAGACACAGAGATGGCCAAGACGCACATGAAAAGCTGCTCAACAGCACTAATTATTAGAGAAATGCAAATCAAAACTACAATGAGGTATCACCTCACACCTGTTAGAATCGGCATCATCAGAAAATCTACAAACAACCAATTCTGGGGAGGGTGTGGACAAAAGGAGCCCTCT
Source organism: Mesoplodon mirus (assembly GCF_964341445.2). NCBI lineage: Eukaryota > Metazoa > Chordata > Mammalia > Artiodactyla > Ziphiidae > Mesoplodon > Mesoplodon mirus. The sequence goes on from NW_028295654.1 coordinate 133,722, forward strand.
TCCACTATTGCTGGGAATGTAAATTGATACAGTCACTATGGAGAACAGTATGGAGTTTCCTTAAAAAAACTAGAAATAGAATTACCATCTGATCCAGCAATCCCACTTCTGGGCATATACCCAGAGAGAACCGTATTTCAAAAAGGCACATTCACCACAATGTTCGTTGCAGCACTATTTACAATAGCCAGGTAATGGAAGCAACCTAAATGCCCACAGACAGATGAATGGAAAAAGATGTGGTACATATATAAAATGGAATATTACTCGGCCATTAAAAGGAATGAAACTGGGTCATTTGTAGAGACATCGATGGATCGAGAGACTGTCATACAGAAAGAAGTAAGTCAGAAAGAGGAAAACAAATATTGTATATTAATGCATATATGTGGAGCCTAAAAATGGTACAGATGAACTGGTTTCCAGGGAAGAAATAGAGACACAGAGGTAGAGAACAAACGTATGGACACCAAGTGTGGGAAGCCATGGGGTGGTGGTGGTGGGATGAGTTGGGAGTTTGGGATTGACCTGTATACATGTATATGCATAAAATACATAACTAATAATAACGTGCTGTATAAAACAATAAATAAAATTAAATTTCAAAATTTAAAACAATAAAATTTAAAAATAAAACAGAAAAAAGTTCTTCCCGTCACACAGATGTATTTATACGAATGAATTATTTCCATGCTTATATCTATAAATACATAAAAGAGGAATAAAATCTAACTTGAACCATAAAAAAAAAACCTGAACCCACGAGTTATACAGAGGATAACCCTATCAGGGCACTTGCTCCAGTGGTAAACAATTCTGAAATTGGTCAGAGGTGGGGAACCATCTCCCATACAGCCAGCAACCCACACCCCACGCAAGGAGCGTCCTCATTGCAAAGCTGGGGGACCGTGCCGAGGCATCTGTGAGTAAACGTGAGCTGAGCCCCAGGCCAGCTGCTGCTGAACTGTTCCCACCCTTTCCAGGTAAAACACCTGAATATGTACAAGGGCTTGAAAGCCTAGAGGAAGGACAGTGGAGCCACACCAGTGACAGCACGCAGGCCAACTTGGTGCCTGCAGGCCAGCCAGTGTGGTCCTGGCCCCGGGCGCTCTTCCAGAAGCTTTCCATTGCCCTGCCTGAGATTCCCCTCCTGTCCCGGCCCCCACTACTTTTTTCCTTCCTCACCTCTGTCCGGAGAGAAATTCCAGCAGAAGGTATGGGTGACACAACCTCTTCTTTACAGGCGGCAGCCTGGCAACTCCTGCAGAAAGGCCAGCAGAACCCCACTCACACCGGGCCACCCACAAAGCTGTGGCCCCTCACTCCCGCCCACCAGCACAGCCCCGAGACTGCTGACGGGGCAGACAATATGGAGTCAGGCACAGCTTCAGGGGCTATTGCTGCCTGGAGCGCTGTTTATATTGACCTCAACGAGGCACACCTGGGGAGGGCGGGCCGTCAGGGTAAGTCTGCCCAGGTCAGCTAATCCACAACCCTCAGGGAATCACATTGTTGAAAATGGACCCCGCTAAGGCAGAAGAGACGCCAAGGGAAAAAAGGACACAATGCCATTTGCAGCACCGTAGATGAGTCTAGAAGTAATCACGTGACTTGTAGTAAGTCAGAAAGTGAAAGACACATATCATATCATATCACTTATAGGTGTTACCTAAAAATGGATACCAGGGCAGATATTTCCACGGAGAAGGGCAATCACAGATTCATTAAACAAACTTATGGTTCACCAATGGAAAGGTGTGAGGATTGGTTTCATTACGATATCGGGGTTAACAGACATATACAAACACAGGTGACATATATAATCACCAAAGACCTACAGAATACCAAGAGAGGACTACTCAACATTCTGTCATAACGTACATGGGAAAAGGATCCCAGGAAGAACAGACATCTGTATACGTGTAAAAGAACCACATCTTCCACATCTACAACAAGCCAAACATTGTAATCAAACTTGCTGTAATAAGAAATAAAAAATTAAATTAAAAACACGAACAAGAAGTAGTGAGACAAACGTGAGGGGCTTTCTCCTGGCACATTCCATTCTAAACTCCAATCTAGAACACCACTTCCACTGAGGCTCTCTTGCCCTAGTAACCAGATTTGGTAAGGGTGAACTGCTGCCACCTTGTGGCCGTTTCACACAACAGCAGCTTTAATCCCAACACTAATGGTCAGTTGATATTCAAAATCATTGCAGGCCTGTAAATGACACCTGCCCTGAAAACAAATCCTGGGGTCACATATCGACCAAAAAATTCAAAGGACGTCCATACTTCAAAACGACCGTTTCAAAAGGCATATTTTACGCACATTAGTGTTCTGCTTCTTTTCCTTTCTTTCCTTTTATGTTAAAAACCACGGGAATGGAAAAAGGCATCCCTCAGAATGGGTGAAAATCGTTGCAAACGAATCAATGGACAGAGGTTTAATCTCCAATCTATATAAACAGCTCATGCAGCTTAATATTAAAAAAACAAACAACCCAAAACAAATGGGCAGAAGATCTAAAGAGACGTTTCTTCAAAGGAGACACAGAGATGGCCAAGACGCACATGAAAAGCTGCTCAAGAGCACTAATTATTAGAGAAATGCAAATCAAAACTACAATGAGGTATCACCTCACACCTGTTAGAATCGGCATCATCAGAAAATCTACAAACAACCAATTCTGGGGAGGGTGTGGACAAAAGGAGCCCTCTTCCACTATTGCTGGGAATGTAAATTGATACAGTCACTATGGAGAACAGTATGGAGTTTCCTTAAAAAAACTAGAAATAGAATTACCATCTGATCCAGCAATCCCACTTCTGGGCATATACCCAGAGAGAACCGTATTTCAAAAAGGCACATTCACCACAATGTTCGTTGCAGCACGATTTACAATAGCCAGGTAATGGAAGCAACCTAAATGCCCACAGAAAGATGAATGGATACAGATGTGGTACATATATAAAATGGAATATTACTCGGCCATAAAAAGGAATGAAACTGGGTCATTTGTAGAGACATCGATGGATCGAGAGACTGTCATACAGAAAGAAGTAAGTCAGAAAGAGGAAAACAAATATTGTATATTAATGCATATATGTGGAGCCTAAAAATGGTACAGATGAACTGGTTTGCAGGGAAGAAATAGAGACACAGAGGTAGAGAACAAACGTATGGACACCAAGTGTGGGAAGCCATGGGGTGGTGGTGGTGGGATGAGTTGGGAGTTTGGGATTGACCTGTATACATGTATATGCATAAAATACATAACTAATAATAACGTGCTGTATAAAAAAATAAATAAAATTAAATTTCAAAATTTAAAAAAATAAAATTTAAAAATAAAACAGAAAAAAGTTCTTCCCGTCACACAGATGTATTTATACGAATGAATTATTTCCATGCTTATATCTATAAATACATAAAAGAGGAATAAAATCTAACTTGAACCATAAAAGAAAAAAAACTGAACCCACGAGTTATACAGAGGAAAAACCCTATCAGGTCCCTTGCTCCAGCGGTAAACAATTCTGAAATTGGTCAGAGGTGGGGAACCATCTCCCATACAGCCAGCAACCCACCCCCCACGCAAGGAGCGTCCTCATTGCAAAGCTGGGGGACCGTGCCGAGGCATCTGTGAGTAAACGTGAGCTGAGCCCCAGGCCAGCTGCTGCTGAACTGTTCCCACCCTTTCCAGGTAAAACACCTGAATATGTACAAGGGCTTGAAAGCCTAGAGGAAGGACCGTGGAGCCACACCAATGACAGCACGCAGGCCAACTTGGTGCCTGTAGGCCAGCCAGTGTGGTCCTGGCACCGGGCGCTCTTCCAGAAGCTTTCCATTGCCCTGCCTGAGATACCCCTCCTGTCCCGGCCCCCACTGCTTTTTTCCTTCCTCACCTCTGTCCGGAGAGAAATTCCAGCCGAAGGTATGGGTGACACAACCTCTTCTTTACAGGCGGCAGCCTGGCAACTCCTGCAGAAAGGCCAGCAGAACCCCACTCACACCGGGCCACCCACAAAGCTGTGGCCCCTCACTCCCTCCCACCAGCACAGCCCCGAGACTGCTGACGGGGCAGACAATATGGAGTCAGGCACAGCTTCAGGGGCTATTGCTGCCTGGAGCGCTGTTTATATTGACCTCAACGAGGCACACCTGGGGAGGGCGGGCCGGCAGGGTAAGGCTGCCCAGGTCAGCTAATCCACAACCCTCAGGGAATCACATTGTTGAAAATGGACCCCGCTAAGGCAGAAGAGACGCCAAGGGAAAAAAGGACACAATGCCATTTGCAGCACCGTAGATGAGTCTAGAAGTAATCACGTGACTTGTAGTAAGTCAGAAAGTGAAAGACACATATCATATCATATCACTTATAGGTGTTACCTAAAAATGGATACCAGGGCAGATATTTCCACGGAGAAGGGCAATCACAGATTCATTAAACAAACTTATGGTTCACCAATGGAAAGGTGTGAGGATTGGTTTCATTACGATATCGGGGTTAACAGACATATACAAACACAGGTGACATATATAATCACCAAAGACCTACAGAATACCAAGAGAGGACTACTCAACATTCTGTCATAACGTACATGGGAAAAGGATCCCAGGAAGAACAGACATCTGTATACGTGTAAAAGAACCACATCTTCCACATCTACAACAAGCCAAACATTGTAATCAAACTTGCTGTAATAAGAAATAAAAAATTAAATTAAAAACACGAACAAGAAGTAGTGAGACAAACGTGAGGGGCTTTCTCCTGGCACATTCCATTCTAAACTCCAATCTAGAACACCACTTCCACTGAGGCTCTCTTGCCCTAGTAACCAGATTTGGTAAGGGTGAACTGCTGCCACCTTGTGGCCGTTTCACACAACAGCAGCTTTAATCCCAACGCTAATGGTCAGTTGATATTCAAAATCATTGCAGGCCTGTAAATGACACCTGCCCTGAAAACAAATCCTGGGGTCACATATCGACCAAAAAATTCAAAGGACGTCCATATTTCAAAACGACCGTTTCAAAAGGCATATTTTACGCACATTAGTGTTCTGCTTCTTTTCCTTTCTTTCCTTTTTTGTTAAAAAACACGGGAATGGAAAAAGGCATCCCTCAGAATGGGGGAAAATCGTTGCAAACGAATCAATGGACAGAGGTTTAATCTCCAATCTATATAAACAGCTCATGCAGCTTAATATTAAAAAAACAAACAACCCCCAAAAAATGGGCAGAAGATCTAAAGAGACGTTTCTTCAAAGGAGACACAGAGATGGCCAAGACGCACATGAAAAGCTGCTCAACAGCACTAATTATTAGAGAAATGCAAATCAAAACTACAATGAGGTATCACCTCACACCTGTTAGAATCGGCATCATCAGAAAATCTACAAACAACCAATTCTGGGGAGGGTGTGGACAAAAGGAGCCCTCTTCCACTATTGGTGGGAATGTAAATTGATACAGTCACTATGGAGAACAGTATGGAGTTTCCTTAAAAAAATTAGAAATAGAATTACCATCTGATCCAGCAATCCCACTTCTGGGCATATACCCAGAGAAAACCGTATTTCAAAAAGGCACATTCACCACAATGTTCGTTGCAGCACTATTTACAATAGCCAGGTAATGGAAGCAACCTAAATGCCCACAGACAGATGAATGGAAAAAGATGTGGTACATATATAAAATGGAATATTACTCGGCCATTAAAAGGAATGAAACTGGGTCATTTGTAGAGACATCGATGGATCGAGAGACTGTCATACAGAAAGAAGTAAGTCAGAAAGAGGAAAACAAATATTGTATATTAATGCATATATGTGGAGCCTAAAAATGGTACAGATGAACTGGTTTGCAGGGAAGAAATAGAGACACAGAGGTAGAGAACAAACGTATGGACACCAAGTGTGGGAAGCCATGGGGTGGTGGTGGTGGGATGAGTTGGGAGTTTGGGATTGACCTGTATACATGTATATGCATAAAATACATAACTAATAATAACGTGCTGTATAAAAAAATAAATAAAATTAAATTTCAAAATTTAAAAAAATAAAATTTAAAAATAAAACAGAAAAAAGTTCTTCCCGTCACACAGATGTATTTATAGGAATGAATTATTTCCATGCTTATATCTATAAATACATAAAAGAGGAATAAAATCTAACTTGAACCATAAAAAAAAAACCTGAACCCACGAGTTATACAGAGGATAACCCTATCAGGGCACTTGCTCCAGTGGTAAACAATTCTGAAATTGGTCAGAGGTGGGGAACCATCTCCCATACAGCCAGCAACCCACCCCCCACGCAAGGAGCGTCCTCATTGCAAAGCTGGGGGACCGTGCCGAGGCATCTGTGAGTAAACGTGAGCTGAGCCCCAGGCCAGCTGCTGCTGAACTGTTCCCACCCTTTCCAGGTAAAACACCTGAATATGTACAAGGGCTTGAAAGCCTAGAGGAAGGACAGTGGAGCCACACCAGTGACAGCACGCAGGCCAACTTGGTGCCTGCAGGCCAGCCAGTGTGGTCCTGGCCCCGGGCGCTCTTCCAGAAGCTTTCCATTGCCCTGCCTGAGATTCCCCTCCTGTCCCGGCCCCCACTACTTTTTTCCTTCCTCACCTCTGTCCGGAGAGAAATTCCAGCAGAAGGTATGGGTGACACAACCTCTTCTTTACAGGCGGCAGCCTGGCAACTCCTGCAGAAAGGCCAGCAGAACCCCACTCACACCGGGCCACCCACAAAGCTGTGGCCCCTCACTCCCTCCCACCAGCACAGCCCCGAGACTGCTGACGGGGCAGACAATATGGAGTCAGGCACAGCTTCAGGGGCTATTGCTGCCTGGAGCGCTGTTTATATTGAACTCAACGAGGCACACCTGGGGAGGGCGGGCCGTCAGGGTAAGGCTGCCCAGGTCAGCTAATCCACAACCCTCAGGGAATCACATTGTTGAAAATGGACCCCGCTAAGGCAGAAGAGACGCCAAGGGAAAAAAGGACACAATGCCATTTGCAGCACCGTAGATGAGTCTAGAAGTAATCACGTGACTTGTAGTAAGTCAGAAAGTGAAAGACACATATCATATCATATCACTTATAGGTGTTACCTAAAAATGGATACCAGGGCAGATATTTCCACGGAGAAGGGCAATCACAGATTCATTAAACAAACTTATGGTTCACCAATGGAAAGGTGTGAGGATTGGTTTCATTACGATATCGGGGTTAACAGACATATACAAACACAGGTGACATATATAATCACCAAAGACCTACAGAATACCAAGAGAGGACTACTCAACATTCTGTCATAACGTACATGGGAAAAGGATCCCAGGAAGAACAGACATCTGTATACGTGTAAAAGAACCACATCTTCCACATCTACAACAAGCCAAACATTGTAATCAAACTTGCTGTAATAAGAAATAAAAAATTAAATTAAAAACACGAACAAGAAGTAGTGAGACAAACGTGAGGGGCTTTCTCCTGGCACATTCCATTCTAAACTCCAATCTAGAACACCACTTCCACTGAGGCTCTCTTGCCCTAGTAACCAGATTTGGTAAGGGTGAACTGCTGCCACCTTGTGGCCGTTTCACACAACAGCAGCTTTAATCCCAACGCTAATGGTCAGTTGATATTCAAAATCATTTCAGGCCTGTAAATGACACCTGCCCTGAAAACAAATCCTGGGGTCACATATCGACCAAAAAATTCAAAGGACGTCCATACTTCAAAACGACCGTTTCAAAAGGCATATTTTACGCACATTAGTGTTCTGCTTCTTTTCCTTTCTTTCCTTTTATGTTAAAAACCACGGGAATGGAAAAAGGCATCCCTCAGAATGGGTGAAAATCGTTGCAAACGAATCAATGGACAGAGGTTTAATCTCCAATCTATATAAACAGCTCATGCAGCTTAATATTAAAAAAACAAACAACCCAAAACAAATGGGCAGAAGATCTAAAGAGACGTTTCTTCAAAGGAGACACAGAGATGGCCAAGACGCACATGAAAAGCTGCTCAACAGCACTAATTATTAGAGAAATGCAAATCAAAACTACAATGAGGTATCACCTCACACCTGTTAGAATCGGCATCATCAGAAAATCTACAAACAACCAATTCTGGGGAGGGTGTGGACAAAAGGAGCCCTCTTCCACTATTGCTGGGAATGTAAATTGATACAGTCACTATGGAGAACAGTATGGAGTTTCCTTAAAAAAACTAGAAATAGAATTACCATCTGATCCAGCAATCCCACTTCTGGGCATATACCCAGAGAGAACCGTAATTCAAAAAGGCACATTCACCACAATGTTCGTTGCAGCACTATTTACAATAGCCAGGTAATGGAAGCAACCTAAATGCCCACAGAAAGATGAATGGATACAGATGTGGTACATATATAAAATGGAATATTACTCGGCCATAAAAAGGAATGAAACTGGGTCATTTGTAGAGACATCGATGGATCGAGAGACTGTCATACAGAAAGAAGTAAGTCAGAAAGAGGAAAACAAATATTGTATATTAATGCATATATGTGGAGCCTAAAAATGGTACAGATGAACTGGTTTGCAGGGAAGAAATAGAGACACAGAGGTAGAGAACAAACGTATGGACACCAAGTGTGGGAAGCCATGGGGTGGTGGTGGTGGGATGAGTTGGGAGTTTGGGATTGACCTGTATACATGTATATGCATAAAATACATAACTAATAATAACGTGCTGTATAAAAAAATAAATAAAATTAAATTTCAAAATTTAAAAAAATAAAATTTAAAAATAAAACAGAAAAAAGTTCTTCCCGTCACACAGATGTATTTATACGAATGAATTATTTCCATGCTTATATCTATAAATACATAAAAGAGGAATAAAATCTAACTTGAACCATAAAAGAAAAAAAACTGAACCCACGAGTTATACAGAGGAAAAACCCTATCAGGTCACTTGCTCCAGCGGTAAACAATTCTGAAATTGGTCAGAGGTGGGGAACCATCTCCCATACAGCCAGCAACCCACCCCCCACGCAAGGAGCGTCCTCATTGCAAAGCTGGGGGACCGTGCCGAGGCATCTGTGAGTAAACGTGAGCTGAGCCCCAGGCCAGCTGCTGCTGAACTGTTCCCACCCTTTCCAGGTAAAACACCTGAATATGTACAAGGGCTTGAAAGCCTAGAGGAAGGACCGTGGAGCCACACCAGTGACAGCACGCAGGCCAACTTGGTGCCTGTAGGCCAGCCAGTGTGGTCCTGGCACCGGGCGCTCTTCCAGAAGCTTTCCATTGCCCTGCCTGAGATACCCCTCCTGTCCCGGCCCCCAATGCTTTTTTCCTTCCTCACCTCTGTCCGGAGAGAAATTCCAGCAGAAGGTATGGGTGACACAACCTCTTCTTTACAGGCGGCAGCCTGGCAACTCCTGCAGAAAGGCCAGCAGAACCCCACTCACACCGGGCCACCCACAAAGCTGTGGCCCCTCACTCCCTCCCACCAGCACAGCCCCGAGACTGCTGACGGGGCAGACAATATGGAGTCACGCACAGCTTCAGGGGCTATTGCTGCCTGGAGCGCTGTTTATATTGACCTCAACGAGGCACACCTGGGGAGGGCGGGCCGGCAGGGTAAGGCTGCCCAGGTCAGCTAATCCACAACCCTCAGGGAATCACATTGTTGAAAATGGACCCCGCTAAGGCAGAAGAGACGCCAAGGGAAAAAAGGACACAATGCCATTTGCAGCACCGTAGATGAGTCTAGAAGTAATCACGTGACTTGTAGTAAGTCAGAAAGTGAAAGACACATATCATATCATATCACTTATAGGTGTTACCTAAAAATGGATACCAGGGCAGATATTTCCACGGAGAAGGGCAATCACAGATTCATTAAACAAACTTATGGTTCACCAATGGAAAGGTGTGAGGATTGGTTTCATTACGATATCGGGGTTAACAGACATATACAAACACAGGTGACATATATAATCACCAAAGACCTACAGAATACCAAGAGAGGACTACTCAACATTCTGTCATAACGTACATGGGAAAAGGATCCCAGGAAGAACAGACATCTGTATACGTGTAAAAGAACCACATCTTCCACATCTACAACAAGCCAAACATTGTAATCAAACTTGCTGTAATAAGAAATAAAAAATTAAATTAAAAACACGAACAAGAAGTAGTGAGACAAACGTGAGGGGCTTTCTCCTGGCACATTCCATTCTAAACTCCAATCTAGAACACCACTTCCACTGAGGCTCTCTTGCCCTAGTAACCAGATTTGGTAAGGGTGAACTGCTGCCACCTTGTGGCCGTTTCACACAACAGCAGCTTTAATCCCAACGCTAATGGTCAGTTGATATTCAAAATCATTGCAGGCCTGTAAATGACACCTGCCCTGAAAACAAATCCTGGGGTCACATATCGACCAAAAAATTCAAAGGACGTCCATATTTCAAAACGACCGTTTCAAAAGGCATATTTTACGCACATTAGTGTTCTGCTTCTTTTCCTTTCTTTCCTTTTTTGTTAAAAAACACGGGAATGGAAAAAGGCATCCCTCAGAATGGGGGAAAATCGTTGCAGACGAATCAATGGACAGAGGTTTAATCTCCAATCTATATAAACAGCTCATGCAGCTTAATATTAAAAAAACAAACAACCCCAAAAAAATGGGCAGAAGATCTAAAGAGACGTTTCTTCAAAGGAGACACAGAGATGGCCAAGACGCACATGAAAAGCTGCTCAACAGCACTAATTATTAGAGAAATGCAAATCAAAACTACAATGAGGTATCACCTCACACCTGTTAGAATCGGCATCATCAGAAAATCTACAAACAACCAATTCTGGGGAGGGTGTGGACAAAAGGAGCCCTCTTCCACTATTGCTGGGAATGTAAATTGATACAGTCACTATGGAGAACAGTATGGAGTTTCCTTACAAAAATTAGAAATAGAATTTCCATCTGATCCAGCAATCCCACTTCTGGGCATATACCCAGAGAAAACCATATTTCAAAAAGGCACATTCACCACAATGTTCGTTGCAGCACTATTTACAATAGCCAGGTAATGGAAGCAACCTAAATGCCCACAGACAGATGAATGGAAAAAGATGTGGTACATATATAAAATGGAATATTACTCGGCCATTAAAAGGAATGAAACTGGGTCATTTGTAGAGACATCGATGGATCGAGAGACTGTCATACAGAAAGAAGTAAGTCAGAAAGAGGAAAACAAATATTGTATATTAATGCATATATGTGGAGCCTAAAAATGGTACAGATGAACTGGTTTGCAGGGAAGAAATAGAGACACAGAGGTAGAGAACAAACGTATGGACACCAAGTGTGGGAAGCCATGGGGTGGTGGTGGTGGGATGAGTTGGGAGTTTGGGATTGACCTGTATACATGTATATGCATAAAATACATAACTAATAATAACGTGCTGTATAAAAAAATAAATAAAATTAAATTTCAAAATTTTAAAAAATAAAATTTAAAAATAAAACAGAAAAAAGTTCTTCCCGTCACACAGATGTATTTATAGGAATGAATTATTTCCATGCTTATATCTATAAATACATAAAAGAGGAATAAAATCTAACTTGAACCATAAAAAAAAAACCTGAACCCACGAGTTATACAGAGGATAACCCTATCAGGGCACTTGCTCCAGTGGTAAACAATTCTGAAATTGGTCAGAGGTGGGGAACCATCTCCCATACAGCCAGCAACCCACCCCCCACGCAAGGAGCGTCCTCATTGCAAAGCTGGGGGACCGTGCCGAGGCATCTGTGAGTAAACGTGAGCTGAGCCCCAGGCCAGCTGCTGCTGAACTGTTCCCACCCTTTCCAGGTAAAACACCTGAATATGTACAAGGGCTTGAAAGCCTAGAGGAAGGACAGTGGAGCCACACCAGTGACAGCACGCAGGCCAACTTGGTGCCTGCAGGCCAGCCAGTGTGGTCCTGGCCCCGGGCGCTCTTCCAGAAGCTTTCCATTGCCCTGCCTGAGATTCCCCTCCTGTCCCGGCCCCCACTACTTTTTTCCTTCCTCACCTCTGTCCGGAGAGAAATTCCAGCAGAAGGTATGGGTGACACAACCTCTTCTTTACAGGCGGCAGCCTGGCAACTCCTGCAGAAAGGCCAGCAGAACCCCACTCACACCGGGCCACCCACAAAGCTGTGGCCCCTCACTCCCTCCCACCAGCACAGCCCCGAGACTGCTGACGGGGCAGACAATATGGAGTCAGGCACAGCTTCAGGGGCTATTGCTGCCTGGAGCGCTGTTTATATTGAACTCAACGAGGCACACCTGGGGAGGGCGGGCCGTCAGGGTAAGGCTGCCCAGGTCAGCTAATCCACAACCCTCAGGGAATCACATTGTTGAAAATGGACCCCGCTAAGGCAGAAGAGACGCCAAGGGAAAAAAGGACACAATGCCATTTGCAGCACCGTAGATGAGTCTAGAAGTAATCACGTGACTTGTAGTAAGTCAGAAAGTGAAAGACACATATCATATCATATCACTTATAGGTGTTACCTAAAAATGGATACCAGGGCAGATATTTCCACGGAGAAGGGCAATCACAGATTCATTAAACAAACTTATGGTTCACCAATGGAAAGGTGTGAGGATTGGTTTCATTACGATATCGGGGTTAACAGACATATACAAACACAGGTGACATATATAATCACCAAAGACCTACAGAATACCAAGAGAGGACTACTCAACATTCTGTCATAACGTACATGGGAAAAGGATCCCAGGAAGAACAGACATCTGTATACGTGTAAAAGAACCACATCTTCCACATCTACAACAAGCCAAACATTGTAATCAAACTTGCTGTAATAAGAAATAAAAAATTAAATTAAAAACACGAACAAGAAGTAGTGAGACAAACGTGAGGGGCTTTCTCCTGGCACATTCCATTCTAAACTCCAATCTAGAACACCACTTCCACTGAGGCTCTCTTGCCCTAGTAACCAGATTTGGTAAGGGTGAACTGCTGCCACCTTGTGGCCGTTTCACACAACAGCAGCTTTAATCCCAACGCTAATGGTCAGTTGATATTCAAAATCATTTCAGGCCTGTAAATGACACCTGCCCTGAAAACAAATCCTGGGGTCACATATCGACCAAAAAATTCAAAGGACGTCCATACTTCAAAACGACCGTTTCAAAAGGCATATTTTACGCACATTAGTGTTCTGCTTCTTTTCCTTTCTTTCCTTTTATGTTAAAAACCACGGGAATGGAAAAAGGCATCCCTCAGAATGGGTGAAAATCGTTGCAAACGAATCAATGGACAGAGGTTTAATCTCCAATCTATATAAACAGCTCATGCAGCTTAATATTAAAAAAACAAACAACCCAAAACAAATGGGCAGAAGATCTAAAGAGACGTTTCTTCAAAGGAGACACAGAGATGGCCAAGACGCACATGAAAAGCTGCTCAACAGCACTAATTATTAGAGAAATGCAAATCAAAACTACAATGAGGTATCACCTCACACCTGTTAGAATCGGCATCATCAGAAAATCTACAAACAACCAATTCTGGGGAGGGTGTGGACAAAAGGAGCCCTCTTCCACTATTGCTGGGAATGTAAATTGATACAGTCACTATGGAGAACAGTATGGAGTTTCCTTAAAAAAACTAGAAATAGAATTACCATCTGATCCAGCAATCCCACTTCTGGGCATATACCCAGAGAGAACCGTATTTCAAAAAGGCACATTCACCACAATGTTCGTTGCAGCACTATTTACAATAGCCAGGTAATGGAAGCAACCTAAATGCCCACAGAAAGATGAATGGATACAGATGTGGTACATATATAAAATGGAATATTACTCGGCCATAAAAAGGAATGAAACTGGGTCATTTGTAGAGACATCGATGGATCGAGAGACTGTCATACAGAAAGAAGTAAGCCAGAAAGAGGAAAACAAATATTGTATATTAATGCATATATGTGGAGCCTAAAAATGGTACAGATGAACTGGTTTGCAGGGAAGAAATAGAGACACAGAGGTAGAGAACAAACGTATGGACACCAAGTGTGGGAAGCCATGGGGTGGTGGTGGTGGGATGAGTTGGGAGTTTGGGATTGACCTGTATACATGTATATGCATAAAATACATAACTAATAATAACGTGCTGTATAAAAAAATAAATAAAATTAAATTTCAAAATTTAAAAAAATAAAATTTAAAAATAAAACAGAAAAAAGTTCTTCCCGTCACACAGATGTATTTATACGAATGAATTATTTCCATGCTTATATCTATAAATACATAAAAGAGGAATACAATCTAACTTGAACCATAAAAGAAAAAAAACTGAACCCACGAGTTATACAGAGGAAAAACCCTATCAGGTCACTTGCTCCAGCGGTAAACAATTCTGAAATTGGTCAGAGGTGGGGAACCATCTCCCATACAGCCAGCAACCCACCCCCCATGCAAGGAGCGTCCTCATTGCAAAGCTGGGGGACCGTGCCGAGGCATCTGTGAGTAAACGTGAGCTGAGCCCCAGGCCAGCTGCTGCTGAACTGTTCCCACCCTTTCCAGGTAAAACACCTGAATATGTACAAGGGCTTGAAAGCCTAGAGGAAGGACCGTGGAGCCACACCAGTGACAGCACGCAGGCCAACTTGGTGCCTGTAGGCCAGCCAGTGTGGTCCTGGCACTGGGCGCTCTTCCAGAAGCTTTCCATTGCCCTGCCTGAGATACCCCTCCTGTCCCGGCCCCCACTGCTTTTTTCCTTCCTCACCTCTGTCCGGAGAGAAATTCCAGCAGAAGGTATGGGTGACACAACCTCTTCTTTACAGGCGGCAGCCTGGCAACTCCTGCAGAAAGGCCAGCAGAACCCCACTCACACCGGGCCACCCACAAAGCTGTGGCCCCTCACTCCCTCCCACCAGCACAGCCCCGAGACTGCTGACGGGGCAGACAATATGGAGTCAGGCACAGCTTCAGGGGCTATTGCTGCCTGGAGCGCTGTTTATATTGACCTCAACGAGGCAGACCTGGGGAGGGCGGGCCGTCAGGGTAAGGCTGCCCAGGTCAGCTAATCCACAACCCTCAGGGAATCACATTGTTGAAAATGGACCCCGCTAAGGCAGAAGAGACGCCAAGGGAAAAAAGGACACAATGCCATTTGCAGCACCGTAGATGAGTCTAGAAGTAATCACGTGACTTGTAGTAAGTCAGAAAGTGAAAGACACATATCATATCATATCACTTATAGGTGTTACCTAAAAATGGATACCAGGGCAGATATTTCCACGGAGAAGGGCAATCACAGATTCATTAAACAAACTTATGGTTCACCAATGGAAAGGTGTGAGGATTGGTTTCATTACGATATCGGGGTTAACAGACATATACAAACACAGGTGACATATATAATCACCAAAGACCTACAGAATACCAAGAGAGGACTACTCAACATTCTGTCATAACGTACATGGGAAAAGGATCCCAGGAAGAACAGACATCTGTATACGTGTAAAAGAACCACATCTTCCACATCTACAACAAGCCAAACATTGTAATCAAACTTGCTGTAATAAGAAATAAAAAATTAAATTAAAAACACGAACAAGAATTAGTGAGACAAACGTGAGGGGCTTTCTCCTGGCACATTCCATTCTAAACTCCAATCTACAACACCACTTCCACTGAGGCTCTCTTGCCCTAGTAACCAGATTTGGTAAGGGTGAACTGCTGCCACCTTGTGGCCGTTTCACACAACAGCAGCTTTAATCCCAACGCTAATGGTCAGTTGATATTCAAAATCATTGCAGGCCTGTAAATGACACCTGCCCTGAAAACAAATCCTGGGGTCACATATCGACCAAAAAATTCAAAGGACGTCCATATTTCAAAACGACCGTTTCAAAAGGCATATTTTACGCACATTAGTGTTCTGCTTCTTTTCCTTTCTTTCCTTTTTTGTTAAAAAACACGGGAATGGAAAAAGGCATCCCTCAGAATGGGGGAAAATCGTTGCAAACGAATCAATGGACAGAGGTTTAATCTCCAATCTATATAAACAGCTCATGCAGCTTAATATTAAAAAAACAAACAACCCCCAAAAAATGGGCAGAAGATCTAAAGAGACGTTTCTTCAAAGGAGACACAGAGATGGCCAAGACGCACATGAAAAGCTGCTCAACAGCACTAATTATTAGAGAAATGCAAATCAAAACTACAATGAGGTATCACCTCACACCTGTTAGAATCGGCATCATCAGAAAATCTACAAACAACCAATTCTGGGGAGGGTGTGGACAAAAGGAGCCCTCTTCCACTATTGCTGGGAATGTAAATTGATACAGTCACTATGGAGAACAGTATGGAGTTTCCTTACAAAAATTAGAAATAGAATTTCCATCTGATCCAGCAATCCCACTTCTGGGCATATACCCAGAGAAAACCATATTTCAAAAAGGCACATTCACCACAATGTTCGTTGCAGCACTATTTACAATAGCCAGGTAATGGAAGCAACCTAAATGCCCACAGACAGATGAATGGAAAAAGATGTGGTACATATATAAAATGGAATATTACTCGGCCATTAAAAGGAATGAAACTGGGTCATTTGTAGAGACATCGATGGATCGAGAGACTGTCATACAGAAAGAAGTAAGTCAGAAAGAGGAAAACAAATATTGTATATTAATGCATATATGTGGAGCCTAAAAATGGTACAGATGAACTGGTTTGCAGGGAAGAAATAGAGACACAGAGGTAGAGAACAAACGTATGGACACCAAGTGTGGGAAGCCATGGGGTGGTGGTGGTGGGATGAGTTGGGAGTTTGGGATTGACCTGTATACATGTATATGCATAAAATACATAACTAATAATAACGTGCTGTATAAAAAAATAAATAAAATTAAATTTCAAAATTTTAAAAAATAAAATTTAAAAATAAAACAGAAAAAAGTTCTTCCCGTCACACAGATGTATTTATAGGAATGAATTATTTCCATGCTTATATCTATAAATACATAAAAGAGGAATAAAATCTAACTTGAACCATAAAAAAAAAACCTGAACCCACGAGTTATACAGAGGATAACCCTATCAGGGCACTTGCTCCAGTGGTAAACAATTCTGAAATTGGTCAGAGGTGGGGAACCATCTCCCATACAGCCAGCAACCCACCCCCCACGCAAGGAGCGTCCTCATTGCAAAGCTGGGGGACCGTGCCGAGGCATCTGTGAGTAAACGTGAGCTGAGCCCCAGGCCAGCTGCTGCTGAACTGTTCCCACCCTTTCCAGGTAAAACACCTGAATATGTACAAGGGCTTGAAAGCCTAGAGGAAGGACAGTGGAGCCACACCAGTGACAGCACGCAGGCCAACTTGGTGCCTGCAGGCCAGCCAGTGTGGTCCTGGCCCCGGGCGCTCTGCCAGAAGCTTTCCATTGCCCTGCCTGAGATTCCCCTCCTGTCCCGGCCCCCACTACTTTTTTCCTTCCTCACCTCTGTCCGGAGAGAAATTCCAGCAGAAGGTATGGGTGACACAACCTCTTCTTTACAGGCGGCAGCCTGGCAACTCCTGCAGAAAGGCCAGCAGAACCCCACTCACACCGGGCCACCCACAAAGCTGTGGCCCCTCACTCCCTCCCACCAGCACAGCCCCGAGACTGCTGACGGGGCAGACAATATGGAGTCAGGCACAGCTTCAGGGGCTATTGCTGCCTGGAGCGCTGTTTATATTGACCTCAACGAGGCACACCTGGGGAGGGCGGGCCGTCAGGGTAAGGCTGCCCAGGTCAGCTAATCCACAACCCTCAGGGAATCACATTGTTGAAAATGGACCCCGCTAAGGCAGAAGAGACGCCAAGGGAAAAAAGGACACAATGCCATTTGCAGCACCGTAGATGAGTCTAGAAGTAATCACGTGACTTGTAGTAAGTCAGAAAGTGAAAGACACATATCATATCATATCACTTATAGGTGTTACCTAAAAATGGATACCAGGGCAGATATTTCCACGGAGAAGGGCAATCACAGATTCATTAAACAAACTTATGGTTCACCAATGGAAAGGTGTGAGGATTGGTTTCATTACGATATCGGGGTTAACAGACATATACAAACACAGGTGACATATATAATCACCAAAGACCTACAGAATACCAAGAGAGGACTACTCAACATTCTGTCATAACGTACATGGGAAAAGGATCCCAGGAAGAACAGACATCTGTATACGTGTAAAAGAACCACATCTTCCACATCTACAACAAGCCAAACATTGTAATCAAACTTGCTGTAATAAGAAATAAAAAATTAAATTAAAAACACGAACAAGAAGTAGTGAGACAAACGTGAGGGGCTTTCTCCTGGCACATTCCATTCTAAACTCCAATCTAGAACACCACTTCCACTGAGGCTCTCTTGCCCTAGTAACCAGATTTGGTAAGGGTGAACTGCTGCCACCTGGTGGCCGTTTCACACAACAGCAGCTTTAATCCCAACGCTAATGGTCAGTTGATATTCAAAATCATTGCAGGCCTGTAAATGACACCTGCCCTGAAAACAAATCCTGGGGTCACATATCGACCAAAAAATTCAAAGGACGTCCATATTTCAAAACGACCGTTTCAAAAGGCATATTTTACGCACATTAGTGTTCTGCTTCTTTTCCTTTCTTTCCTTTTTTGTTAAAAAACACGGGAATGGAAAAAGGCATCCCTCAGAATGGGGGAAAATCGTTGCAAACGAATCAATGGACAGAGGTTTAATCTCCAATCTATATAAACAGCTCATGCAGCTTAATATTAAAAAAACAAACAACCCAAAACAAATGGGCAGAAGATCTAAAGAGACGTTTCTTCAAAGGAGACACAGAGATGGCCAAGACGCACATGAAAAGCTGCTCAACAGCACTAATTATTAGAGAAATGCAAATCAAAACTACAATGAGGTATCACCTCACACCTGTTAGAATCGGCATCATCAGAAAATCTACAGACAACCAATTCTGGGGAGGGTGTGGACAAAAGGAGCCCTCTTCCACTATTGGTGGGAATGTAAATTGATACAGTCACTATGGAGAACAGTATGGAGTTTCCTTAAAAAAATTAGAATTACCATCTGATCCAGCAATCCCACTTCTGGGCATATACCCAGAGAAAACCGTATTTCAAAAAGGCACATTCACCACAATGTTCGTTGCAGCACTATTTACAATAGCCAGGTAATGGAAGCAACCTAAATGCCCACAGAAAGATGAATGGATACAGATGTGGTACATATATAAAATGGAATATTACTCGGCCATAAAAAGGAATGAAACTGGGTCATTTGTAGAGACATCGATGGATCGAGAGACTGTCATACAGAAAGAAGTAAGTCAGAAAGAGGAAAACAAATATTGTATATTAATGCATATATGTGGAGCCTAAAAATGGTACAGATGAACTGGTTTGCAGGGAAGAAATAGAGACACAGAGGTAGAGAACAAACGTATGGACACCAAGTGTGGGAAGCCATGGGGTGGTGGTGGTGGGATGAGTTGGGAGTTTGGGATTGACCTGTATACATGTATATGCATAAAATACATAACAAATAATAACGTGCTGTATAAAAAAATAAATAAAATTAAATTTCAAAATTTAAAAAAATAA
Source organism: Mesoplodon mirus (assembly GCF_964341445.2). Classification (NCBI taxonomy): domain Eukaryota; kingdom Metazoa; phylum Chordata; class Mammalia; order Artiodactyla; family Ziphiidae; genus Mesoplodon; species Mesoplodon mirus. The sequence continues at coordinate 153,407 of NW_028295654.1, forward strand.
AATTTAAAAATAAAACAGAAAAAAGTTCTTCCCGTCACACAGATGTATTTATACGAATGAATTATTTCCATGCTTATATCTATAAATACATAAAAGAGGAATAAAATCTAACTTGAACCATAAAAGAAAAAAAACTGAACCCACGAGTTATACAGAGGAAAAACCCTATCAGGTCCCTTGCTCCAGCGGTAAACAATTCTGAAATTGGTCAGAGGTGGGGAACCATCTCCCATACAGCCAGCAACCCACCCCCCACGCAAGGAGCGTCCTCATTGCAAAGCTGGGGGACCGTGCCGAGGCATCTGTGAGTAAACGTTAGCTGAGCACCAGGCCAGCTGCTGCTGAACTGTTCCCACCCTTTCCAGGTAAAACACCTGAATATGTACAAGGGCTTGAATGCCTAGAGGAAGGACCGTGGAGCCACACCAGTGACAGCACGCAGGCCAACTTGGTGCCTGCAGGCCAGCCAGTGTGGTCCTGGCACCGGGCGCTCTTCCAGAAGCTTTCCATTGCCCTGCCTGAGATACCCCTCCTGTCCCGGCCCCCAATGCTTTTTTTCTTCCTCACCTCTGTCCGGAGAGAAATTCCAGCAGAAGGTATGGGTGACACAACCTCTTCTTTACAGGCGGCAGCCTGGCAACTCCTGCAGAAAGGCCAGCAGAACCCCACTCACACCGGGCCACCCACAAAGCTGTGGCCACTCACTCCCTCCCACCAGCACAGCCCCGAGACTGCTGACGGGGCAGACAATATGGAGTCAGGCACAGCTTCAGGGGCTATTGCTGCCTGGAGCGCTGTTTATATTGACCTCAATGAGGCAGACCTGGGGAGGGCGGGCCGTCAGGGTAAGGCTGCCCAGGTCAGCTAATCCACAACCCTCAGGGAATCACATTGTTGAAAATGGACCCCGCTAAGGCAGAAGAGACGCCAAGGGAAAAAAGGACACAATGCCATTTGCAGCACCGTAGATGAGTCTAGAAGTAATCACGTGACTTGTAGTAAGTCAGAAAGTGAAAGACACATATCATATCATATCACTTATAGGTGTTACCTAAAAATGGATACCAGGGCAGATATTTCCACGGAGAAGGGCAATCACAGATTCATTAAACACACTTATGGTTCACCAATGGAAAGGTGTGAGGATTGGTTTCATTACGATATCGGGGTTAACAGACATATACAAACACTGGTGACATATATAATCACCAAAGACCTACAGAATACCAAGAGAGGACTACTCAACATTCTGTCATAACGTACATGGGAAAAGGATCCCAGGAAGAACAGACATCTGTATACGTGTAAAAGAACCACATCTTCCACATCTACAACAAGCCAAACATTGTAATCAAACTTGCTGTAATATGAAATAAAAAATTAAATTAAAAACACGAACAAGAAGTAGTGAGACAAACGTGAGGGGCTTTCTCCTGGCACATTCCATTCTAAACTCCAATCTAGAACACCACTTCCACTGAGGCTCTCTTGCCCTAGTAACCAGATTTGGTAAGGGTGAACTGCTGCCACCTTGTGGCCGTTTCACACAACAGCAGCTTTAATCCCAACGCTAATGGTCAGTTGATATTCAAAATCATTGCAGGCCTGTAAATGACACCTGCCCTGAAAACAAATCCTGGGGTCACATATTGACCAAAAAATTCAAAGGACGTCCATATTTCAAAACGACCATTTCAAAAGGCATATTTTACGCACATTAGTGTTCTGCTTCTTTTCCTTTCTTTCCTTTTTTGTTAAAAAACACGGGAATGGAAAAAGGCATCCCTCAGAATGGGTGAAAATCGTTGCAAACGAATCAATGGACAGAGGTTTAATCTCCAATCTATATAAACAGCTCATGCAGCTTAATATTAAAAAAACAAACAACCCAAAACAAATGGGCAGAAGATCTAAAGAGACGTTTCTTCAAAGGAGACCAGAGATGGCCAAGACGCACATGAAAAGCTGCTCAACAGCACTAATTATTAGAGAAATGCAAATCAAAACTACAATGAGGTATCACCTCACACCTGTTAGAATCGGCATCATCAGAAAATCTACAGACAACCAATTCTGGGGAGGGTGTGGACAAAAGGAGCCCTCTTCCACTATTGGTGGGAATGTAAATTGATACAGTCACTATGGAGAACAGTATGGAGTTTCCTTAAAAAAATTAGAAATAGAATTACCATCTGATCCAGCAATCCCACTTCTGGGCATATACCCAGAGAAAACCGTATTTCAAAAAGGCACATTCACCACAATGTTCGTTGCAGCACTATTTACAATAGCCAGGTAATGGAAGCAACCTAAATGCCCACAGAAAGATGAATGGATACAGATGTGGTACATATATAAAATGGAATATTACTCGGCCATAAAAAGGAATGAAACTGGGTCATTTGTAGAGACATCGATGGATCGAGAGACTGTCATACAGAAAGAAGTAAGTCAGAAAGAGGAAAACAAATATTGTATATTAATGCATATATGTGGAGCCTAAAAATGGTACAGATGAACTGGTTTGCAGGGAAGAAATAGAGACACAGAGGTAGAGAACAAACGTATGGACACCAAGTGTGGGAAGCCATGGGGTGGTGGTGGTGGGATGAGTTGGGAGTTTGGGATTGACCTGTATACATGTATATGCATAAAATACATAACTAATAATAACGTGCTGTATAAAAAAATAAATAAAATTAAATTTCAAAATTTAAAAAAATAAAATTTAAAAATAAAACAGAAAAAGTTCTTCCCGTCACACAGATGTATTTATACGAATGAATTATTTCCATGCTTATATCTATAAATACATAAAAGAGGAATAAAATCTAACTTGAACCATAAAAGAAAAAAAACTGAACCCACGAGTTATACAGAGGAAAAACCCTATCAGGTCACTTGCTCCAGCGGTAAACAATTCTGAAATTGGTCAGAGGTGGGGAACCATCTCCCATACAGCCAGAAACCCACACCCCACGCAAGGAGCGTCCTCATTGCAAAGCTGGGGGACCGTGCCGAGGCATCTGTGAGTAAACGTGAGCTGAGCCCCAGGCCAGCTGCTGCTGAACTGTTCCCACCCTTTCCAGGTAAAACACCTGAATATGTACAAGGGCTTGAATGCCTAGAGGAAGGACCGTGGAGCCACACCAGTGACAGCACGCAGGCCAACTTGGTGCCTGCAGGCCAGCCAGTGTGGTCCCGGCACCGGGCGCTCTTCCAGAATCTTTCCATTGCCCTGCCTGAGATACCCCTCCTGTCCCGGCCCCCACTGCTTTTTTTCTTCCTCACCTCTGTCCGGAGAGAAATTCCAGCAGAAGGTATGGGTGACACAACCTCTTCTTTACAGGCGGCAGCCTGGCAACTCCTGCAGAAAGGCCAGCAGAACCCCACTCACACCGGGCCACCCACAAAGCTGTGGCCCCTCACTCCCTCCCACCAGCACAGCCCCGAGACTGCTGACGGGGCAGACAATATGGAGTCAGGCACAGCTTCAGGGGCTATTGCTGCCTGGAGCGCTGTTTATATTGACCTCAACGAGGCAGACCTGCGGAGGGCGGGCCGTCAGGGTAAGGCTGCCCAGGTCAGCTAATCCACAACCCTCAGGGAATCACATTGTTGAAAATGGACCCCGCTAAGGCAGAAGAGACGCCAAGGGAAAAAAGGACACAATGCCATTTGCAGCACCGTAGATGAGTCTAGAAGTAATCACGTGACTTGTAGTAAGTCAGAAAGTGAAAGACACATATCATATCATATCACTTATAGGTGTTACCTAAAAATGGATACCAGGGCAGATATTTCCACGGAGAAGGGCAATCACAGATTCATTAAACAAACTTATGGTTCACCAATGGAAAGGTGTGAGGATTGGTTTCATTACGATATCGGGGTTAACAGACATATACAAACACAGGTGACATATATAATCACCAAAGACCTACAGAATACCAAGAGAGGACTACTCAACATTCTGTCATAACGTACATGGGAAAAGGATCCCAGGAAGAACAGACATCTGTATACGTGTAAAAGAACCACATCTTCCACATCTACAACAAGCCAAACATTGTAATCAAACTTGCTGTAATAAGAAATAAAAAATTAAATTAAAAACACGAACAAGAAGTAGTGAGACAAACGTGAGGGGCTTTCTCCTGGTACATTCCATTCTAAACTCCAATCTAGAACACCACTTCCACTGAGGCTCTCTTGCCCTAGTAACCAGATTTGGTAAGGGTGAACTGCTGCCACCTTGTGGCCGTTTCACACAACAGCAGCTTTAATCCCAACGCTAATGGTCAGTTGATATTCAAAATCATTGCAGGCCTGTAAATGACACCTGCCCTGAAAACAAATCCTGGGGTCACATATCGACCAAAAAATTCAAAGGACGTCCATATTTCAAAACGAACGTTGCAAAAGGCATATTTTACGCACATTAGTGTTCTGCTTCTTTTCCTTTCTTTCCTTTTTTGTTAAAAAACACGGGAATGGAAAAAGGCATCCCTCAGAATGGGTGAAAATCGTTGCAAACGAATCAATGGACAGAGGTTTAATCTCCAATCTATATAAACAGCTCATGCAGCTTAATATTAAAAAAACAAACAACCCAAAACAAATGGGCAGAAGATCTAAAGAGACGTTTCTTCAAAGGAGGCACAGAGATGGCCAAGACGCACATGAAAAGCTGCTCAACAGCACTAATTATTAGAGAAATGCAAATCAAAACTACAATGAGGTATCACCTCACACCTGTTAGAATCGGCATCATCAGAAAATCTACAGACAACCAATTCTGGGGAGGGTGTGGACAAAAGGAGCCCTCTTCCACTATTGGTGGGAATGTAAATTGATACAGTCACTATGGAGAACAGTATGGAGTTTCCTTAAAAAAATTAGAATTACCATCTGATCCAGCAATCCCACTTCTGGGCATATACCCAGAGAAAACCGTATTTCAAAAAGGCACATTCACCACAATGTTCGCTGCAGCACTATTTACAATAGCCAGGTAATGGAAGCAACCTAAATGCCCACAGAAAGATGAATGGATACAGATGTGGTACATATATAAAATGGAATATTACTCGGCCATAAAAAGGAATGAAACTGGGTCATTTGTAGAGACATCGATGGATCGAGAGACTGTCATACAGAAAGAAGTAAGTCAGAAAGAGGAAAACAAATATTGTATATTAATGCATATATGTGGAGCCTAAAAATGGTACAGATGAACTGGTTTGCAGGGAAGAAATAGAGACACAGAGGTAGAGAACAAACGTATGGACACCAAGTGTGGGAAGCCATGGGGTGGTGGTGGTGGGATGAGTTGGGAGTTTGGGATTGACCTGTATACATGTATATGCATAAAATACATAACTAATAATAACGTGCTGTATAAAAAAATAAATAAAATTAAATTTCAAAATTTAAAAAAATAAAATTTAAAAATAAAACAGAAAAAAGTTCTTCCCGTCACACAGATGTATTTATACGAATGAATTATTTCCATGCTTATATCTATAAATACATAAAAGAGGAATAAAATCTAACTTGAACCATAAAAGAAAAAAAACTGAACCCACGAGTTATACAGAGGAAAAACCCTATCAGGTCACTTGCTCCAGCGGTAAACAATTCTGAAATTGGTCAGAGGTGGGGAACCATCTCCCATACAGCCAGCAACCCACCCCCCACGCAAGGAGCGTCCTCATTGCAAAGCTGGGGGACCGTGCCGAGGCATCTGTGAGTAAACGTGAGCTGAGCCCCAGGCCAGCTGCTGCTGAACTGTTCCCACCCTTTCCAGGTAAAACACCTGAATATGTACAAGGGCTTGAATGCCTAGAGGAAGGACCGTGGAGCCACACCAGTGACAGCACGCAGGCCAACTTGGTGCCTGCAGGCCAGCCAGTGTGGTCCCGGCACCGGGCGCTCTTCCAGAAGCTTTCCATTGCCCTGCCTGAGATGCCCCTCCTGTCCCGGCCCCCACTGCTTTTTTTCTTCCTCACCTCTGTCCGGAGAGAAATTCCAGCAGAAGGTATGGGTGACACAACCTCTTCTTTACAGGCGGCAGCCTGGCAACTCCTGCAGAAAGGCCAGCAGAACCCCACTCACACCGGGCCACCCACAAAGCTGTGGCCCCTCACTCCCTCCCACCAGCACAGCCCCGAGACTGCTGACGGGGCAGACAATATGGAGTCAGGCACAGCTTCAGGGGCTATTGCTGCCTGGAGCGCTGTTTATATTGACCTCAACGAGGCACACCTGGGGAGGGCGGGCCGGCAGGGTAAGGCTGCCCAGGTCAGCTAATCCACAACCCTCAGGGAATCACATTGTTGAAAATGGACCCCGCTAAGGCAGAAGAGACGCCAAGGGAAAAAAGGACACAATGCCATTTGCAGCACCGTAGATGAGTCTAGAAGTAATCACGTGACTTGTAGTAAGTCAGAAAGTGAAAGACACATATCATATCATATCACTTATAGGTGTTACCTAAAAATGGATACCAGGGCAGATATTTCCACGGAGAAAGGCAATCACAGATTCATTAAACAAACTTATGGTTCACCAATGGAAAGGTGTGAGGATTGGTTTCATTACGATATCGGGGTTAACAGACATATACAAACACAGGTGACATATATAATCACCAAAGACCTACAGAATACCAAGAGAGGACTACTCAACATTCTGTCATAACGTACATGGGAAAAGGATCCCAGGAAGAACAGACATCTGTATACGTGTAAAAGAACCACATCTTCCACATCTACAACAAGCCAAACATTGTAATCAAACTTGCTGTAATAAGAAATAAAAAATTAAATTAAAAACACGAACAAGAAGTAGTGAGACAAACGTGAGGGGCTTTCTCCTGGCACATTCCATTCTAAACTCCAATCTAGAACACCACTTCCACTGAGGCTCTCTTGCCCTAGTAACCAGATTTGGTAAGGGTGAACTGCTGCCACCTTGTGGCCGTTTCACACAACAGCAGCTTTAATCCCAACGCTAATGGTCAGTTGATATTCAAAATCATTGCAGGCCTGTAAATGACACCTGCCCTGAAAACAAATCCTGGGGTCACATATCGACCAAAAAATTCAAAGGACGTCCATATTTCAAAACGACCGTTTCAAAAGGCATATTTTACGCACATTAGTGTTCTGCTTCTTTTCCTTTCTTTCCTTTTTTGTTAAAAACCACAGGAATGGAAAAAGGCATCCCTCAGAATGGGTGAAAATCGTTGCAAACGAATCAATGGACAGAGGTTTAATCTCCAATCTATATAAACAGCTCATGCAGCTTAATATTAAAAAAACAAACAACCCAAAACAAATGGGCAGAAGATCTAAAGAGACGTTTCTTCAAAGGAGACACAGAGATGGCCAAGACGCACATGAAAAGCTGCTCAACAGCACTAATTATTAGAGAAATGCAAATCAAAACTACAATGAGGTATCACCTCACACCTGTTAGAATCGGCATCATCAGAAAATCTACAGACAACCAATTCTGGGGAGGGTGTGGACAAAAGGAGCCCTCTTCCACTATTGGTGGGAATGTAAATTGATACAGTCACTATGGAGAACAGTATGGAGTTTCCTTAAAAAAATTAGAAATAGAATTACCATCTGATCCAGCTATCCCACTTCTGGGCATATACCCAGAGAAAACCGTATTTCAAAAAGGCACATTCACCACAATGTTCGTTGCAGCACTATTTACAATAGCCAGGTAATGGAAGCAACCTAAATGCCCACAGAAAGATGAATGGATACAGATGTGGTACATATATAAAATGGAATATTACTCGGCCATAAAAAGGAATGAAACTGGGTCATTTGTAGAGACATCGATGGATCGAGAGACTGTCATACAGAAAGAAGTAAGTCAGAAAGAGGAAAACAAATATTGTATATTAATGCATATATGTGGAGCCTAAAAATGGTACAGATGAACTGGTTTGCAGGGAAGAAATAGAGACACAGAGGTAGAGAACAAACGTATGGACACCAAGTGTGGGAAGCCATGGGGTGGTGGTGGTGGGATGAGTTGGGAGTTTGGGATTGACCTGTATACATGTATATGCATAAAATACATAACTAATAATAACGTGCTGTATAAAAAAATAAATAAAATTAAATTTCAAAATTTAAAAAAATAAAATTTAAAAATAAAACAGAAAAAAGTTCTTCCCGTCACACAGATGTATTTATACGAATGAATTATTTCCATGCTTATATCTATAAATACATAAAAGAGGAATAAAATCTAACTTGAACCATAAAAGAAAAAAAACTGAACCCACGAGTTATACAGAGGAAAAACCCTATCAGGTCACTTGCTCCAGCGGTAAACAATTCTGAAATTGGTCAGAGGTGGGGAACCATCTCCCATACAGCCAGCAACCCACCCCCCACGCAAGGAGCGTCCTCATTGCAAAGCTGGGGGACCGTGCCGAGGCATCTGTGAGTAAACGTGAGCTGAGCCCCAGGCCAGCTGCTGCTGAACTGTTCCCACCCTTTCCAGGTAAAACACCTGAATATGTACAAGGGCTTGAATGCCTAGAGGAAGGACCGTGGAGCCACACCAGTGACAGCACGCAGGCCAACTTGGTGCCTGCAGGCCAGCCAGTGTGGTCCTGGCACCGGGCGCTCTTCCAGAAGCTTTCCATTGCCCTGCCTGAGATACCCCTCCTGTCCCGGCCCCCACTGCTTTTTTTCTTCCTCACCTCTGTCCGGAGAGAAATTCCAGCAGAAGGTATGGGTGACACAACCTCTTCTTTACAGGCGGCAGCCTGGCAACTCCTGCAGAAAGGCCAGCAGAACCCCACTCACACCGGGCCACCCACAAAGCTGTGGCCCCTCACTCCCTCCCACCAGCACAGCCCCGAGACTGCTGACGGGGCAGACAATATGGAGTCAGGCACAGCTTCAGGGGCTATTGCTGCCTGGAGCGCTGTTTATATTGACCTCAACGAGGCACACCTGGGGAGGGCGGGCCGGCAGGGTAAGGCTGCCCAGGTCAGCTAATCCACAACCCTCAGGGAATCACATTGTTGAAAATGGACCCCGCTAAGGCAGAAGAGACGCCAAGGGAAAAAAGGACACAATGCCATTTGCAGCACCGTAGATGAGTCTAGAAGTAATCACGTGACTTGTAGTAAGTCAGAAAGTGAAAGACACATATCATATCATATCACTTATAGGTGTTACCTAAAAATGGATACCAGGGCAGATATTTCCACGGAGAAGGGCAATCACAGATTCATTAAACAAACTTATGGTTCACCAATGGAAAGGTGTGAGGATTGGTTTCATTACGATATCCGGGTTAACAGACATATACAAACACAGGTGACATATATAATCACCAAAGACCTACAGAATACCAAGAGAGGACTACTCAACATTCTGTCATAACGTACATGGGAAAAGGATCCCAGGAAGAACAGACATCTGTATACGTGTAAAAGAACCACATCTTCCACATCTACAACAAGCCAAACATTGTAATCAAACTTGCTGTAATAAGAAATAAAAAATTTAATTAAAAACACGAACAAGAAGTAGTGAGACAAACGTGAGGGGCTTTCTCCTGGCACATTCCATTCTAAACTCCAATCTAGAACACCACTTCCACTGAGGCTCTCTTGCCCTAGTAACCAGATTTGGTAAGGGTGAACTGCTGCCACCTTGTGGCCGTTTCACACAACAGCAGCTTTAATCCCAACACTAATGGTCAGTTGATATTCAAAATCATTGCAGGCCTGTAAATGACACCTGCCCTGAAAACAAATCCTGGGGTCACATATTGACCAAAAAATTGAAAGGACGTCCATATTTCAAAACGACCGTTTCAAAAGGCATATTTTACGCACATTAGTGTTCTGCTTCTTTTCCTTTCTTTCCTTTTTTGTTAAAAACCACGGGAATGGAAAAAGGCATCCCTCAGAATGGGTGAAAATCGTTGCAAACGAATCAATGGACAGAGGTTTAATCTCCAATCTATATAAACAGCTCATGCAGCTTAATATTAAAAAAACAAACAACCCAAAACAAATGGGCAGAAGATCTAAAGAGACGTTTCTTCAAAGGAGACACAGAGATGGCCAAGACGCCCATGAAAAGCTGCTCAACAGCACTAATTATTAGAGAAATGCAAATCAAAACTACAATGAGGTATCACCTCACACCTGTTAGAATCGGCATCATCAGAAAATCTACAGACAACCAATTCTGGGGAGGGTGTGGACAAAAGGAGCCCTCTTCCACTATTGGTGGGAATGTAAATTGATACAGTCACTATGGAGAACAGTATGGAGTTTCCTTAAAAAAATTAGAAATAGAATTACCATCTGATCCAGCAATCCCACTTCTGGGCATATACCCAGAGAAAACCGTATTTCAAAAAGGCACATTCACCACAATGTTCGTTGCAGCACTATTTACAATAGCCAGGTAATGGAAGCAACCTAAATGCCCACAGAAAGATGAATGGATACAGATGTGGTACATATATAAAATGGAATATTACTCGGCCATAAAAAGGAATGAAACTGGGTCATTTGTAGAGACATCGATGGATCGAGAGACTGTCATACAGAAAGAAGTAAGTCAGAAAGAGGAAAACAAATATTGTATATTAATGCATATATGTGGAGCCTAAAAATGGTACAGATGAACTGGTTTGCAGGGAAGAAATAGAGACACAGAGGTAGAGAACAAACGTATGGACACCAAGTGTGGGAAGCCATGGGGTGGTGGTGGTGGGATGAGTTGGGAGTTTGGGATTGACCTGTATACATGTATATGCATAAAATACATAACTAATAATAACGTGCTGTATAAAAAAATAAATAAAATTAAATTTCAAAATTTAAAAAAATAAAATTTAAAAATAAAACAGAAAAAAGTTCTTCCCGTCACACAGATGTATTTATACGAATGAATTATTTCCATGCTTATATCTATAAATACATAAAAGAGGAATAAAATCTAACTTGAACCATAAAAGAAAAAAAACAGAACCCACGAGTTATACAGAGGAAAAACCCTATCAGGTCACTTGCTCCAGCGGTAAACAATTCTGAAATTGGTCAGAGGTGGGGAACCATCTCCCATACAGCCAGCAACCCACCCCCACGCAAGGAGCGTCCTCATTGCAAAGCTGGGGGACCGTGCCGAGGCATCTGTGAGTAAACGTGAGCTGAGCCCCAGGCCAGCTGCTGCTGAACTGTTCCCACCCTTTCCAGGTAAAACACCTGAATATGTACAAGGGCTTGAATGCCTAGAGGAAGGACCGTGGAGCCACACCAGTGACAGCACGCAGGCCAACTTGGTGCCTGCAGGCCAGCCAGTGTGGTCCCGGCACCGGGCGCTCTTCCAGAAGCTTTCCATTGCCCTGCCTGAGATACCCCTCCTGTCCCGGCCCCCACTGCTTTTTTTCTTCCTCACCTCTCTCCGGAGAGAAATTCCAGCAGAAGGTATGGGTGACACAACCTCTTCTTTACAGGCGGCAGCCTGGCAACTCCTGCAGAAAGGCCAGCAGAACCCCACTCACACCGGGCCACCCACAAAGCTGTGGCCCCTCACTCCCTCCCACCAGCACAGCCCCGAGACTGCTGACGGGGCAGACAATATGGAGTCAGGCACAGCTTCAGGGGCTATTGCTGCCTGGAGCGCTGTTTATATTGACCTCAACGAGGCACACCTGGGGAGGGCGGGCCGGCAGGGTAAGGCTGCCCAGGTCAGCTAATCCACAACCCTCAGGGAATCACATTGTTGAAAATGGACCCCGCTAAGGCAGAAGAGACGCCAAGGGAAAAAAGGACACAATGCCATTTGCAGCACCGTAGATGAGTCTAGAAGTGATCACGTGACTTGTAGTAAGTCAGAAAGTGAAAGACACATATCATATCATATCACTTATAGGTGTTACCTAAAAATGGATACCAGGGCAGATATTTCCACGGAGAAGGGCAATCACAGATTCATTAAACAAACTTATGGTTCACCAATGGAAAGGTGTGAGGATTGGTTTCATTACGATATCGGGGTTAACAGACATATACAAACACAGGTGACATATATAATCACCAAAGACCTACAGAATACCAAGAGAGGACTACTCAACATTCTGTCATAACGTACATGGGAAAAGGATCCCAGGAAGAACAGACATCTGTATACGTGTAAAAGAACCACATCTTCCACATCTACAACAAGCCAAACATTGTAATCAAACTTGCTGTAATAAGAAATAAAAAATTAAATTAAAAACACGAACAAGAAGTAGTGAGACAAACGTGAGGGGCTTTCTCCTGGTACATTCCATTCTAAACTCCAATCTAGAACACCACTTCCACTGAGGCTCTCTTGCCCTAGTAACCAGATTTGGTAAAGGTGAACTGCTGCCACCTTGTGGCCGTTTCACACAACAGCAGCTTTAATCCCAACGCTAATGGTCAGTTGATATTCAAAATCATTGCAGGCCTGTAAATGACACCTGCCCTGAAAACAAATCCTGGGGTCACATATCGACCAAAAAATTCAAAGGACGTCCATATTTCAAAACGACCGTTTCAAAAGGCATATTTTACGCACATTAGTGTTCTGCTTCTTTTCCTTTCTTTCCTTTTTTGTTAAAAACCACGGGAATGGAAAAAGGCATCCCTCAGAATGGGTGAAAATCGTTGCAAACGAATCAATGGACAGAGGTTTAATCTCCAATCTATATAAACAGCTCATGCAGCTTAATATTAAAAAAACAAACAACCCAAAACAAATGGGCAGAAGATCTAAAGAGACGTTTCTTCAAAGGAGACACAGAGATGGCCAAGACGCACATGAAAAGCTGCTCAACAGCACTAATTATTAGAGAAATGCAAATCAAAACTACAATGAGGTATCACCTCACACCTGTTAGAATCGGCATCATCAGAAAATCTACAGACAACCAATTCTGGGGAGGGTGTGGACAAAAGGAGCCCTCTTCCACTATTGGTGGGAATGTAAATTGATACAGTCACTATGGAGAACAGTATGGAATTTCCTTAAAAAAATTAGAATTACCATCTGATCCAGCAATCCCACTTCTGGGCATATACCCAGAGAAAACCGTATTTCAAAAAGGCACATTCACCACAATGTTCGTTGCAGCACTATTTACAATAGCCAGGTAATGGAAGCAACCTAAATGCCCACAGAAAGATGAATGGATACAGATGTGGTACATATATAAAATGGAATATTACTCGGCCATAAAAAGGAATGAAACTGGGTCATTTGTAGAGACATCGATGGATCGAGAGACTGTCATACAGAAAGAAGTAAGTCAGAAAGAGGAAAACAAATATTGTATATTAATGCATATATGTGGAGCCTAAAAATGGTACAGATGAACTGGTTTGCAGGGAAGAAATAGAGACACAGAGGTAGAGAACAAACGTATGGACACCAAGTGTGGGAAGCCATGGGGTGGTGGTGGTGGGATGAGTTGGGAGTTTGGGATTGACCTGTATACATGTATATGCATAAAATACATAACTAATAATAACGTGCTGTATAAAAAAATAAATAAAATTAAATTTCAAAATTTAAAAAAATAAAATTTAAAAATAAAACAGAAAAAAGTTCTTCCCGTCACACAGATGTATTTATACGAATGAATTATTTCCATGCTTATATCTATAAATACATAAAAGAGGAATAAAATCTAACTTGAACCATAAAAGAAAAAAAACAGAACCCACGAGTTATACAGAGGAAAAACCCTATCAGGTCACTTGCTCCAGCGGTAAACAATTCTGAAATTGGTCAGAGGTGGGGAACCATCTCCCATACAGCCAGCAACCCACCCCCACGCAAGGAGCGTCCTCATTGCAAAGCTGGGGGACCGTGCCGAGGCATCTGTGAGTAAACGTGAGCTGAGCCCCAGGCCAGCTGCTGCTGAACTGTTCCCACCCTTTCCAGGTAAAACACCTGAATATGTACAAGGGCTTGAATGCCTAGAGGAAGGACCGTGGAGCCACACCAGTGACAGCACGCAGGCCAACTTGGTGCCTGCAGGCCAGCCAGTGTGGTCCCGGCACCGGGCGCTCTTCCAGAAGCTTTCCATTGCCCTGCCTGAGATACCCCTCCTGTCCCGGCCCCCACTGCTTTTTTTCTTCCTCACCTCTCTCCGGAGAGAAATTCCAGCAGAAGGTATGGGTGACACAACCTCTTCTTTACAGGCGGCAGCCTGGCAACTCCTGCAGAAAGGCCAGCAGAACCCCACTCACACCGGGCCACCCACAAAGCTGTGGCCCCTCACTCCCTCCCACCAGCACAGCCCCGAGACTGCTGACGGGGCAGACAATATGGAGTCAGGCACAGCTTCAGGGGCTATTGCTGCCTGGAGCGCTGTTTATATTGACCTCAACGAGGCACACCTGGGGAGGGCGGGCCGGCAGGGTAAGGCTGCCCAGGTCAGCTAATCCACAACCCTCAGGGAATCACATTGTTGAAAATGGACCCCGCTAAGGCAGAAGAGACGCCAAGGGAAAAAAGGACACAATGCCATTTGCAGCACCGTAGATGAGTCTAGAAGTGATCACGTGACTTGTAGTAAGTCAGAAAGTGAAAGACACATATCATATCATATCACTTATAGGTGTTACCTAAAAATGGATACCAGGGCAGATATTTCCACGGAGAAGGGCAATCACAGATTCATTAAACAAACTTATGGTTCACCAATGGAAAGGTGTGAGGATTGGTTTCATTACGATATCGGGGTTAACAGACATATACAAACACAGGTGACATATATAATCACCAAAGACCTACAGAATACCAAGAGAGGACTACTCAACATTCTGTCATAACGTACATGGGAAAAGGATCCCAGGAAGAACAGACATCTGTATACGTGTAAAAGAACCACATCTTCCACATCTACAACAAGCCAAACATTGTAATCAAACTTGCTGTAATAAGAAATAAAAAATTAAATTAAAAACACGAACAAGAAGTAGTGAGACAAACGTGAGGGGCTTTCTCCTGGTACATTCCATTCTAAACTCCAATCTAGAACACCACTTCCACTGAGGCTCTCTTGCCCTAGTAACCAGATTTGGTAAAGGTGAACTGCTGCCACCTTGTGGCCGTTTCACACAACAGCAGCTTTAATCCCAACGCTAATGGTCAGTTGATATTCAAAATCATTGCAGGCCTGTAAATGACACCTGCCCTGAAAACAAATCCTGGGGTCACATATCGACCAAAAAATTCAAAGGACGTCCATATTTCAAAACGACCGTTTCAAAAGGCATATTTTACGCACATTAGTGTTCTGCTTCTTTTCCTTTCTTTCCTTTTTTGTTAAAAAACACGGGAATGGAAAAAGGCATCCCTCAGAATGGGTGAAAATCGTTGCAAACGAATCAATGGACAGAGGTTTAATCTCCAATCTATATAAACAGCTCATGCAGCTTAATATTAAAAAAACAAACAACCCAAAACAAATGGGCAGAAGATCTAAAGAGACGTTTCTTCAAAGGAGACACAGAGATGGCCAAGACGCACATGAAAAGCTGCTCAACAGCACTAATTATTAGAGAAATGCAAATCAAAACTACAATGAGGTATCACCTCACACCTGTTAGAATCGGCATCATCAGAAAATCTACAGACAACCAATTCTGGGGAGGGTGTGGACAAAAGGAGCCCTCTTCCACTATTGGTGGGAATGTAAATTGATACAGTCACTATGGAGAACAGTATGGAATTTCCTTAAAAAAATTAGAATTACCATCTGATCCAGCAATCCCACTTCTGGGCATATACCCAGAGAAAACCGTATTTCAAAAAGGCACATTCACCACAATGTTCGTTGCAGCACTATTTACAATAGCCAGGTAATGGAAGCAACCTAAATGCCCACAGAAAGATGAATGGATACAGATGTGGTACATATATAAAATGGAATATTACTCGGCCATAAAAAGGAATGAAACTGGGTCATTTGTAGAGACATCGATGGATCGAGAGACTGTCATACAGAAAGAAGTAAGTCAGAAAGAGGAAAACAAATATTGTATATTAATGCATATATGTGGAGCCTAAAAATGGTACAGATGAACTGGTTTGCAGGGAAGAAATAGAGACACAGAGGTAGAGAACAAACGTATGGACACCAAGTGTGGGAAGCCATGGGGTGGTGGTGGTGGGATGAGTTGGGAGTTTGGGATTGACCTGTATACATGTATATGCATAAAATACATAACTAATAATAACGTGCTGTATAAAAAAATAAATAAAATTAAATTTCAAAATTTAAAAAAATAAAATTTAAAAATAAAACAGAAAAAAGTTCTTCCCGTCACACAGATGTATTTATACGAATGAATTATTTCCATGCTTATATCTATAAATACATAAAAGAGGAATAAAATCTAACTTGAACCATAAAAGAAAAAAAACTGAACCCACGAGTTATACAGAGGAAAAACCCTATCAGGTCACTTGCTCCAGCGGTAAACAATTCTGAAATTGGTCAGAGGTGGGGAACCATCTCCCATACAGCCAGCAACCCACCCCCCACGCAAGGAGCGTCCTCATTGCAAAGCTGGGGGACCGTGCCGAGGCATCTGTGAGTAAACGTGAGCTGAGCCCCAGGCCAGCTGCTGCTGAACTGTTCCCACCCTTTCCAGGTAAAACACCTGAATATGTACAAGGGCTTGAATGCCTAGAGGAAGGACCGTGGAGCCACACCAGTGACAGCACGCAGGCCAACTTGGTGCCTGCAGGCCAGCCAGTGTGGTCCCGGCACCGGGCGCTCTTCCAGAAGCTTTCCATTGCCCTGCCTGAGATGCCCCTCCTGTCCCGGCCCCCACTGCTTTTTTTCTTCCTCACCTCTGTCCGGAGAGAAATTCCAGCAGAAGGTATGGGTGACACAACCTCTTCTTTACAGGCGGCAGCCTGGCAACTCCTGCAGAAAGGCCAGCAGAACCCCACTCACACCGGGCCACCCACAAAGCTGTGGCCCCTCACTCCCTCCCACCAGCACAGCCCCGAGACTGCTGACGGGGCAGACAATATGGAGTCAGGCACAGCTTCAGGGGCTATTGCTGCCTGGAGCGCTGTTTATATTGACCTCAACGAGGCACACCTGGGGAGGGCGGGCCGGCAGGGTAAGGCTGCCCAGGTCAGCTAATCCACAACCCTCAGGGAATCACATTGTTGAAAATGGACCCCGCTAAGGCAGAAGAGACGCCAAGGGAAAAAAGGACACAATGCCATTTGCAGCACCGTAGATGAGTCTAGAAGTAATCACGTGACTTGTAGTAAGTCAGAAAGTGAAAGACACATATCATATCATATCACTTATAGGTGTTACCTAAAAATGGATACCAGGGCAGATATTTCCACGGAGAAGGGCAATCACAGATTCATTAAACAAACTTATGGTTCACCAATGGAAAGGTGTGAGGATTGGTTTCATTACGATATCCGGGTTAACAGACATATACAAACACAGGTGACATATATAATCACCAAAGACCTACAGAATACCAAGAGAGGACTACTCAACATTCTGTCATAACGTACATGGGAAAAGGATCCCAGGAAGAACAGACATCTGTATACGTGTAAAAGAACCACATCTTCCACATCTACAACAAGCCAAACATTGTAATCAAACTTGCTGTAATAAGAAATAAAAAATTAAATTAAAAACACGAACAAGAAGTAGTGAGACAAACGTGAGGGGCTTTCTCCTGGCACATTCCATTCTAAACTCCAATCTAGAACACCACTTCCACTGAGGCTCTCTTGCCCTAGTAACCAGATTTGGTAAGGGTGAACTGCTGCCACCTTGTGGCCGTTTCACACAACAGCAGCTTTAATCCCAACGCTAATGGTCAGTTGATATTCAAAATCATTGCAGGCCTGTAAATGACACCTGCCCTGAAAACAAATCCTGGGGTCACATATCGACCAAAAAATTCAAAGGACGTCCATATTTCAAAACGAACGTTGCAAAAGGCATATTTTACGCACATTAGTGTTCTGCTTCTTTTCCTTTCTTTCCTTTTTTGTTAAAAAACACGGGAATGGAAAAAGGCATCCCTCAGAATGGGTGAAAATCGTTGCAAACGAATCAATGGACAGAGGTTTAATCTCCAATCTATATAAACAGCTCATGCAGCTTAATATTAAAAAAACAAACAACCCAAAACAAATGGGCAGAAGATCTAAAGAGACGTTTCTTCAAAGGAGACACAGAGATGGCCAAGACGCACATGAAAAGCTGCTCAACAGCACTAATTATTAGAGAAATGCAAATCAAAACTACAATGAGGTATCACCTCACACCTGTTAGAATCGGCATCATCAGAAAATCTACAGACAACCAATTCTGGGGAGGGTGTGGACAAAAGGAGCCCTCTTCCACTATTGGTGGGAATGTAAATTGATACAGTCACTATGGAGAACAGTATGGAGTTTCCTTAAAAAAATTAGAAATAGAATTACCATCTGATCCAGCAATCCCACTTCTGGGCATATACCCAGAGAAAACCGTATTTCAAAAAGGCACATTCACCACAATGTTCGTTGCAGCACTATTTACAATAGCCAGGTAATGGAAGCAACCTAAATGCCCACAGAAAGATGAATGGATACAGATGTGGTACATATATAAAATGGAATATTACTCGGCCATAAAAAGGAATGAAACTGGGTCATTTGTAGAGACATCGATGGATCGAGAGACTGTCATACAGAAAGAAGTAAGTCAGAAAGAGGAAAACAAATATTGTATATTAATGCATATATGTGGAGCCTAAAAATGGTACAGATGAACTGGTTTGCAGGGAAGAAATAGAGACACAGAGGTAGAGAACAAACGTATGGACACCAAGTGTGGGAAGCCATGGGGTGGTGGTGGTGGGATGAGTTGGGAGTTTGGGATTGACCTGTATACATGTATATGCATAAAATACATAACTAATAATAACGTGCTGTATAAAAAAATAAATAAAATTAAATTTCAAAATTTAAAAAAATAAAATTTAAAAATAAAACAGAAAAAAGTTCTTCCCGTCACACAGATGTATTTATACGAATGAATTATTTCCATGCTTATATCTATAAATACATAAAAGAGGAATAAAATCTAACTTGAACCATAAAAGAAAAAAAACAGAACCCACGAGTTATACAGAGGAAAAACCCTATCAGGTCACTTGCTCCAGCGGTAAACAATTCTGAAATTGGTCAGAGGTGGGGAACCATCTCCCATACAGCCAGCAACCTACCCCCCACGCAAGGAGCGTCCTCATTGCAAAGCTGGGGGACAGTGCCGAGGCATCTGTGAGTAAACGTGAGCTGAGCCCCAGGCCAGCTGCTGCTAAACTGTTCCCACCCTTTCCAGGTAAAACACCTGAATATGTACAAGGGCTTGAATGCCTAGAGGAATGACCGTGGAGCCACACCAGTGACAGCACGCAGGCCAACTTGGTGCCTGCAGGCCAGCCAGTGTGGTCCTGGCACCGGGCGCTCTTCCAGAAGCTTTCCATTGCCCTGCCTGAGATACCCCTCCTGTCCCGGCCCCCACTGCTTTTTTTCTTCCTCACCTCTGTCCGGAGAGAAATTCCAGCGGAAGGTATGGGTGACACAACCTCTTCTTTACAGGCGGCAGCCTGGCAACTCCTGCAGAAAGGCCAGCAGAACCCCACTCACACCGGGCCACCCACAAAGCTGTGGCCCCTCACTCCCTCCCACCAGCACAGCCCCGAGACTGCTGACGGGGCAGACAATATGGAGTCAGGCACAGCTTCAGGGGCTATTGCTGCCTGGAGTGCTGTTTATATTGACCTCAACGAGGCACACCTGGGGAGGGCGGGCCGGCAGGGTAAGGCTGCCCAGGTCAGCTAATCCACAACCCTCAGGGAATCACATTGTTGAAAATGGACCCCGCTAAGGCAGAAGAGACGCCAAGGGAAAAAAGGACACAATGCCATTTGCAGCACCGTAGATGAGTCTAGAAGTAATCACGTGACTTGTAGTAAGTCAGAAAGTGAAAGACACATATCATATCATATCACTTATAGGTGTTACCTAAAAATGGATACCAGGGCAGATATTTCCACGGAGAAGGGCAATCACAGATTCATTAAACAAACTTATGGTTCACCAATGGAAAGGTGTGAGGATTGGTTTCATTACGATATCGGGGTTAACAGACATATACAAACACAGGTGACATATATAATCACCAAAGACCTACAGAATACCAAGAGAGGACTACTCAACATTCTGTCATAACGTACATGGGCAAAGGATCCCAGGAAGAACAGACATCTGTATACGTGTAAAAGAACCACATCTTCCACATCTACAACAAGCCAAACATTGTAATCAAACTTGCTGTAATAAGAAATAAAAAATTAAATTATAAACACGAACAAGAAGTAGTGAGACAAACGTGAGGGGCTTTCTCCTGGCACATTCCATTCTAAACTCCAATCTAGAACACCACTTCCACTGAGGCTCTCTTGCCCTAGTAACCAGATTTGGTAAGGGTGAACTGCTGCCACCTTGTGGCCGTTTCACACAACAGCAGCTTTTATCCCAACGCTAATGGTCAGTTGATATTCAAAATCATTGCAGGCCTGTAAATGACACCTGCCCTGAAAACAAATCCTGGGGTCACATATTGACCAAAAAATTCAAAGGACGTCCATATTTCAAAACGACCGTTTCAAAAGGCATATTTTACGCACATTAGTGTTCTGCTTCTTTTCCTTTCTTTCCTTTTTTGTTAAAAACCACGGGAATGGAAAAAGGCATCCCTCAGAATGGGTGAAAATCGTTGCAAACGAATCAATGGACAGAGGTTTAATCTCCAATCTATATAAACAGCTCATGCAGCTTAATATTAAAAAAACAAACAACCCAAAACAAATGGGCAGAAGATCTAAAGAGACGTTTCTTCAAAGGAGACCAGAGATGGCCAAGACGCACATGAAAAGCTGCTCAACAGCACTAATTATTAGAGAAATGCAAATCAAAACTACAATGAGGTATCACCTCACACCTGTTAGAATCGGCATCATCAGAAAATCTACAGACAACCAATTCTGGGGAGGGTGTGGACAAAAGGAGCCCTCTTCCACTATTGGTGGGAATGTAAATTGATACAGTCACTATGGAGAACAGTATGGAGTTTCCTTAAAAAAATTAGAAATAGAATTACCATCTGATCCAGCAATCCCACTTCTGGGCATATACCCAGAGAAAACCGTATTTCAAAAAGGCACATTCACCACAATGTTCGTTGCAGCACTATTTACAATAGCCAGGTAATGGAAGCAACCTAAATGCCCACAGAAAGATGAATGGGTACAGATGTGGTACATATATAAAATGGAATATTACTCGGCCATAAAAAGGAATGAAACTGGGTCATTTGTAGAGACATCGATGGATCGAGAGACTGTCATACAGAAAGAAGTAAGTCAGAAAGAGGAAAACAAATATTGTATATTAATGCATATATGTGGAGCCTAAAAATGGTACAGATGAACTGGTTTGCAGGGAAGAAATAGAGACACAGAGGTAGAGATCAAATGTATGGACACCAAGTGTGGGAAGCCATGGGGTGGTGGTGGTGGGATGAGTTGGGAGTTTGGGATTGACCTGTATACATGTATATGCATAAAATACATAACTAATAATAACGTGCTGTATAAAAAAATAAATAAAATTAAATTTCAAAATTTAAAAAAATAAAATTTAAAAATAAAACAGAAAAAAGTTCTTCCCGTCACACAGATGTATTTATACGAATGAATTGTTTCCATGCTTCTATCTATAAATACATAAAAGAGGAATAAAATCTAACTTGAACCATAAAAGAAAAAAAACTGAACCCACGAGTTATACAGAGGAAAACCCTATCAGGGCACTTGCTCCAGCGGTAAACAATTCTGAAATTGGTCAGAGGTGGGGAACCATCTCCCATACAGCCAGCAACCCACCCCCCACGCAAGGAGCATCCTCATTGCAAAGCTGGGGGCCGTGCCGAGGCATCTGTGAGTAAACGTGAGCTGAGCCCCAGGCCAGCTGCTGCTGAACTGTTCCCACCCTTTCCAGGTAAAATACCTGAATATGTACAAGGGCTTGAATGCGTAGAGGAAGGACCAAGGAGCCACACCAGCGACAGCACGCAGGCCAACTTGGTGCCTGCAGGCCAGCCAGGGTGGTCCTGGCCCCGGGCGCTTTTCCAGAAGCTTTCCATTGCCCTGCCTGAGATACCACTCCTGTTCCGGCACCCACTGCTTTTTCCCTTCCTCACCTCTGTCCGGAGAGAATTTCCAGCGGAAGGTATGTGTGACACATCCTCTTCTTTACAGGCGGCAGCCTGGCAACCCCTGCAGAAAGGCCAGCAGAACCCCACTCACACCGGGCCACCCACAAAGCTGTGGCCCCTCACTCCCTCCCACCAGCACAGCCCCGAGACTGCTGACGGGGCAGAGAATATGGAGTCAGGCACAGCTTCAGGGGCTATTGCTGCCTGGAGCGCTGTTTATATAGAACTCAATGAGGCACAACTGGGGAGGGCGGGTCGGCAGTGTAAGGCTGCCCAGGTCAGCTAATCCACAACCCTCAGGGAATCAAATTGTTGAAAATGGACCCCACTAAGGCAGAAGAGAAGCCAAGGGAAAAAAGGACACAATGCCATTTGCAGCACCGTAGATGAGTCTAGAAGTAATCACGTGACTTGTAGTAAGTCAGAAAGTGAAAGACACATATATCATATCACTTATAGGTGTTACCTAAAAATGGATACCAGGGCAGATATTTCCACGGAGAAGGGCAATCACAGATTCATTAAACAAACTTATGGTTCACCAATGGAAAGGTGTGAGGATTGGTTTCATTACGATATTGGGGTTAACAGACATATACAAACACAGGTGACATATATAATCACCAAAGACCTACAGAATACCAAGAGTGGACTACTCAACATTCTGTCATAACATACATGGGAAAAGGATCCCAGGAAGAACAGACATCTGTATATGTTTAAAAGAACCACATCTTCCACACCTACAACAAGCCAAACATTGTAATCAAACTTGCTGTAATAAAAAATAAAAAATTAAATTAAAAACACGAACAAGAAGTAGTGAGACAAACGTGAGGGGCTTTCTCCTGGCACATTCCATTCTAAACTCCAATCTAGAACACCACTTCCACTGAGGCTCTCTTGCCCTAGTAACCAGATTTGGTAAGGGTGAACTGCTGCCACCTTGTGGCCGTTTCACACAACAGCAGCTTTAATCCCAACGCTAATGGTCAGTTGATATTCAAAATCATTGCAGGCCTGTAAATGACACCTGCCCTGAAAACAAATCCTGGGGTCACATATCGACCAAAAAATTCAAAGGACGTCCATATTTCAAAACGAACGTTGCAAAAGGCATATTTTACGCACATTAGTGTTCTGCTTCTTTTCCTTTCTTTCCTTTTTTGTTAAAAAACACGGGAATGGAAAAAGGCATCCCTCAGAATGGGTGAAAATCGTTGCAAACGAATCAATGGACAGAGGTTTAATCTCCAATCTATATAAACAGCTCATGCAGCTTAATATTAAAAAAACAAACAACCCAAAACAAATGGGCAGAAGATCTAAAGAGACGTTTCTTCAAAGGAGACACAGAGATGGCCAAGACGCACATGAAAAGCTGCTCAACAGCACTAATTATTAGAGAAATGCAAATCAAAACTACAATGAGGTATCACCTCACACCTGTTAGAATCGGCATCATCAGAAAATCTACAGACAACCAATTCTGGGGAGGGTGTGGACAAAAGGAGCCCTCTTCCACTATTGGTGGGAATGTAAATTGATACAGTCACTATGGAGAACAGTATGGAGTTTCCTTAAAAAAATTAGAAATAGAATTACCATCTGATCCAGCAATCCCACTTCTGGGCATATACCCAGAGAAAACCGTATTTCAAAAAGGCACATTCACCACAATGTTCGTTGCAGCACTATTTACAATAGCCAGGTAATGGAAGCAACCTAAATGCCCACAGAAAGATGAATGGATACAGATGTGGTACATATATAAAATGGAATATTACTCGGCCATAAAAAGGAATGAAACTGGGTCATTTGTAGAGACATCGATGGATCGAGAGACTGTCATACAGAAAGAAGTAAGTCAGAAAGAGGAAAACAAATATTGTATATTAATGCATATATGTGGAGCCTAAAAATGGTACAGATGAACTGGTTTGCAGGGAAGAAATAGAGACACAGAGGTAGAGAACAAACGTATGGACACCAAGTGTGGGAAGCAATGGGGTGGTGGTGGTGGGATGAGTTGGGAGTTTGGGATTGACCTGTATACATGTATATGCATAAAATACATAACTAATAATAACGTGCTGTATAAAAAAATAAATAAAATTAAATTTCAAAATTTAAAAAAATAAAATTTAAAAATAAAACAGAAAAAAGTTCTTCCCGTCACACAGATGTATTTATACGAATGAATTATTTCCATGCTTATATCTATAAATACATAAAAGAGGAATAAAATCTAACTTGAACCATAAAAGAAAAAAAACAGAACCCACGAGTTATACAGAGGAAAAACCCTATCAGGTCACTTGCTCCAGCGGTAAACAATTCTGAAATTGGTCAGAGGTGGGGAACCATCTCCCATACAGCCAGCAACCTACCCCCCACGCAAGGAGCGTCCTCATTGCAAAGCTGGGGGACAGTGCCGAGGCATCTGTGAGTAAACGTGAGCTGAGCCCCAGGCCAGCTGCTGCTAAACTGTTCCCACCCTTTCCAGGTAAAACACCTGAATATGTACAAGGGCTTGAATGCCTAGAGGAATGACCGTGGAGCCACACCAGTGACAGCACGCAGGCCAACTTGGTGCCTGCAGGCCAGCCAGTGTGGTCCTGGCACCGGGCGCTCTTCCAGAAGCTTTCCATTGCCCTGCCTGAGATACCCCTCCTGTCCCGGCCCCCACTGCTTTTTTTCTTCCTCACCTCTGTCCGGAGAGAAATTCCAGCGGAAGGTATGGGTGACACAACCTCTTCTTTACAGGCGGCAGCCTGGCAACTCCTGCAGAAAGGCCAGCAGAACCCCACTCACACCGGGCCACCCACAAAGTTGTGGCCCCTCACTCCCTCCCACCAGCACAGCCCCGAGACTGCTGACGGGGCAGACAATATGGAGTCAGGCACAGCTTCAGGGGCTATTGCTGCCTGGAGTGCTGTTTATATTGACCTCAACGAGGCACACCTGGGGAGGGCGGGCCGGCAGGGTAAGGCTGCCCAGGTCAGCTAATCCACAACCCTCAGGGAATCACATTGTTGAAAATGGACCCCGCTAAGGCAGAAGAGACGCCAAGGGAAAAAAGGACACAATGCCATTTGCAGCACCGTAGATGAGTCTAGAAGTAATCACGTGACTTGTAGTAAGTCAGAAAGTGAAAGACACATATCATATCATATCACTTATAGGTGTTACCTAAAAATGGATACCAGGGCAGATATTTCCACGGAGAAGGGCAATCACAGATTCATTAAACAAACTTATGGTTCACCAATGGAAAGGTGTGAGGATTGGTTTCATTACGATATCGGGGTTAACAGACATATACAAACACAGGTGACATATATAATCACCAAAGACCTACAGAATACCAAGAGAGGACTACTTAACATTCTGTCATAACGTACATGGGAAAAGGATCCCAGGAAGAACAGACATCTGTATACGTGTAAAAGAACCACATCTTCCACATCTACAACAAGCCAAACATTGTAATCAAACTTGCTGTAATAAGAAATAAAAAATTAAATTATAAACACGAACAAGAAGTAGTGAGACAAACGTGAGGGGCTTTCTCCTGGCACATTCCATTCTAAACTCCAATCTAGAACACCACTTCCACTGAGGCTCTCTTGCCCTAGTAACCAGATTTGGTAAGGGTGAACTGCTGCCACCTTGTGGCCGTTTCACACAACAGCAGCTTTTATCCCAACGCTAATGGTCAGTTGATATTCAAAATCATTGCAGGCCTGTAAATGACACCTGCCCTGAAAACAAATCCTGGGGTCACATATTGACCAAAAAATTCAAAGGACGTCCATATTTCAAAACGACCGTTTCAAAAGGCATATTTTACGCACATTAGTGTTCTGCTTCTTTTCCTTTCTTTCCTTTTTTGTTAAAAACCACGGGAATGGAAAAAGGCATCCCTCAGAATGGGTGAAAATCGTTGCAAACGAATCAATGGACAGAGGTTTAATCTCCAATCTATATAAACAGCTCATGCAGCTTAATATTAAAAAAACAAACAACCCAAAACAAATGGGCAGAAGATCTAAAGAGACGTTTCTTCAAAGGAGACCAGAGATGGCCAAGACGCACATGAAAAGCTGCTCAACAGCACTAATTATTAGAGAAATGCAAATCAAAACTACAATGAGGTATCACCTCACACCTGTTAGAATCGGCATCATCAGAAAATCTACAGACAACCAATTCTGGGGAGGGTGTGGACAAAAGGAGCCCTCTTCCACTATTGGTGGGAATGTAAATTGATACAGTCACTATGGAGAACAGTATGGAGTTTCCTTAAAAAAATTAGAAATAGAATTACCATCTGATCCAGCAATCCCACTTCTGGGCATATACCCAGAGAAAACCGTATTTCAAAAAGGCACATTCACCACAATGTTCGTTGCAGCACTATTTACAATAGCCAGGTAATGGAAGCAACCTAAATGCCCACAGAAAGATGAATGGGTACAGATGTGGTACATATATAAAATGGAATATTACTCGGCCATAAAAAGGAATGAAACTGGGTCATTTGTAGAGACATCGATGGATCGAGAGACTGTCATACAGAAAGAAGTAAGTCAGAAAGAGGAAAACAAATATTGTATATTAATGCATATATGTGGAGCCTAAAAATGGTACAGATGAACTGGTTTGCAGGGAAGAAATAGAGACACAGAGGTAGAGATCAAATGTATGGACACCAAGTGTGGGAAGCCATGGGGTGGTGGTGGTGGGATGAGTTGGGAGTTTGGGATTGACCTGTATACATGTATATGCATAAAATACATAACTAATAATAACGTGCTGTATAAAAAAATAAATAAAATTAAATTTCAAAATTTAAAAAAATAAAATTTAAAAATAAAACAGAAAAAAGTTCTTCCCGTCACACAGATGTATTTATACGAATGAATTGTTTCCATGCTTCTATCTATAAATACATAAAAGAGGAATAAAATCTAACTTGAACCATAAAAGAAAAAAAACTGAACCCACGAGTTATACAGAGGAAAACCCTATCAGGGCACTTGCTCCAGCGGTAAACAATTCTGAAATTGGTCAGAGGTGGGGAACCATCTCCCATACAGCCAGCAACCCACCCCCCACGCAAGGAGCATCCTCATTGCAAAGCTGGGGGCCGTGCCGAGGCATCTGTGAGTAAACGTGAGCTGAGCCCCAGGCCAGCTGCTGCTGAACTGTTCCCACCCTTTCCAGGTAAAATACCTGAATATGTACAAGGGCTTGAATGCGTAGAGGAAGGACCAAGGAGCCACACCAGCGACAGCACGCAGGCCAACTTGGTGCCTGCAGGCCAGCCAGGGTGGTCCTGGCCCCGGGCGCTTTTCCAGAAGCTTTCCATTGCCCTGCCTGAGATACCACTCCTGTTCCGGCACCCACTGCTTTTTCCCTTCCTCACCTCTGTCCGGAGAGAATTTCCAGCGGAAGGTATGTGTGACACATCCTCTTCTTTACAGGCGGCAGCCTGGCAAACCCTGCAGAAAGGCCAGCAGAACCCCACTCACACCGGGCCACCCACAAAGCTGTGGCCCCTCACTCCCTCCCACCAGCACAGCCCCGAGACTGCTGACGGGGCAGAGAATATGGAGTCAGGCACAGCTTCAGGGGCTATTGCTGCCTGGAGCGCTGTTTATATAGACCTCAATGAGGCACAACTGGGGAGGGCGGGTCGGCAGTGTAAGGCTGCCCAGGTCAGCTAATCCACAACCCTCAGGGAATCAAATTGTTGAAAATGGACCCCACTAAGGCAGAAGAGAAGCCAAGGGAAAAAAGGACACAATGCCATTTGCAGCACCGTAGATGAGTCTAGAAGTAATCACGTGACTTGTAGTAAGTCAGAAAGTGAAAGACACATATATCATATCACTTATAGGTGTTACCTAAAAATGGATACCAGGGCAGATATTTCCACGGAGAAGGGCAATCACAGATTCATTAAACAAACTTATGGTTCACCAATGGAAAGGTGTGAGGATTGGTTTCATTACGATATTGGGGTTAACAGACATATACAAACACAGGTGACATATATAATCACCAAAGACCTACAGAATACCAAGAGTGGACTACTCAACATTCTGTCATAACATACATGGGAAAAGGATCCCAGGAAGAACAGACATCTGTATATGTTTAAAAGAACCACATCTTCCACACCTACAACAAGCCAAACATTGTAATCAAACTTGCTGTAATAAAAAATAAAAAATTAAATTAAAAACACGAACAAGAAGTAGTGAGACAAACGTGAGGGGCTTTCTCCTGGCACATTCCATTCTAAACTCCAATCTAGAACACCACTTCCACTGAGGCTCTCTTGCCCTAGTAACCAGATTTGGTAAGGGTGAACTGCTGCCACCTTGTGGCCGTTTCACACAACAGCAGCTTTAATCCCAACGCTAATGGTCAGTTGATATTCAAAATCATTGCAGGCCTGTAAATGACACCTGCCCTGAAAACAAATCCTGGGGTCACATATCGACCAAAAAATTCAAAGGACGTCCATATTTCAAAACGAACGTTGCAAAAGGCATATTTTATGCACATTAGTGTTCTGCTTCTTTTCCTTTCTTTCCTTTTTTGTTAAAAAACACGGGAATGGAAAAAGGCATCCCTCAGAATGGGCGAAAATCGTTGCAGACGAATCAATGGACAGAGGTTTAATCTCCAATATATATAAACAGCTCATGCAGCTTAATATTAAAAAAACAAACAACCCAAAAAAATGGGCAGAAGATCTAAAGAGACGTTTCTTCAAAGGAGACACAGAGATGGCCAAGACGCCCATGAAAAGCTGCTCAACAGCACTAATTATTAGAGAAATGCAAATCAAAACTACAATGAGGTATCACCTCACACCTGTTAGAATCGGCATCATCAGAAAATCTACAAACAACCAATTCTGGGGAGGGTGTGGACAAAAGGAGCCCTCTTCCACTATTGGTGGGAATGTAAATCGATACAGTCACTATGGAGAACAGTATGGAGTTTCCTTAAAAAATCTAGAAATAGAATTACCATCTGATCCAGCAATCCCACTTCTGGGCATATACCCAGAGAAAACCGTATTTCAAAAAGGCACATTCACCACAATGTTCGTTGCAGCACTATTTACAATAGCCAGGTAATGGAAGCAACCTAAATGCCCACAGACAGATGAATGGATAAAGATGTGGTACATATATAACATGGAATATTACTCGGCCATAAAAAGGAATGAAACTGGGTCATTTGTAGAGACATTGATGGATCGAGAGACTGTCATACTGAATGAAGTAAGTCAGAAAGAGGAAAACAAATATTGTATATTAATGCATATATGTGGAGCCTAAAAATGGTACAGATGAACTGGTTTGCAGGGAAGAAATAGAGACACAGAGGTAGAGAACAAACGTATGGACACCAAGTGTGGGAAGCCATGGGGTGGTGGTGGTGGGATGAGTTGGGAGTTTGGGATTGACCTGTATACATGTATATGCATAAAATACATAACTAATAATAACGTGCTGTATAAAATAAATAAATAAAATTAAATTTCAAAATTTTAAAAAATAAAATTTAAAAATAAAACAGAAAAAAGTTCTTCCCGTCACACAGATGTATTTATAGGAATGAATTATTTCCATGCTTATATCTATAAATACATAAATGAGGAATTAAATCTAACTTGAACCATAAAAGAAAAAAAAACTGAACCCACGAGTTATACAGAGGAAAACCCTATCAGGGCACTTGCTCCAGCGGTAAACAATTCTGAAATTGGTCAGAGGTGGGGAACCAT
Source organism: Mesoplodon mirus (assembly GCF_964341445.2). Lineage (NCBI taxonomy): Eukaryota > Metazoa > Chordata > Mammalia > Artiodactyla > Ziphiidae > Mesoplodon > Mesoplodon mirus. Next base: position 183,585 of record NW_028295654.1, read on the forward strand.
CTCCCATACAACCAGCAACCCACACCCCACGCAAGGAGCGTCCTCATTGCAAAGCTGGGGGACCGTGCTGAGGCATCTGTGAGTAAACGTGAGCTGAGCCCCAGGCCAGCTGCTGCTGAACTGTTCCCACCCTTTCCAGGTAAAACACCTGAATATGTACAAGGGCTTGAAAGCCTAGAGGAAGGACCATGGAGCCACACCAGCGACAGCACGCAGGCCAACTTGGTGCCTGCAGGCCAGCCAGGGTGGTCCTGGCCCCGGGCGCTCTTCCAGAAGCTTTCCATTGCCCTGCCTGAGATACCCCTCCTGTCCCGGCCCCCACTGCTTTTTTCCTTCCTCACCTCTGTCCGGAGAGGAATTCCAGCGGAAGGTATGGGTGACACAACCTCTTCTTTACTGGCGGCAGCCTGGCAACTCCTACAAAAAGGGCAGCAGAACCCCACTCACACCGGGCCACCCACAATGCTGTGGCCCCTCACTCCCTCCCACCAGCACAGCCGCGAGACTGCTGACGGGGCAGAGAATATGGAGTCAGGCACAGCTTCAGGGGCTATTGCTGCCTGGAGCGCTGTTTATATTGACCTCAACGAGGCACACCTGGGGAGGGCAGGCCGGCAGGGTAAGGCTGCCCAGGTCAGCTAATCCACAACCCTCAGGGAATCACATTGTTGAAAATGGACCCCGCTAAGGCAGAAGAGAAGCCAAGGGAAAAAAGGACACAATGCCATTTGCAGCACCGTAGATGAGTCTAGAAGTAATCACGTGACTTGTAGTAAGTCAGAAAGTGAAAGACACATATCATATCATATCACTTATAGGTGTTACCTAAAAATGGATACCAGGGCAGATATTTCCATGGAGAAGGGCAATCACAGATTCATTAAACACACTTATGTTTCACCAATGGAAAGGTGTGAGGATTGGTTTCATTACGATATCGGGGTTAACAGACATATACAAACACAGGTGACATATATAATCACCAAAGACCTACAGAATACCAAGAGAGGACTACTCAACATTCTGTCATAACGTACATGGGAAAAGGATCCCAGGAAGAACAGTCATCTGTATATGTGTAAAAGAACCACATCTTCCACACCTACAACAAGCCAAACATTGTAATCAAACTTGCTGTAATAAAAAATAGAAAATTAAATTAAAAACACGAACAAGAAGAAGTGAGACAAACGTGAGGGGCTTTCTCCTGGCACATTCCATTCTAAACTCCAATCTAGAACACCACTTCCACTGAGGCTCTCTTGCCCTAGTAACCAGATTTGGTAAGGGTGAACTGCTGCCACCTTGTGGCCGTTTCACACAACAGCAGCTTTAATCCCAATGCTAATGGTCAGTTGATATTCAAAATCATTGCAGGCCTGTAAATGACACCTGCCCTGAAAACAAATCCTGGGGTCACATATCGACCAAAAAATTCAAAGGACGTCCATATTTCAAAACGAACGTTGCAAAAGGCATATTTTATGCACATTAGTGTTCTGCTTCTTTTCCTTTCTTTCCTTTTTTGTTAAAAAACACGGGAATGGAAAAAGGCATCCCTCAGAATGGGCGAAAATCGTTGCAGACGAATCAATGGACAGAGGTTTCATCTCCAATATATATAAACAGCTCATGCAGCTTAATATTAAAAAAACAAACAACCCAAAAAAATGGGCAGAAGTTCTAAAGAGACGTTTCTTCAAAGGAGACACAGAGATGGCCAAGACGCCCATGAAAAGCTGCTCAACAGCACTAATTATTAGAGAAATGCAAATCAAAACTACAATGAGGTATCACCTCACACCTGTTAGAATCGGCATCATCAGAAAATCTACAAACAACCAATTCTGGGGAGGGTGTGGACAAAAGGAGCCCTCTTCCACTATTGGTGGGAATGTAAATCGATACAGTCACTATGGAGAACAGTATGGAGTTTCCTTAAAAAATCTAGAAATAGAATTACCATCTGATCCAGCAATCCCACTTCTGGGCATATACCCAGAGAAAACCGTATTTCAAAAAGGCACATTCACCACAATGTTCGTTGCAGCACTATTTACAATAGCCAGGTAATGGAAGCAACCTAAATGCCCACAGAAAGATGAATGGATAAAGATGTGGTACATATATAAAATGGAATATTACTCGGCCATAAAAAGGAATGAAACTGGGTCATTTGTAGAGACATCGATGGATCGAGAGACTGTCATACTGAATGAAGTAAGTCAGAAAGAGGAAAACAAATATTGTATATTAATACAAATATGTGGAGCCTAAAAATGGTACAGATGAACTGGTTTGCAGGGAAGAAATAGAGACACAGAGGTAGAGAACAAACGTATGGACACCAAGTGTGGGAAGCCATGGGGTGGTGGTGGTGGGATGAGTTGGGAGTTTGGGATTGACCTGTATACATGTATATGCATAAAATACATAACTAATAATAACGTGCTGTATAAAAAAAATAAATAAAATTAAATTTCAAAATTTTAAAAAATAAAATTTAAAAATAAAACAGAAAAATGTTCTTCCCGTCACACAGATGTATTTATAGGAATGAATTATTTCCATGCTTATATCTATAAATACATAAAAGAGGAATTAAATCTAACTTGAACCATAAAAGAAATAAAAACCTGAACCCACGAGTTATACAGAGGAAAGCCCTATCAGGGCACTTGCTACAGTGGTAAACAATTCTGAAATTGGTCAGAGGTGGGGAACCATCTCCCATACTGCCAGCAACCCACCCCCCACGCAAGGAGCGTCCTCATTGCAAAGCTGGGGGACCGTGCCGAGGCATCTGTGAGTAAACGTGAGCTAAGCCCCAGGCCAGCTGCTGCTGAACTGTTCCCACCCTTTCCAGGTAAAACACCTGAATATGTACAAGGGCTTGAAAGCCTAGAGGAAGGACCGTGGAGCCATAACAGCGACAGCACGCAGGCCAACTTGGTGCCTGTAGGCCAGCCAGGGTGGTCCTGGGCCCGGGCGCTCTTCCAGAAGCTTTCCATTGCCCTGCCTGAGATACACCTCCTGTCCCGGCCCCCACTGCTTTTTTCCTTCCTCACCTCTGTCCGGAGAGAAATTCCAGCGGAAGGTATGTGTGACACATCCTCTTCTTTACAGGCGGCGGCCTGGCAACTCCTGCAGAAAGTGCAACAGAACCCCACTCACACCGGGCCACCCACAAAGCTGTGGCCCCTCACTCCCTCCCACCAGCACAGCCCCGAGACTGCTGACGGGGCAGAGAATATGGAGTCAGGCACAGCTTCAGGGGCTATTGCTGCCTGGAGCGCTGTTTATATTGACCTCAATGAGGCACACCTGGGGAGGGCGGGCCGGCAGGGTAAGGCTGCCCAGGTCAGCTAATCCACAACCCTCAGGGAATCACATTGTTGAAAATGGACCCCGCTAAGGCAGAAGAGAAGCCAAGGGAAAAAAGGACACAATGCCATTTGCAGCACCGTAGATGAGTCTAGAAGTAATCACGTGACTTGCAGTAAGTCAGAAAGTGAAAGACACATATCATATCATATCACTTATAGGTGTTACCTAAAAATGGATACCAGGGCAGATATTTCCACGGAGAAGGGCAATCACAGATTCATTAAACAAACTTATGGTTCACCAATGGAAAGGTGTGAGGATTGGTTTCATTACGATATCGGGGTTAACAGACATATACAAACACAGGTGACATATATAATCACCAAAGACCTACAGAATACCAAGAGAGGACTACTCAACATTCTGTCATAAGGTACATGGGAAAAGGATCCCAGGAAGAACAGTCATCTGTATATGTGTAAAAGAACCACATCTTCCACACCTACAACAAGCCAAACATTGTAATCAGACTTGCTGTAATAAAAAATAAAAAATTAAATTAAAAACACGAACAAGAAGTAGTGAGACAAACGTGAGGGGCTTTCTCCTGGCACATTCCATTCTAAACTCCAATCTAGAACACCACTTCCACTGAGGCTCTCTTGCCCTAGTAACCAGATTTGGTAAGCGTGAACTGCTGCCACCTTGTGGCCGTTTCACACAACAGCAGCTTTAATCCCAACGCTAATGGTCAGTTGATATTCAAAATCATTGCAGGCCTGTAAATGACACCTGCCCTGAAAACAAATCCTGGGGTCACATATCGACCAAAAAATTCAAAGGACGTCCATATTTCAAAACAACCGTTTCAAAAGGCATATTTTACGCATATTAGTGTTCTGCTTCTTTTCCTTTCTTTCTTTTTTGTTAAAAAACACGGGAATGGAAAAAGGCATCCCTCAGAATGGGTGAAAATCGTTGCAGACGAATCAATGGACAGTGGTTTAATCTCCAATATATATAAACAGCTCATGCAGCTTAATATTAAAAAAAACAAACAACCCCCCAAAAAATGGACAGAAGATCTAAAGAGACGTTTCTTCAAAGGAGACACAGAGATGGCCAAGACGCACATGAAAAGCTGCACAACAGCACTAATTATTAGAGAAATGCAAATCAAAACTACAATGAGGTATCACCTCACACCTGTTAGAATCGGCATCATCAGAAAATCTACAAACAACAAATTCTGGGGAGGGTGTGGACAAAAGGAGCCCTCTTCCACTATTGGTGGGAATGTAAATTGATACAGTCACTATGGAGAACAGTATGGAGTTTCCTTACATAAACTAGAAATAGAAATACCATCTGATCCAGCAATCCCACTTCTGGGCATATACCCAGAGAAAACCGTAAATCAAGAAGGCACATTCACCACAATGTTCATTGCAGAACTATTTACAATAGCCAGGTAATGGAAGCAACCTAAATGCCCACAGACAGATGAATGGATAAAGATGTGGTACATATATAAAATGGAATATTACTCGGCCATAAAAAGGAATGAAACTGGGTCATTTGTAGAGACATCAATGGATCGAGAGACTGTCATACTGAATGAAGTAAGTCAGAAAGAGGAAAACAAATATTGTATATTAATGCATATATGTGGAGCCTAAAAATGGTACAGATGAACTGGTTTGCAGGGAAGAAATAGAGACACAGAGGTAGAGAACAAACGTATGGACACCAAGTGTGGGAAGCCATGGGGTGGTGGTGGTGGGATGAGTTCGGAGTTTGGGATTGACCTGTATACATGTATATGCATAAAATACATAACTAATAATAACGTGCTGTATAAAAAAATAAATAAAATTAAATTTCAAAATTTTAAAAAATAAAATTTAAGAATAAAACAGAAAAAAGTTCTTCCCGTCACACAGATGTATTTATAGGAATGAATTATTTCCATGCTTATATCTATAAATACATAAAAGAGGAATAAAATCTAACTTGAACCATAAAAGAAATAAAAACCTGAACCCACGAGTTATACAGAGGAAAACCCTATCAGGGCACTTGCTACAGTGGTAAACAATTCTGAAATTGGTCAGAGGTGGGGAACCATCTCCCATACTGCCAGCAACCCACCCCCCACGCAAGGAGCGTCCTCATTGCAAAGCTGGGGGACCGTGCCGAGGCATCTGTGAGTAAACGTGAGCTGAGCCCCAGGCCTGCTGCTGCTGAACTGTTCCCACCCTTTCCAGGTAAAACACCTGAATATGTACAAGGGCTTGAAAGCCTAGAGGAAGGACCGTGGAGCCATACCAGCGACAGCACGCAGGCCAACTTGGTGCCTGTAGGCCAGCCAGGGTGGTCCTGGCCCCGGGCGATCTTCCAGAAGCTTTCCATTGCCCTGACTGAGATACCCCTCCTGTCCCGGCCCACACTGCTTTTTTCCTTCCTCACCTCTGTCCGGAGAGAAATTCCAGCCGAAGGTATGGGTGACACATCCTCTTCTTTACAGGCGGCAGCCTGGCAACTCCTGCAGAAAGGCCAGCAGAACCCCACTCACACCGGGCCACCCACAAAGCTGTGGCCCCTCACTCCCTCCCACCGCACAGCCCCGAGACTGCTGACGGGGCAGAGAATATGGAGTCAGGCACAGCTTCAGTGGCTATTGCTGCCTGGAGCGCTGTTTATATTGACCTCAACGAGGCACACCTGGGGAGGTCGGGCCGGCAGGGTAAGGCTGCCCAGGTCAGCTAATCCACAACCCTCAGGGAATCACATTGTTGAAAATGGACCCCGCTAAGGCAGAAGAGAAGCCAAGGGAAAAAAGGACACAATGCCATTTGCAGCACCGTAGAAGAGTCTAGAAGTATTCACGTGACTTGCAGTAAGTCAGAAAGTGAAAGACACATATCATATCATATCACTTATAGGTGTTACCTAAAAATGGATACCAGGGCAGATATTTCCACGGAGAAGGGCAATCACAGATTCATTAAACAAACTTATGGTTCACCAATGGAAAGGTGTGAGGATTGGTTTCATTACGATATCGGGGTTAACAGACATATACAAACACAGGTGACATATATAATCACCAAAGACCTACAGAATACCAAGAGAGGACTACTCAACATTCTGTCATAACGTACATGGGAAAAGGATCCCAGGAAGAACAGTCATCTGTGTATGTGTAAAAGAACCACATCTTCCACACCTACAACAAGCCAAACATTGTAATCAAACTTGCTGTAATAAAAAATAAAAACTTAAATTAAAAACACGAACAAGAAGTAGTGAGACAAACGGGAGGCGCTTTCTCCTGGCACATTCCATTCTAAACTCCAATCTAGAACACCACTTCCACTGAGGCTCTCTTGCCCTAGTAACCAGATTTGGTAAGGGTGAACTGCTGCCACCTTGTGGCCGTTTCACACAACAGCAGCTTTAATCCCAACGCTATTGGTCAGTTGATATTCAAAATCATTGCAGGCCTGTAAATGACACCTGCCCTGAAAACAAATCCTGGGGTCACATATCGACCAAAAAATTCAAAGGACGTCCATATTTCAAAACGACCGTTTCAAAAGGCATATTTTACGCATATTAGTGTTCTGCTTCTTTTCCTTTCTTTCCTTTTTTGTTAAAAAACACGGGAATGGAAAAAGGCATCCCTCAGAATGGGCGAAAATCGTTGCAGACGAATCAATGGACAGAGGTTTAATCTCCAATATATATAAACAGCTCATGCAGCTTAATATTAAAAAAACAAACAACCCCCCAAAAAATGGACAGAAGATCTAAAGAGACGTTTCTTCAAAGGAGACACAGAGATGGCCAAGACGCACATGAAAAGCTGCACAACAGCACTAATTATTAGAGAAATGCAAATCAAAACTACAATGAGGTATCACCTCACACCTGTTAGAATCGGCATCATCAGAAAATCTACAAACAACCAATTCTGGGGAGGGTGTGGACCAAAGGAGCCCTCTTCCACTATTGGTGGGAATGTAAATTGATACAGTCACTATGGAGAACAGTATGGAGTTTCCTTAAAAAAAATAGAAATAGAAATACCATCTGATCCAGCAATCCCACTTCTGGGCATATACCCAGAGAAAACCGTATTTGAAAAAGGCACATTCACCACAATGTTCACTGCAGCACTATTTACAATAGCCAGGTAATGGAAGCAACCTAAATGCCCACAGACAGATGAATGGATAAAGCTGTGGTACATATATAAAAAGGAATATTACTCGGCCATAAAAAGGAATGAAACTGGGTCATTTGTAGAGACATCAATGGATCGAGAGACTGTCATACAGAATGAAGTAAGTCAGAAAGAGGAAAACAAATATTGTATATTAATGCATATATGTGGAGCCTAAAAATGGTACAGATGAACTGGTTTGCAGGGAAGAAATAGAGACACAGAGGTAGAGAACAAACGTATGGACACCAAGAGTGGGAAGCCATGGGGTGGTGGTGGTGGGATGAGTTGGGAGTTTGGGATTGACCTGTATACATGTATGTGCATAAAATACATAACTAATAATAACGTGCTGTATAAAAAAAATAAATAAAATTAAATTTCAAAATTTAAAAAAATAAAATTTAAAAATAAAACATAAAATGTTCTTCCCGTCACACAGATGTATTTATAGGAATGAATTATTTCCATGCTTATATCTATAAATACATAAAAGAGGAATAAAATCTAACTTGAACGGTAAAAGAAAAAGAAAAACTGAACCCACGAGTTATACAGAGGAAAACCCTATCAGGGCACTTGCTCCAGTGGTAAACAGTTCTGAAATTGGTCAGAGGTGGGGAACCATCCCCCATACAGCCAGCAACCCACCCCCCACGCAAGGAGCGTCCTCATTGCAAAGCTGGGGGACCGTGCCGAGGCATCTGTGAGTAAATGTGAGCTGAGCCCCAGGCCTGCTGCTGCTGAACTGTTCCCACCCTTTCCAGGTAAAACACCTGAATATGTACAAGGGCTTGAAAGCCTAGAGGAAGGACCGTGGAGCCATACCAGCGAGAGCACGCAGGTCAACTTCGTGCCTGTAGGACAGCCAGGGTGGTCCTGTACCCGGGCGCTCTTCCAGAAGCTTTCCATTGCCCTGCCTGAGATACCCCTCCTGTCCCGGCCCCCACTGCTTTTTTCCTTCCTCACCTCTGTCCGGAGAGAAATTCCAGCGGAAGGTATGGGTGACACATCCTCTTCTTTACAGGCGGCAGCCTGGCAACTCCTGCAGAAAGGCCAGCAGAACCCCACTCACACCGGGCCACCCACAAAGCTGTGGCCCCTCACTCCCTCCCACCAGCACAGCCCCGAGACTGCTGACGGGGCAGAGAATATGGAGTCAGGCACAGCTTCAGTGGCTATTGCTGCCTGGAGCGCTGTTTATATTGACCTCAACGAGGCACACATGGGGAGGGCGGGCCGGCAGGGTAAGGCTGCCCAGGTCAGCTAATCCACAACCCTCAGGGAATCACATTGTTGAAAATGGACCCCGCTAAGGCAGAAGAGAAGCCAAGGGAAAAAAGGACACCATGCCATTTGCAGCACCGTAGATGAGTCTAGAAGTAATCACGTGACTTGCAGTAAGTCAGAAATTGAAAGACACATATCATATCATATCACTTATAGGTGTTACCTAAAAATGGATACCAGGGCAGATATTTCCACGGAGAAGGGCAATCACAGATTCATTAAACAAACTTATGGTTCACCAATGGAAAGGTGTGAGGATTGATTTCATTACGATATCGGGGTTAACAGACATATACAAACACAGGTGACATATATAATCACCAAAGACCTACAGAATACCAAGAGAGGACTACTCAACATTCTGTCATAACGTACATGGGAAAAGGATCCCAGGAAGAACAGACATCTGTATATGTGTAAAAGAACCACATCTTCCACACCTACAACAAGCCAAACATTGTAATCAAACTTGCTGTAATAAAAAATAAAAAATTAAATTAAAAACACGAACAAGAAGTAGTGAGACAAACGTGAGGGGCTTTCTCCTGGCACATTCCATTCTAAACTCCAATCTAGAACACCACTTCCACTGAGGCTCTCTTGCCCTAGTAACCAGATTTGGTAAGGGTGAACTGCTGCCACCTTGTGGCCCTTTCACACAACAGCAGCTTTAATCCCAACGCTATTGGTCAGTTGATATTCAAAATCATTGCAGGCCTGTAAATGACACCTGCCCTGAAAACAAATCCTGGGGTCACATATCGACCAAAAAATTCAAAGGACGTCCATATTTCAAAACGACCGTTTCAAAAGGCATATTTTACGCATATTAGTGTTCTGCTTCTTTTCCTTTCTTTCTTTTTTGTTAAAAAACACGGGAATGGAAAAAGGCATCCCTCAGAATGGGTGAAAATCGTTGCAGACGAATCAATGGACAGAGGTTTAATCTCCAATCTATATAAACAGCTCATGCAGCTTAATATTAAAAAAACAAACAAACAAAAAAAAATGGGCAGAAGATCTAAAGAGACGTTTCTTCAAAGGAGACACAGAGATGGCCAAGACGCCCATGAAAAGCTGCTCAACAGCACTAATTATTAGAGAAATGCAAATCAAAACTACAATGAGGTATCACCTCACACCTGTTAGAATCGGCATCATCAGAAAATCTACAAACAACCAATTCTGGGGAGGGTGTGGACAAAAGGAGCCCTCTTCCACTATTGGTGGGAATGTAAATCGATACAGTCACTATGGAGAACAGTATGGAGTTTCCTTAAAAAATCTAGAAATAGAATTACCATCTGATCCAGCAATCCCACTTCTGGGCATATACCCAGAGAAAACCGTATTTCAAAAAGGCACATTCACCACAATGTTCGTTGCAGCACTATTTACAATAGCCAGGTAATGGAAGCAACCTAAATGCCCACAGAAAGATGAATGGATAAAGATGTGGTACATATATAAAATGGAATATTACTCGGCCATAAAAAGGAATGAAACTGGGTCATTTGTAGAGACATCGATGGATCGAGAGACTGTCATACTGAATGAAGTAAGTCAGAAAGAGGAAAACAAATATTGTATATTAATACATATATGTGGAGCCTAAAAATGGTACAGATGAACTGGTTTGCTGGGAAGAAATAGAGACACAGAGGTAGAGAACAAACGTATGGACACCAAGTGTGGGAAGCCATGGGGTGGTGGTGGTGGGATGAGTTGGGAGTTTGGGATTGACCTGTATACATGTATATGCATAAAATACATAACTAATAATAACGTGCTGTATAAAAAAAATAAATAAAATTAAATTTCAAAATTTTAAAAAATAAAATTTAAAAATAAAACAGAAAAATGTTCTTCCCGTCACACAGATGTATTTATAGGAATGAATTATTTCCATGCTTATATCTATAAATACATAAAAGAGGAATTAAATCTAACTTGAACCATAAAAGAAAAAAAAAACTGAACCCACGAGTTATACAGAGGAAAACCCTATCAGGGCACTTGCTCCAGCGGTAAACAATTCTGAAATTGGTCAGAGGTGGGGAACCATCTCCCATACTGCCAGCAACCCACCCCCCATGCAAGGAGCGTCCTCATTGCAAAGATGGGGGACCGTGCTGAGGCATCTGTGAGTAAACGTGAGCTGAGCCCCAGGCCAGCTGCTGCTGAACTGTTCCCACCCTTTCCAGGTAAAACACCTGAATATGTACAAGGGCTTGAAAGCCTAGAGGAAGGACCGTGGAGCCATAACAGCGACAGCACGCAGGCCAACTTGGTGCCTGTAGGCCAGCCAGGGTGGTCCTGGGCCCGGGTGCTCTTCCAGAAGCTTTCCATTGCCCTGCCTGAGATACACCTCCTGTCCCGGCCCCCACTGCTTTTTTCCTTCCTCACCTCTGTCCGGAGAGAAATTCCAGCGGAAGGTATGTGTGACACATCCTCTTCTTTACAGGCGGCGGCCTGGCAACTCCTGCAGAAAGGGCAACAGAACCCCACTCACACCGGGCCACCCACAAAGCTGTGGCCCCTCACTCCCTCCCACCAGCACAGCCCCGAGACTGCTGACGGGGCAGAGAATATGGAGTCAGGCACAGCTTCAGGGGCTATTGCTGCCTGGAGCGCTGTTTATATTGACCTCAATGAGGCACACCTGGGGAGGGCGGGCCGGCAGGGTAAGGCTGCCCAGGTCAGCTAATCCACAACCCTCAGGGAATCACATTGTTGAAAATGGACCCCGCTAAGGCAGAAGAGAAGCCAAGGGAAAAAAGGACACAATGCCATTTGCAGCACCGTAGATGAGTCTAGAAGTAATCACGTGACTTGCAGTAAGTCAGAAAGTGAAAGACACATATCATATCATATCACTTATAGGTGTTACCTAAAAATGGATACCAGGGCAGATATTTCCACGGAGAAGGGCAATCACAGATTCATTAAACAAACTTATGGTTCACCAATGGAAAGGTGTGAGGATTGGTTTCATTACGATATCGGGGTTAACAGACATATACAAACACAGGTGACATATATAATCACCAAAGACCTACAGAATACCAAGAGAGGACTACTCAACATTCTGTCATAAGGTACATGGGAAAAGGATCCCAGGAAGAACAGTCATCTGTATATGTGTAAAAGAACCACATCTTCCACACCTACAACAAGCCAAACATTGTAATCAAACTTGCTATAATAAAAAAATAAAAAATTAAATTAAAAACACGAACAAGAAGTAGTGAGACAAACGTGAGGGGCTTTCTCCTGGCACATTCCATTCTAAACTCCAATCTAGAACACCACTTCCACTGAGGCTCTCTTGCCCTAGTAACCAGATTTGGTAAGGGTGAACTGCTGCCACCTTGTGGCCCTTTCACACAACAGCAGCTTTAATCCCATCGCTAATGGTCAGTTGATATTCAAAATCATTGCAGGCCTGTAAATGACACCTGCCCTGAAAACAAATCCTGGGGTCACATATCGACCAAAAAATTCAAAGGACGTCCATATTTCAAAACGACCGTTTCAAAAGGCATATTTTACGCATATTAGTGTTCTGCTTCTTTTCCTTTCTTTCTTTTTTGTTAAAAAACACGGGAATGGAAAAAGGCATCCCTCAGAATGGGTGAAAATCGTTGCAGACGAATCAATGGACAGAGGTTTAATCTCCAATATATATAAACAGCTCATGCAGCTTAATATTAAAAAAAACAAACAACCCCCCAAAAAATGGACAGAAGATCTAAAGAGACGTTTCTTCAAAGGAGACACAGAGATGGCCAAGACGCACATGAAAAGCTGCACAACAGCACTAATTATTAGAGAAATGCAAATCAAAACTACAATGAGGTATCACCTCACACCTGTTAGAATCGGCATCATCAGAAAATCTACAAACAACAAATTCTGGGGAGGGTGTGGACAAAAGGAGCCCTCTTCCACTATTGGTGGGAATGTAAATTGATACAGTCACTATGGAGAACAGTATGGAGTTTCCTTACATAAACTAGAAATAGAAATACCATCTGATCCAGCAATCCCACTTCTGGGCATATACCCAGAGAAAACCGTAAATCAAGAAGGCACATTCACCACAATGTTCATTGCAGAACTATTTACAATAGCCAGGTAATGGAAGCAACCTAAATGCCCACAGACAGATGAATGGATAAACATGTGGTACATATATAAAATGGAATATTACTCGGCCATAAAAAGGAATGAAACTGGGTCATTTGTAGAGACATCAATGGATCGAGAGACTGTCATACTGAATGAAGTAAGTCAGAAAGAGGAAAACAAATATTGTATATTAATGCATATATGTGGAGCCTAAAAATGGTACAGATGAACTGGTTTGCAGGGAAGAAATAGAGACACAGAGGTAGAGAACAAACGTATGGACACCAAGTGTGGGAAGCCATGGGGTGGTGGTGGTGGGATGAGTTCGGAGTTTTGGATTGACCTGTATACATGTATATGCATAAAATACATAACTAATAATAACGTGCTGTATAAAAAAATAAATAAAATTAAATTTCAAAATTTTAAAAAATAAAATTTAAAAATAAAACAGAAAAAAGTTCTTCCCGTCACACAGATGTATGTATAGGAATGAATTATTTCCATGCTTATATCTATAAATACATAAAAGAGGAATAAAATCTAACTTGAACCATAAAAGAAATAAAAACCTGAACCCACGAGTTATACAGAGGAAAACCCTATCAGGGCACTTGCTACAGTGGTAAACAATTCTGAAATTGGTCAGAGGTGGGGAACCATCTCCCATACTGCCAGCAACCCACCCCCCACGCAAGGAGCGTCCTCATTGCAAAGCTGGGGGACCGTGCCGAGGCATCTGTGAGTAAACGTGAGCTGAGCCCCAGGCCTGCTGCTGCTGAACTGTTCCCACCCTTTCCAGGTAAAACACCTGAATATGTACAAGGGCTTGAAAGCCTAGAGGAAGGACCGTGGAGCCATACCAGCGACAGCACGCAGGCCAACTTGGTGCCTGTAGGCCAGCCAGGGTGGTCCTGGCCCCGGGCGATCTTCCAGAAGCTTTCCATTGCCCTGACTGAGATACCCCTCCTGTCCCGGCCCACACTGCTTTTTTCCTTCCTCACCTCTGTCCGGAGAGAAATTCCAGCCGAAGGTATGGGTGACACATCCTCTTCTTTACAGGCGGCAGCCTGGCAACTCCTGCAGAAAGGCCAGCAGAACCCCACTCACACCGGGCCACCCACAAAGCTGTGGCCCCTCACTCCCTCCCACCGCACAGCCCCGAGACTGCTGACGGGGCAGAGAATATGGAGTCAGGCACAGCTTCAGTGGCTATTGCTGCCTGGAGCGCTGTTTATATTGACCTCAACGAGGCACACCTGGGGAGGTCGGGCCGGCAGGGTAAGGCTGCCCAGGTCAGCTAATCCACAACCCTCAGGGAATCACATTGTTGAAAATGGACCCCGCTAAGGCAGAAGAGAAGCCAAGGGAAAAAAGGACACAATGCCATTTGCAGCACCGTAGAAGAGTCTAGAAGTATTCACGTGACTTGCAGTAAGTCAGAAAGTGAAAGACACATATCATATCATATCACTTATAGGTGTTACCTAAAAATGGATACCAGGGCAGATATTTCCACGGAGAAGGGCAATCACAGATTCATTAAACAAACTTATGGTTCACCAATGGAAAGGTGTGAGGATTGGTTTCATTACGATATCGGGGTTAACAGACATATACAAACACAGGTGACATATATAATCACCAAAGACCTACAGAATACCAAGAGAGGACTACTCAACATTCTGTCATAACGTACATGGGAAAAGGATCACAGGAAGAACAGTCATCTGTGTATGTGTAAAAGAACCACATCTTCCACACCTACAACAAGCCAAACATTGTAATCAAACTTGCTGTAATAAAAAATAAAAAATTAAATTAAAAACACGAACAAGAAGTAGTGAGACAAACGTGAGGGGCTTTCTCCTGGCACATTCCATTCTAAACTCCAATCTAGAACACCACTTCCACTGAGGCTCTCTTGCCCTAGTAACCAGATTTGGTAAGGGTGAACTGCTGCCACCTTGTGGCCCTTTCACACAACAGCAGCTTTAATCCCAACGCTATTGGTCAGTTGATATTCAAAATCATTGCAGGCCTGTAAATGACACCTGCCCTGAAAACAAATCCTGGGGTCACATATCGACCAAAAAATTCAAAGGACGTCCATATTTCAAAACGACCGTTTCAAAAGGCATATTTTACGCATATTAGTGTTCTGCTTCTTTTCCATTCTTTCCTTTTTTGTTAAAAAACACGGGAATGGAAAAAGGCATCCCTCAGAATGGGCGAAAATTGTTGCAGACGAATCAATGGACAGAGGTTTAATCTCCAATATATATAAACAGCTCATGCAGCTTAATATTAAAAAAACAAACAACCCCCCAAAAAATGGACAGAAGATCTAAAGAGACGTTTCTTCAAAGGAGACACAGAGATGGCCAAGACGCACATGAAAAGCTGCACAACAGCACTAATTATTAGAGAAATGCAAATCAAAACTACAATGAGGTATCACCTCACACCTGTTAGAATCGGCATCATCAGAAAATCTACAAACAACCAATTCTGGGGAGGGTGTGGACAAAAGGAGCCCTCTTCCACTATTGGTGGGAATGTAAATTGATACAGTCACTATGGAGAACAGTATGGAGTTTCCTTAAAAAAAATAGAAATAGAAATACCATCTGATCCAGCAATCCCACTTCTGGGCATATACCCAGAGAAAACCGTATTTCAAAAAGGCACATTCACCACAATGTTCATTGCAGCACTATTTACAATAGCCAGGTAATGGAAGCAACCTAAATGCCCACAGACAGATGAATGGATAAAGCTGTGGTACATATATAAAAAGGAATATTTCTCGGCCATAAAAAGGAATGAAACTGGGTCATTTGTAGAGACATCAATGGATCGAGAGACTGTCATACAGAATGAAGTAAGTCAGAAAGAGGAAAACAAATATTGTATATTAATGCATATATGTGGAGCCTAAAAATGGTACAGATGAACTGGTTTGCAGGGAAGAAATAGAGACACAGAGGTAGAGAACAAACGTATGGACACCAAGAGTGGGAAGCCATGGGGTGGTGGTGGTGGGATGAGTTGGGAGTTTGGGATTGACCTGTATACATGTATGTGCATAAAATACATAACTAATAATAACGTGCTGTATAAAAAAAATAAATAAAATTAAATTTCAAAATTTAAAAAAATAAAATTTAAAAATAAAACATAAAATGTTCTTCCCGTCACACAGATGTATTTATAGGAATGAATTATTTCCATGCTTATATCTATAAATACATAAAAGAGGAATAAAATCTAACTTGAACGATAAAAGAAAAAGAAAAACTGAACCCACGAGTTATACAGAGGAAAACCCTATCAGGGCACTTGCTCCAGTGGTAAACAGTTCTGAAATTGGTCAGAGGTGGGGAACCATCCCCCATACAGCCAGCAACCCACCCCCCACGCAAGGAGCGTCCTCATTGCAAAGCTGGGGGACTGTGCCGAGGCATCTGTGAGTAAATGTGAGCTGAGCCCCAGGCCAGCGGCTGCTGAACTGTTCCCACCCTTTCCAGGTAAAACACCTGAATATGTACAAAGGCTTGAAAGCCTAGAGGAAGGACCGTGGAGCCATACCAGCGACAGCACGCAGGTCAACTTCGTGCCTGTAGGACAGCCAGGGTGGTCCTGTACCCGGGCGCTCTTCCAGAAGCTTTCCATTGCCCTGCCTGAGATACCCCTCCTGTCCCGGCCCCCACTGCTTTTTTCTTTCCTCACCTCTGTCCGGAGAGAAATTCCAGCGGAAGGTATGGGTGACACATCCTCTTCTTTACAGGCGGCAGCCTGGCAACTCCTGCAGAAAGGCCAGCAGAACCCCACACACACCGGGCCACCCACAAAGCTGTGGCCCCTCACTCCCTCCCACCAGCACAGCCCCGAGACTGCTGACGGGGCAGAGAATATGGAGTCAGGCACAGCTTCAGTGGCTATTGCTGCCTGGAGCGCTGTTTATATTGACCTCAACGAGGCACACATGGGGAGGGCGGGCCGGCAGGGTAAGGCTGCCCAGGTCAGCTAATCCACAACCCTCAGGGAATCACATTGTTGAAAATGGACCCCGCTAAGGCAGAAGAGAAGCCAAGGGAAAAAAGGACACCATGCCATTTGCAGCACCGTAGATGAGTCTAGAAGTAATCACGTGACTTGCAGTAAGTCAGAAATTGAAAGACACATATCATATCATATCACTTATAGGTGTTACCTAAAAATGGATACCAGGGCAGATATTTCCACGGAGAAGGGCAATCACAGATTCATTAAACAAACTTATGGTTCACCAATGGAAAGGTGTGAGGATTGATTTCATTACGATATCGGGGTTAACAGACATATACAAACACAGGTGACATATATAATCACCAAAGACCTACAGAATACCAAGAGAGGACTACTCAACATTCTGTCATAACGTACATGGGAAAAGGATCCCAGGAAGAACAGACATCTGTATATGTGTAAAAGAACCACATCTTCCACACCTACAACAAGCCAAACATTGTAATCAAACTTGCTGTAATAAAAAATAAAAAATTAAATTAAAAACACGAACAAGAAGTAGTGAGACAAACGTGAGGGGCTTTCTCCTGGCACATTCCATTCTAAACTCCAATCTAGAACACCACTTCCACTGAGGCTCTCTTGCCCTAGTAACCAGATTTGGTAAGGGTGAACTGCTGCCACCTTGTGGCCGTTTCACACAACAGCAGCTTTAATCCCAACGCTAATGGTCAGTTGATATTCAAAATCATTGCAGGCCTGTAAATGACACCTGCCCTGAAAACAAATCCTGGGGTCACATATCGACCAAAAAATTCAAAGGACGTCCATATTTCAAAACGACCGTTTCAAAAGGCATATTTTACGCATATTAGTGTTCTGCTTCTTTTCCTTTCTTTCTTTTTTGTTAAAAAACACGGGAATGGAAAAAGGCATCCCTCAGAATGGGTGAAAATCGTTGCAGACGAATCAATGGACAGAGGTTTAATCTCCAATATATATAAACAGCTCATGCAGCTTAATATTAAAAAAACAAACAAACAAAAAAAAATGGGCAGAAGATCTAAAGAGACGTTTCTTCAAAGGAGACACAGAGATGGCCAAGACGCCCATGAAAAGCTGCTCAAGAGCACTAATTATTAGAGAAATGCAAATCAAAACCACAATGAGGTATCACCTCACACCTGTTAGAATCGGCATCATCAGAAAATCTACAAACAACCAATTCTGGGGAGGGTGTGGACAAAAGGAGCCCTCTTCCACTATTGGTGGGAATGTAAATCGATACAGTCACTATGGAGAACAGTATGGAGTTTCCTTAAAAAATCTAGAAATAGAATTACCATCTGATCCAGCAATCCCACTTCTGGGCATATACCCAGAGAAAACCGTATTTCAAAAAGGCACATTCACCACAATGTTCGTTGCAGCACTATTTACAATAGCCAGGTAATGGAAGCAACCTAAATGCCCACAGAAAGATGAATGGATAAAGATGTGGTACATATATAAAATGGAATATTACTCGGCCATAAAAAGGAATGAAACTGGGTCATTTGTAGAGACATCGATGGATCGAGAGACTGTCATACAGAATGTAGTCAAAAAGAGGAAACCAAATACTGTATATTAAGGCATATATGGGGAACCTAAAAAATGGTACAGATGAACTGGTTTGCAGCGAAGAAATAGAGACACAGAGGTAGAGAACAAACGTATGGACACCAAGTGTGGGAAGCCATGGGGTGGTGGTGGTGGGATGAGTTGGGAGTTTGGGATTGACCTGTATACATGTATATGCATAAAATACATAACTAATAATAACGTGCTGTATAAAAAAAATAAATAAAATTAAATTTCAAAATTTTAAAAAATAAAATTTAAAAATAAAACAGAAAAATGTTCTTCCCGTCACACAGATGTATTTATAGGAATGAATTATTTCCATGCTTATATCTATAAATACATAAAAGAGGAATTAAATCTAACTTGAACCATAAAAGAAAAAAAAAACTGAACCCACGAGTTATACAGAGGAAAACCCTATCAGGGCACTTGCTCCAGCGGTAAACAATTCTGAAATTGGTCAGAGGTGGGGAACCATCTCCCATACTGCCAGCAACCCACCCCCCATGCAAGGAGCGTCCTCATTGCAAAGATGGGGGACCGTGCTGAGGCATCTGTGAGTAAACGTGAGCTGAGCCCCAGGCCAGCTGCTGCTGAACTGTTCCCACCCTTTCCAGGTAAAACACCTGAATATGTACAAGGGCTTGAAAGCCTAGAGGAAGGACCGTGGAGCCATAACAGCGACAGCACGCAGGCCAACTTGGTGCCTGTAGGCCAGCCAGGGTGGTCCTGGGCCCGGGTGCTCTTCCAGAAGCTTTCCATTGCCCTGCCTGAGATACACCTCCTGTCCCGGCCCCCACTGCTTTTTTCCTTCCTCACCTCTGTCCGGAGAGAAATTCCAGCGGAAGGTATGTGTGACACATCCTCTTCTTTACAGGCGGCGGCCTGGCAACTCCTGCAGAAAGGGCAACAGAACCCCACTCACACCGGGCCACCCACAAAGCTGTGGCCCCTCACTCCCTCCCACCAGCACAGCCCCGAGACTGCTGACGGGGCAGAGAATATGGAGTCAGGCACAGCTTCAGGGGCTATTGCTGCCTGGAGCGCTGTTTATATTGACCTCAATGAGGCACACCTGGGGAGGGCGGGCCGGCAGGGTAAGGCTGCCCATGTCAGCTAATCCACAACCCTCAGGGAATCACATTGTTGAAAATGGACCCCGCTAAGGCAGAAGAGAAGCCAAGGGAAAAAAGGACACAATGCCATTTGCAGCACCGTAGATGAGTCTAGAAGTAATCACGTGACTTGCAGTAAGTCAGAAAGTGAAAGACACATATCATATCATATCACTTATAGGTGTTACCTAAAAATGGATACCAGGGCAGATATTTCCACGGAGAAGGGCAATCACAGATTCATTAAACAAACTTATGGTTCACCAATGGAAAGGTGTGAGGATTGGTTTCATTACGATATCGGGGTTAACAGACATATACAAACACAGGTGACATATATAATCACCAAAGACCTACAGAATACCAAGAGAGGACTACTCAACATTCTGTCATAAGGTACATGGGAAAAGGATCCCAGGAAGAACAGTCATCTGTATATGTGTAAAAGAACCACATCTTCCACACCTACAACAAGCCAAACATTGTAATCAAACTTGCTGTAATAAAAAATAAAAAATTAAATTAAAAACACGAACAAGAAGTAGTGAGACAAACGTGAGGGGCTTTCTCCTGGCACATTCCATTCTAAACTCCAATCTAGAACACCACTTCCACTGAGGCTCTCTTGCCCTAGTAACCAGATTTGGTAAGGGTGAACTGCTGCCACCTTGTGGCCGTTTCACACAACAGCAGCTTTAATCCCATCGCTAATGGTCAGTTGATATTCAAAATCATTGCAGGCCTGTAAATGACACCTGCCCTGAAAACAAATCCTGGGGTCACATATCGACCAAAAAATTCAAAGGACGTCCATATTTCAAAACGACCGTTTCAAAAGGCATATTTTACGCATATTAGTGTTCTGCTTCTTTTCCTTTCTTTCTTTTTTGTTAAAAAACACGGGAATGGAAAAAGGCATCCCTCAGAATGGGTGAAAATCGTTGCAGACGAATCAATGGACAGAGGTTTAATCTCCAATATATATAAACAGCTCATGCAGCTTAATATTAAAAAAAACAAACAACCCCCCAAAAAATGGACAGAAGATCTAAAGAGACGTTTCTTCAAAGGAGACACAGAGATGGCCAAGACGCACATGAAAAGCTGCTCAACAGCACTAATTATTAGAGAAATGCAAATCAAAACTACAATGAGGTATCACCTCACACCTGTTAGAATCGGCATCATCAGAAAATCTACAAACAACAAATTCTGGGGAGGGTGTGGACAAAAGGAGCCCTCTTCCACTATTGGTGGGAATGTAAATTGATACAGTCACTATGGAGAACAGTATGGAGTTTCCTTACATAAACTAGAAATAGAAATACCATCTGATCCAGCAATCCCACTTCTGGGCATATACCCAGAGAAAACCGTAAATCAAGAAGGCACATTCACCACAATGTTCATTGCAGAACTATTTACAATAGCCAGGTAATGGAAGCAACCTAAATGCCCACAGACAGATGAATGGATAAAGATGTGGTACATATATAAAATGGAATATTACTCGGCCATAAAAAGGAATGAAACTGGGTCATTTGTAGAGACATCAATGGATCGAGAGACTGTCATACTGAATGAAGTAAGTCAGAAAGAGGAAAACAAATATTGTATATTAATGCATATATGTGGAGCCTAAAAATGGTACAGATGAACTGGTTTGCAGGGAAGAAATAGAGACACAGAGGTAGAGAACAAACGTATGGACACCAAGTGTGGGAAGCCATGGGGTGGTGGTGGTGGGATGAGTTCGGAGTTTGGGATTGACCTGTATACATGTATATGCATAAAATACATAACTAATAATAACGTGCTGTATAAAAAAATAAATAAAATTAAATTTCAAAATTTTAAAAAATAAAATTTAAAAATAAAACAGAAAAAAGTTCTTCCCGTCACACAGATGTATTTATAGGAATGAATTATTTCCATGCTTATATCTATAAATACATAAAAGAGGAATAAAATCTAACTTGAACCATAAAAGAAATAAAAACCTGAACCCACGAGTTATACAGAGGAAAACCCTATCAGGGCACTTGCTACAGTGGTAAACAATTCTGAAATTGGTCAGAGGTGGGGAACCATCTCCCATACTGCCAGCAACCCACCCCCCACGCAAGGAGCGTCCTCATTGCAAAGCTGGGGGACCGTGCCGAGGCATCTGTGAGTAAACGTGAGCTGAGCCCCAGGCCTGCTGCTGCTGAACTGTTCCCACCCTTTCCAGGTAAAACACCTGAATATGTACAAGGGCTTGAAAGCCTAGAGGAAGGACCGTGGAGCCATACCAGCGACAGCACGCAGGCCAACTTGGTGCCTGTAGGCCAGCCAGGGTGGTCCTGGCCCCGGGCGATCTTCCAGAAGCTTTCCATTGCCCTGACTGAGATACCCCTCCTGTCCCGGCCCACACTGCTTTTTTCCTTCCTCACCTCTGTCCGGAGAGAAATTCCAGCCGAAGGTATGGGTGACACATCCTCTTCTTTACAGGCGGCAGCCTGGCAACTCCTGCAGAAAGGCCAGCAGAACCCCACTCACACCGGGCCACCCACAAAGCTGTGGCCCCTCACTCCCTCCCACCGCACAGCCCCGAGACTGCTGACGGGGCAGAGAATATGGAGTCAGGCACAGCTTCAGTGGCTATTGCTGCCTGGAGCGCTGTTTATATTGACCTCAACGAGGCACACCTGGGGAGGTCGGGCCGGCAGGGTAAGGCTGCCCAGGTCAGCTAATCCACAACCCTCAGGGAATCACATTGTTGAAAATGGACCCCGCTAAGGCAGAAGAGAAGCCAAGGGAAAAAAGGACACAATGCCATTTGCAGCACCGTAGAAGAGTCTAGAAGTATTCACGTGACTTGCAGTAAGTCAGAAAGTGAAAGACACATATCATATCATATCACTTATAGGTGTTACCTAAAAATGGATACCAGGGCAGATATTTCCACGGAGAAGGGCAATCACAGATTCATTAAACAAACTTATGGTTCACCAATGGAAAGGTGTGAGGATTGGTTTCATTACGATATCGGGGTTAACAGACATATACAAACACAGGTGACATATATAATCACCAAAGACCTACAGAATACCAAGAGAGGACTACTCAACATTCTGTCATAACGTACATGGGAAAAGGATCCCAGGAAGAACAGTCATCTGTGTATGTGTAAAAGAACCACATCTTCCACACCTACAACAAGCCAAACATTGTAATCAAACTTGCTGTAATAAAAAATAAAAAATTAAATTAAAAACACGAACAAGAAGTAGTGAGACAAACGTGAGGGGCTTTCTCCTGGCACATTCCATTCTAAACTCCAATCTAGAACACCACTTCCACTGAGGCTCTCTTGCCCTAGTAACCAGATTTGGTAAGGGTGAACTGCTGCCACCTTGTGGCCCTTTCACACAACAGCAGCTTTAATCCCAACGCTATTGGTCAGTTGATATTCAAAATCATTGCAGGCCTGTAAATGACACCTGCCCTGAAAACAAATCCTGGGGTCACATATCGACCAAAAAATTCAAAGGACGTCCATATTTCAAAACGACCGTTTCAAAAGGCATATTTTACGCATATTAGTGTTCTGCTTCTTTTCCTTTCTTTCCTTTTTTGTTAAAAAACACGGGAATGGAAAAAGGCATCCCTCAGAATGGGCGAAAATTGTTGCAGACGAATCAATGGACAGAGGTTTAATCTCCAATATATATAAACAGCTCATGCAGCTTAATATTAAAAAAACAAACAACCCCCCAAAAAATGGACAGAAGATCTAAAGAGACGTTTCTTCAAAGGAGACACAGAGATGGCCAAGACGCACATGAAAAGCTGCACAACAGCACTAATTATTAGAGAAATGCAAATCAAAACTACAATGAGGTATCACCTCACACCTGTTAGAATCGGCATCATCAGAAAATCTACAAACAACCAATTCTGGGGAGGGTGTGGACAAAAGGAGCCCTCTTCCACTATTGGTGGGAATGTAAATTGATACAGTCACTATGGAGAACAGTATGGAGTTTCCTTAAAAAAAATAGAAATAGAAATACCATCTGATCCAGCAATCCCACTTCTGGGCATATACCCAGAGAAAACCGTATTTCAAAAAGGCACATTCACCACAATGTTCATTGCAGCACTATTTACAATAGCCAGGTAATGGAAGCAGCCTAAATGCCCACAGACAGATGAATGGATAAAGCTGTGGTACATATATTAAAAGGAATATTACTCGGCCATAAAAAGGAATGAAACTGGGTCATTTGTAGAGACATCAATGGATCGAGAGACTGTCATACAGAATGAAGTAAGTCAGAAAGAGGAAAACAAATATTGTATATTAATGCATATATGTGGAGCCTAAAAATGGTACAGATGAACTGGTTTGCAGGGAAGAAATAGAGACACAGAGGTAGAGAACAAACGTATGGACACCAAGAGTGGGAAGCCATGGGGTGGTGGTGGTGGGATGAGTTGGGAGTTTGGGATTGACCTGTATACATGTATGTGCATAAAATACATAACTAATAATAACGTGCTGTATAAAAAAATAAATAAAATTAAATTTCAAAATTTAAAAAAATAAAATTTAAAAATAAAACATAAAATGTTCTTCCCGTCACACAGATGTATTTATAGGAATGAATTATTTCCATGCTTATATCTATAAATACATAAAAGAGGAATAAAATCTAACTTGAACCATAAAAGAAAAAGAAAAACTGAACCCACGAGTTATACAGAGGAAAACCCTATCAGGGCACTTGCTCCAGTGGTAAACAATTCTGAAATTGGTCAGAGGTGGGGAACCATCCCCCATACAGCCAGCAACCCACCCCCCACGCAAGGAGCGTCCTCATTGCAAAGCTGGGGGACTGTGCCGAGGCATCTGTGAGTAAATGTGAGCTGAGCCCCAGGCCAGCGGCTGCTGAACTGTTCCCACCCTTTCCAGGTAAAACACCTGAATATGTACAAAGGCTTGAAAGCCTAGAGGAAGGACCGTGGAGCCATACCAGCGACAGCACGCAGGTCAACTTCGTGCCTGTAGGACTGCCAGGGTGGTCCTGTCCCCGGGCGCTCTTCCAGAAGCTTTCCATTGCCCTGCCTGAGATACCCCTCCTGTCCCGGCCCCCACTGCTTTTTTCCTTCCTCACCTCTGTCCGGAGAGAAATTCCAGCGGAATGTATGGGTGACACATCCTCTTCTTTACAGGCGGCAGCCTGGCAACTCCTGCAGAAAGGCCAGCAGAACCCCACTCACACCGGGCCACCCACAAAGCTGTGGCCCCTCACTCCCTCCCACCAGCAGAGCCCGGAGACTGCTGACGGGGCAGAGAATATGGAGTCAGGCAGAGCTTCAGGGGCTATTGCTGCCTGGAGCTCTGTTTATATTGACCTCAACGAGGCACACCTGGGGAGGGCGGGCCGGCAGGGTAAGGCTGCCCAGGTCAGCTAATCCACAACCCTCAGGGAATCACATTGTTGAAAATGGACCCCGCTCAGGCAGAAGAGAAGCCAAGGGAAAAAAGGACACAATGCCATTTGGAGCACCGTAGATGAGTCTTGAATTAATCACGTGACTTGTAGTAAGTCAGAAAGTGAAAGACACATATCATATCATATCACTTAAGGGTGTTACCTAAAAATGGATACCAGGGCAGATATTTCCACGGAGAAGGGCAATCACAGATTCATTAAACACACTTATGGTTCACCAATGGAAAGGTGTGAGGATTGGTTTCATTACGATATCGGGGTTAACAGACATATACAAACACAGGTGACATATATAATCACCAAAAACCTACAGAATACCAAGACAGGACTACTCAACATTCTGTCATAATGTACATGGGAAAAGGTTCCCAGGAAGAACAGTCATCTGTATATGTGTAAAAGAACAACATCTTCCACACCTACAAGAAGCCAGACATTGTAATCAAACTTGCTGTAATAAAAAATAAAAAATTAAATTAAAAACACGAACAAGAAGTAGTGAGACAAACGTGAGGGGCTTTCTCCTGGCACATTCCATTCTAAACTCCAATCTAGAACACCACTTCCACTGAGGCTCTCTTGCCCTAGTAACCAGATTTGGTAAGGGTGAACTGCTGCCACCTTGTGGCCGTTTCACACAACAGCAGCTTTAATCCCAACGCTAATGGTCAGTTGATATTCAAAATCATTGTAGGCCTGTAAATGACACCTGCACTGAAAACAAATCCTGGGGTCACATATCAACCAAAAAATTCAAAGGACGTCCATATTTCAAAACGAACGTTGCAAAAGGCATATTTTATGCACATTAGTGTTCTGCTTCTTTTCCTTTCTTTCCTTTTTTGTTAAAAAACACGGGAATGGAAAAAGGCATCCCTCAGAATGGGCGAAAATCGTTGCAGACGAATCAATGGACAGAGGTTTAATCTCCAATATATATAAACAGCACATGCAGCTTAATATTAAAAAAACAAACAACCCAAAAAAATGGGCTGAAGATCTAAAGAGACGTTTCTTCAAAGGAGACACAGAGATGGCCAAGACGCCCATGAAAAGCTGCTCAACAGCACTAATTATTAGAGAAATGCAAAGCAAAATTACAATGAGGTATCACCTAACACCTGTTAGAATCGGCATCATCAGAAAATCTACAAACACCCAATTCTGGGGACGGTGTGGACAAAAGGAGCCCTCTTCCACTATTGGTGGGAATGTAAATTGATACAGTCACTATGGAGAACAGTATGGAGTTTCCTTAAAAAATCTAGAAATAGAATTACCATCTGATCCAGCAATCCCACTTCTGGGCATATACCCAGAGAAAACCTTATTTCAAAAAGGCACACTCACCACAATGTTCGTTGCAGCACTATTTACAATAGCCAGGTAATGGAAGCAACCTAAATGCCCACAGACAGATGAATGGATAAAGATGTGGTACATATATAAAATGGAATATTACTCGGCCATAAAAAGGAATGAAACTGGGTCATTTGTAGAGACATCAATGGATCGAGAGACTGTCATACAGATTGAAGTAAGTCAGAAAGAGGAAAACAAATATTGTATATTAATGCATATATGTGGAGCCTAAAAATGGTACAGATGAACTGTTTTGCAGGGAAGAAATAGAGACACAGTGGTAGAGAACAAACGTATGGACACCAAGAGTGGGAAGCCATGGGGTGGGGATGGTGGGATGAGTTGGGAGTTTGGGATTGACGTGTATAAATGTATATGCATAAAATACATAACTAATAATAACGTGCTGTATAAAAACATAAATAAAATTAAATTTCAAAATTTTAAAAATTAAAATTTAAAAATAAAACAGAAAAATGTTCTTCCCATCACACAGATGTATTTATAGGAATGAATTATTTCCATGCTTATATCTATAAATACATAAAAGAGGAATAAAATCTAACTTGAACCATAAAAGAAAAAAAAACCTGAACCCACGAGTTATACAGATGAAAACCCTATCAGGGCACTTGCTCCAGTGGTAAACAATTCTGAAATTGGTCAGAGGTGGGGAACCATCTCCCATACAGCCAGCAACCCACCCCCCACGCAAGGAGCGTCCTCATTGCAAAGCTGGGGGACCGTGCCGAGGCATCTGTGAGTAAACGTGAGCTGAGCCCCAGGCCAGCTGCTGCTGAACTGTTCCCACCCTTTCCAGGTAAAACACCTGAATATGTACAAGGGCTTGAAAGCCTAGAGGAAGGACCGTGGAGCCACACCAGCGACAGCACGCAGGCCAACTTGGTGCCTGCAGGCCAGCCAGCGTGGTCCTGGACCCGGGTGCTCTTCCGGAAGCTTTCCATTGCCCTGCCTGAGATACCCCTCCTGTCCCGGCCCCCACTGCTTTTTTCCTTCCTCACCTCTGTCCAGAGAGAAATTCCAGCGGAAGGTATGGGTGACACATCCTCCTCTTTACAGGCGGCAGCCTGGCAACTCCTGCAGAAAGGCTAGGAGAACCCCACTCACACCGGGCCACCCACAAATCTGTGGCCCCTCACTCCCTCCCACCAGCACAGCCCCGAGACTGCTGACGGGGCAGAGAATATGGAGTCAGGCACAGCTTCAGGGGCTATTGCTGCCTGGAGCTCTGTTTATATTGACCTCAACGAGGCACACCTGGGGAGGGCGGGCCGGCAGGGTAAGGCTGCCCAGGTCAGCTAATCCACAACCCTCAGGGAATCACATTGTTGAAAATGGACCCCGCTAAGGCAGAAGAGAAGCCAAGGGAAAAAAAGGACACAATGCCATTTGCAGCACCGTAGATGAGTCTAGAAGTAATCACGTGACTTGTAGTAAGTCAGAAAGTGAAAGACACATATCATATCAGTTATAGGTGTTACCTAAAAATGGATACCAGGGCAGATATTTCCACGGAGAAGGGCAATCACAGATTCATTAAACAAACTTATGGTTCACCAATGGAAAGGTGTGAGGATTGGTTTCATTACGATATCGGGGTTAACAGACATATACAAACACAGGTGACATATATAATCACCAAAGACCTACAGAATACCAAGAGAGGACTACTCAACATTCTGTCATAACGTACATGGGAAAAGGATCCCAGGAAGAACAGTCATCTGTATATGTGTAAAAGATCCACATCTTCCACACCTACAACAAGCCAAACATTGTAATCAAACTTGCTGTAATAAAAAATAAAAACTTAAATTAAAAACACGAACAAGAAGTAGTGAGACAAACGTGAGGGGCTTTCTCCTGGCACATTCCATTCTAAACTCCAATCTAGAACACCACTTCCACTGAGGCTCTCTTGCCCTAGTAACCAGATTTGGTAAGGGTGAACTGCTGCCACCTTGTGGTCGTTTCACACAACAGCAGCTTTAATCCCAATGCTTATGGTCAGTTGATATTCAAAATCATTGCAGGCCTGTAAATGACACCTGCCCTGAAAACAAATCCTGGGGTCACATATCGACCAAAAAATTCAAAGGACGTCCATATTTCAAAACGACCATTTCAAAAGGCATATTTTACGCACATTAGTGTTCTGCTTCTTTTCATTTCTTTCCTTTTTTGTTAAAAAACACGGGAATGGAAAAAGGCATCCCTCAGAATGGGCGAAAATCATTGCAGACGAATCAATGGACAGAGGTTTAATCTCCAATATATATAAACAGCTCATGCAGCTTAATATTAAAAAAACAAACAACCCCCAAAAAATGGGCAGAAGATCTAAAGAGACGTTTCTTCAAAGGAGACACAGAGATGGCCAAGACGCACATGAAAAGCTGCTCAACAGCACTAATTATTAGAGAAATGCAAATCAAAACTACAATGAGGTTTCACCTCACACCTGTTAGAATCGGCATCATCAGAAAATCTACAAACAACAAATTCTGGGGAGGGTGTGGACAAAAGGAGCCCTCTTCCACTATTGGTGGGAATGTAAATTGATACAGTCACTATGGAGAACAGTATGGAGTTTCCTTACATAAACTAGAAATAGAAATACCATCTGATCCAGCAATCCCACTTCTGGGCATATACCCAGAGAAAACCGTAAATCAAGAAGGCACATTCACCACAATGTTCATTGCAGAACTATTTACAATAGCCAGGTAATGGAAGCAACCTAAATGCCCACAGACAGATGAATGGATAAAGATGTGGTACATATATAAAATGGAATATTACTCGGCCATAAAAAGGAATGAAACTGGGTCATTTGTAGAGACATCAATGGATCGAGAGACTGTCATACTGAATGAAGTAAGTCAGAAAGAGGAAAACAAATATTGTATATTAATGCATATATGTGGAGCCTAAAAATGGTACAGATGAACTGGTTTGCAGGGAAGAAATAGAGACACAGAGGTAGAGAACAAACGTATGGACACCAAGTGTGGGAAGCCATGGGGTGGTGGTGGTGGGATGAGTTCGGAGTTTGGGATTGACCTGTATACATGTATATGCATAAAATACATAACTAATAATAACGTGCTGTATAAAAAAATAAATAAAATTAAATTTCAAAATTTTAAAAAATAAAATTTAAAAATAAAACAGAAAAAAGTTCTTCCCGTCACACAGATGTATTTATAGGAATGAATTATTTCCATGCTTATATCTATAAATACATAAAAGAGGAATAAAATCTAACTTGAACCATAAAAGAAATAAAAACCTGAACCCACGAGTTATACAGAGGAAAACCCTATCAGGGCACTTGCTACAGTGGTAAACAATTCTGAAATTGGTCAGAGGTGGGGAACCATCTCCCATACTGCCAGCAACCCACCCCCCACGCAAGGAGCGTCCTCATTGCAAAGCTGGGGGACCGTGCCGAGGCATCTGTGAGTAAACGTGAGCTGAGCCCCAGGCCTGCTGCTGCTGAACTGTTCCCACCCTTTCCAGGTAAAACACCTGAATATGTACAAGGGCTTGAAAGCCTAGAGGAAGGACCGTGGAGCCATACCAGCGACAGCACGCAGGCCAACTTGGTGCCTGTAGGCCAGCCAGGGTGGTCCTGGCCCCGGGCGATCTTCCAGAAGCTTTCCATTGCCCTGACTGAGATACCCCTCCTGTCCCGGCCCACACTGCTTTTTTCCTTCCTCACCTCTGTCCGGAGAGAAATTCCAGCCGAAGGTATGGGTGACACATCCTCTTCTTTACAGGCGGCAGCCTGGCAACTCCTGCAGAAAGGCCAGCAGAACCCCACTCACACCGGGCCACCCACAAAGCTGTGGCCCCTCACTCCCTCCCACCGCACAGCCCCGAGACTGCTGACGGGGCAGAGAATATGGAGTCAGGCACAGCTTCAGTGGCTATTGCTGCCTGGAGCGCTGTTTATATTGACCTCAACGAGGCACACCTGGGGAGGTCGGGCCGGCAGGGTAAGGCTGCCCAGGTCAGCTAATCCACAACCCTCAGGGAATCACATTGTTGAAAATGGACCCCGCTAAGGCAGAAGAGAAGCCAAGGGAAAAAAGGACACAATGCCATTTGCAGCACCGTAGAAGAGTCTAGAAGTATTCACGTGACTTGCAGTAAGTCAGAAAGTGAAAGACACATATCATATCATATCACTTATAGGTGTTACCTAAAAATGGATACCAGGGCAGATATTTCCACGGAGAAGGGCAATCACAGATTCATTAAACAAACTTATGGTTCACCAATGGAAAGGTGTGAGGATTGGTTTCATTACGATATCGGGGTTAACAGACATATACAAACACAGGTGACATATATAATCACCAAAGACCTACAGAATACCAAGAGAGGACTACTCAACATTCTGTCATAACGTACATGGGAAAAGGATCCCAGGAAGAACAGTCATCTGTGTATGTGTAAAAGAACCACATCTTCCACACCTACAACAAGCCAAACATTGTAATCAAACTTGCTGTAATAAAAAATAAAAAATTAAATTAAAAACACGAACAAGAAGTAGTGAGACAAACGTGAGGGGCTTTCTCCTGGCACATTCCATTCTAAACTCCAATCTAGAACACCACTTCCACTGAGGCTCTCTTGCCCTAGTAACCAGATTTGGTAAGGGTGAACTGCTGCCACCTTGTGGCCCTTTCACACAACAGCAGCTTTAATCCCAACGCTATTGGTCAGTTGATATTCAAAATCATTGCAGGCCTGTAAATGACACCTGCCCTGAAAACAAATCCTGGGGTCACATATCGACCAAAAAATTCAAAGGACGTCCATATTTCAAAACGACCGTTTCAAAAGGCATATTTTACGCATATTAGTGTTCTGCTTCTTTTCCTTTCTTTCCTTTTTTGTTAAAAAACACGGGAATGGAAAAAGGCATCCCTCAGAATGGGCGAAAATTGTTGCAGACGAATCAATGGACAGAGGTTTAATCTCCAATATATATAAACAGCTCATGCAGCTTAATATTAAAAAAACAAACAACCCCCCAAAAAATGGACAGAAGATCTAAAGAGACGTTTCTTCAAAGGAGACACAGAGATGGCCAAGACGCACATGAAAAGCTGCACAACAGCACTAATTATTAGAGAAATGCAAATCAAAACTACAATGAGGTATCACCTCACACCTGTTAGAATCGGCATCATCAGAAAATCTACAAACAACCAATTCTGGGGAGGGTGTGGACAAAAGGAGCCCTCTTCCACTATTGGTGGGAATGTAAATTGATACAGTCACTATGGAGAACAGTATGGAGTTTCCTTAAAAAAAATAGAAATAGAAATACCATCTGATCCAGCAATCCCACTTCTGGGCATATACCCAGAGAAAACCGTATTTCAAAAAGGCACATTCACCACAATGTTCATTGCAGCACTATTTACAATAGCCAGGTAATGGAAGCAGCCTAAATGCCCACAGACAGATGAATGGATAAAGCTGTGGTACATATATTAAAAGGAATATTACTCGGCCATAAAAAGGAATGAAACTGGGTCATTTGTAGAGACATCAATGGATCGAGAGACTGTCATACAGAATGAAGTAAGTCAGAAAGAGGAAAACAAATATTGTATATTAATGCATATATGTGGAGCCTAAAAATGGTACAGATGAACTGGTTTGCAGGGAAGAAATAGAGACACAGAGGTAGAGAACAAACGTATGGACACCAAGAGTGGGAAGCCATGGGGTGGTGGTGGTGGGATGAGTTGGGAGTTTGGGATTGACCTGTATACATGTATGTGCATAAAATACATAACTAATAATAACGTGCTGTATAAAAAAATAAATAAAATTAAATTTCAAAATTTAAAAAAATAAAATTTAAAAATAAAACATAAAATGTTCTTCCCGTCACACAGATGTATTTATAGGAATGAATTATTTCCATGCTTATATCTATAAATACATAAAAGAGGAATAAAATCTAACTTGAACCATAAAAGAAAAAGAAAAACTGAACCCACGAGTTATACAGAGGAAACCCTATCAGGGCACTTGCTCCAGTGGTAAACAATTCTGAAATTGGTCAGAGGTGGGGAACCATCCCCCATACAGCCAGCAACCCACCCCCCACGCAAGGAGCGTCCTCATTGCAAAGCTGGGGGACTGTGCCGAGGCATCTGTGAGTAAATGTGAGCTGAGCCCCAGGCCAGCTGCTGCTGAACTGTTCCCACCCTTTCCAGGTAAAACACCTGAATATGTACAAAGGCTTGAAAGCCTAGAGGAAGGACCGTGGAGCCATACCAGCGACAGCACGCAGGTCAACTTCGTGCCTGTAGGACTGCCAGGGTGGTCCTGTCCCCGGGCGCTCTTCCAGAAGCTTTCCATTGCCCTGCCTGAGATACCCCTCCTGTCCCGGCCCCCACTGCTTTTTTCCTTCCTCACCTCTGTCCGGAGAGAAATTCCAGCGGAATGTATGGGTGACACATCCTCTTCTTTACAGGCGGCAGCCTGGCAACTCCTGCAGAAAGGCCAGCAGAACCCCACTCACACCGGGCCACCCACAAAGCTGTGGCCCCTCACTCCCTCCCACCAGCAGAGCCCGGAGACTGCTGACGGGGCAGAGAATATGGAGTCAGGCAGAGCTTCAGGGGCTATTGCTGCCTGGAGCTCTGTTTATATTGACCTCAACGAGGCACACCTGGGGAGGGCGGGCCGGCAGGGGTAAGGCTGCCCAGGTCAGCTAATCCACAACCCTCAGGGAATCACATTGTTGAAAATGGACCCCGCTCAGGCAGAAGAGAAGCCAAGGGAAAAAAGGACACAATGCCATTTGGAGCACCGTAGATGAGTCTTGAATTAATCACGTGACTTGTAGTAAGTCAGAAAAGTGAAAGACACATATCATATCATATCACTTAAGGGTGTTACCTAAAAATGGATACCAGGGCAGATATTTCCACGGAGAAGGGCAATCACAGATTCATTAAACACACTTATGGTTCACCAATGGAAAGGTGTGAGGATTGGTTTCATTACGATATCGGGGTTAACAGACATATACAAACACAGGTGACATATATAATCACCAAAAACCTACAGAATACCAAGACAGGACTACTCAACATTCTGTCATAATGTACATGGGAAAAAGGTTCCCAGGAAGAACAGTCATCTGTATATTGTGTAAAAGAACAACATCTTCCACACCTACAAGAAGCCAGACATTGTAATCAAACTTGCTGTAATAAAAAATAAAAAATTAAATTAAAAACACGAACAAGAAGTAGTGAGACAAACGTGAGGGGCTTTCTCCTGGCACATTCCATTCTAAACTCCAATCTAGAACACCACTTCCACTGAGGCTCTCTTGCCCTAGTAACCAGATTTGGTAAGGGTGAACTGCTGCCACCTGGCCGTTTCACACAACAGCAGCTTTAATCCCAACGCTAATGGTCAGTTGATATTCAAAATCATTGTAGGCCTGTAAATGACACCTGCACTGAAAACAAATCCTGGGGTCACATATCAACCAAAAAATTCAAAGGACGTCCATATTTCAAAACGAACGTTGCAAAAGGCATATTTTATGCACATTAGTGTTCTGCTTCTTTTCCTTTCTTTCCTTTTTTGTTAAAAAACACGGGAATGGAAAAAGGCATCCCTCAGAATGGGCGAAAATCGTTGCAGACGAATCAATGGACAGAGGTTTAATCTCCAATATATATAAACAGCACATGCAGCTTAATATTAAAAAAACAAACAACCCAAAAAAATGGGCTGAAGATCTAAAGAGACGTTTCTTCAAAGGAGACACAGAGATGGCCAAGACGCCCATGAAAAGCTGCTCAACAGCACTAATTATTAGAGAAATGCAAAGCAAAATTACAATGAGGTATCACCTAACACCTGTTAGAATCGGCATCATCAGAAAATCTACAAACACCCAATTCTGGGGACGGTGTGGACAAAAGGAGCCCTCTTCCACTATTGGTGGGAATGTAAATTGATACAGTCACTATGGAGAACAGTATGGAGTTTCCTTAAAAAATCTAGAAATAGAATTACCATCTGATCCAGCAATCCCACTTCTGGGCATATACCCAGAGAAAACCTTATTTCAAAAAGGCACACTCACCACAATGTTCGTTGCAGCACTATTTACAATAGCCAGGTAATGGAAGCAACCTAAATGCCCACAGACAGATGAATGGATAAAGATGTGGTACATATATAAAATGGAATATTACTCGGCCATAAAAAGGAATGAAACTGGGTCATTTGTAGAGACATCAATGGATCGAGAGACTGTCATACAGATTGAAGTAAGTCAGAAAGAGGAAAACAAATATTGTATATTAATGCATATATGTGGAGCCTAAAAATGGTACAGATGAACTGTTTTGCAGGGAAGAAATAGAGACACAGTGGTAGAGAACAAACGTATGGACACCAAGAGTGGGAAGCCATGGGGTGGGGATGGTGGGATGAGTTGGGAGTTTGGGATTGACGTGTATAAATGTATATGCATAAAATACATAACTAATAATAACGTGCTGTATAAAAACATAAATAAAATTAAATTTCAAAATTTTAAAAATTAAAATTTAAAAATAAAACAGAAAAATGTTCTTCCCATCACACAGATGTATTTATAGGAATGAATTATTTCCATGCTTATATCTATAAATACATAAAAGAGGAATAAAATCTAACTTGAACCATAAAAGAAAAAAAAACCTGAACCCACGAGTTATACAGATGAAAACCCTATCAGGGCACTTGCTCCAGTGGTAAACAATTCTGAAATTGGTCAGAGGTGGGGAACCATCTCCCATACAGCCAGCAACCCACCCCCCACGCAAGGAGCGTCCTCATTGCAAAGCTGGGGGACCGTGCCGAGGCATCTGTGAGTAAACGTGAGCTGAGCCCCAGGCCAGCTGCTGCTGAACTGTTCCCACCCTTTCCAGGTAAAACACCTGAATATGTACAAGGGCTTGAAAGCCTAGAGGAAGGACCGTGGAGCCACACCAGCGACAGCACGCAGGCCAACTTGGTGCCTGCAGGCCAGCCAGCGTGGTCCTGGACCCGGGTGCTCTTCCGGAAGCTTTCCATTGCCCTGCCTGAGATACCCCTCCTGTCCCGGCCCCCACTGCTTTTTTCCTTCCTCACCTCTGTCCAGAGAGAAATTCCAGCGGAAGGTATGGGTGACACATCCTCCTCTTTACAGGCGGCAGCCTGGCAACTCCTGCAGAAAGGCTAGGAGAACCCCACTCACACCGGGCCACCCACAAATCTGTGGCCCCTCACTCCCTCCCACCAGCACAGCCCCGAGACTGCTGACGGGGCAGAGAATATGGAGTCAGGCACAGCTTCAGGGGCTATTGCTGCCTGGAGCTCTGTTTATATTGACCTCAACGAGGCACACCTGGGGAGGGCGGGCCGGCAGGGTAAGGCTGCCCAGGTCAGCTAATCCACAACCCTCA
The DNA here is from genome assembly GCF_964341445.2 of Mesoplodon mirus. Taxonomy (NCBI): domain Eukaryota; kingdom Metazoa; phylum Chordata; class Mammalia; order Artiodactyla; family Ziphiidae; genus Mesoplodon; species Mesoplodon mirus. Next base: position 219,688 of record NW_028295654.1, read on the forward strand.
GGGAATCACATTGTTGAAAATGGACCCCGCTAAGGCAGAAGAGAAGCCAAGGGAAAAAAAGGACACAATGCCATTTGCAGCACCGTAGATGAGTCTAGAAGTAATCACGTGACTTGTAGTAAGTCAGAAAGTGAAAGACACATATCATATCAGTTATAGGTGTTACCTAAAAATGGATACCAGGGCAGATATTTCCACGGAGAAGGGCAATCACAGATTCATTAAACAAACTTATGGTTCACCAATGGAAAGGTGTGAGGATTGGTTTCATTACGATATCGGGGTTAACAGACATATACAAACACAGGTGACATATATAATCACCAAAGACCTACAGAATACCAAGAGAGGACTACTCAACATTCTGTCATAACGTACATGGGAAAAGGATCCCAGGAAGAACAGTCATCTGTATATGTGTAAAAGATCCACATCTTCCACACCTACAACAAGCCAAACATTGTAATCAAACTTGCTGTAATAAAAAATAAAAACTTAAATTAAAAACACGAACAAGAAGTAGTGAGACAAACGTGAGGGGCTTTCTCCTGGCACATTCCATTCTAAACTCCAATCTAGAACACCACTTCCACTGAGGCTCTCTTGCCCTAGTAACCAGATTTGGTAAGGGTGAACTGCTGCCACCTTGTGGTCGTTTCACACAACAGCAGCTTTAATCCCAATGCTTATGGTCAGTTGATATTCAAAATCATTGCAGGCCTGTAAATGACACCTGCCCTGAAAACAAATCCTGGGGTCACATATCGACCAAAAAATTCAAAGGACGTCCATATTTCAAAACGACCATTTCAAAAGGCATATTTTACGCACATTAGTGTTCTGCTTCTTTTCATTTCTTTCCTTTTTTGTTAAAAAACACGGGAATGGAAAAAGGCATCCCTCAGAATGGGCGAAAATCATTGCAGACGAATCAATGGACAGAGGTTTAATCTCCAATATATATAAACAGCTCATGCAGCTTAATATTAAAAAAACAAACAACCCCCAAAAAATGGGCAGAAGATCTAAAGAGACGTTTCTTCAAAGGAGACACAGAGATGGCCAAGACGCACATGAAAAGCTGCTCAACAGCACTAATTATTAGAGAAATGCAAATCAAAACTACAATGAGGTTTCACCTCACACCTGTTAGAATCGGCATCATCAGAAAATCTACAAACAACCAATTCTGGGGAGGGTGTGGACAAAAGGAGCCCTCTTCCACTATTGGTGGGAATGTAAATTGATACAGTCACTATGGAGAACAGTATGGAGTTTCCTTAAAAAAACTTGAAATAGAATTACCATCTGATCCAGCAATCCCACTTCTGGGCATATACCCAGAGAAAACCGTATTTCAAAAAGGCACATTCACGACAATGTTCGTTGCAGCACTATTTACAATAGCCAGGTAATGGAAGCAACCTAAATGCCCACAGACAGATGAATGGATAAAGATGTGGTACATATATAAAATGGAATATTACTCGGCCATAAAAAGGAATGAAACTGGGTCATTTGTAGAGACATCGATGGATCGAGAGACTGTCATACAGAATGAAGTAAGTCAGAAAGAGGAAAACAAATATTGTATATTAATGCATATTTGTGGATCCTAAAAATAGTACAGATGAACTGGTTTGCTGGGAAGAAATAGAGACACAGAGGTAGAGAACAAACGTATGGACACCAAGTGTGGGAAGCCATGGGGTGGTGGTGGTGGGATGAGTTGGGAGTTTGGGATTGACCTATATACATGTATATGCATAAAATACATAACTAATAATAACGTGGTGTATAAAAAAAATAAATAAAATTAAATTTCAAAATTTTAAAAAATAAAATTTAAAAATAAAACAGAAAAAAGTTCTTCCCGTCACACAGATGTATTTATAGGAATGAATTATTTCCATGCTTATATCTATAAATACATAAAAGAGGAATAAAATCTAACTTGAACCATAAAAGAAAAAAAAATCCTGAACCCACGAGTTATACAGAGGAAAACCCTATCTGGGCACTTGCTCCAGTGGTAAACAATTCTGAAATTGGTCAGAGGTGGGGAATCATCTCCCATACAGCCAGCAACCCAACCCCCACGCAAGGAGCGTCCTCATTGCAAAGCTGGGGGACCGTGCCGAGGCATCTGTGAGTAAACGTGAGCTGAGCCCCAGGCCAGCTGCTGCTGAACTGTTCCCACCCTTTCCAGGTAAAACACCTGAATATGTACAAGGGCTTGAAAGCCTAGAGGAAGGACCGTGGAGCCACACCAGCGACAGCACGCAGGCCAACTTGGTGCCTGTAGGCCAGCCAGGGTGGTCCTGGTACCGGGCGCTCTTCCAGAAACTTTCCATTGCCCTGCCTGAGATACCCCTCCTGTCCCGGCCCCCACTGCTTTTTTTCCTTCCTCACATCTGTCCGGAGATAAATTCCAGCGGAAGGTATGGGTGACACAACCTCTTCTTTACAGGCGGCAGCCTGGCAACTCCTGCAGAAAGGCCAGCAGAACCCCACTCACACCGGGCCACCCACAAAGCTGTGGCCCCTCACTCCCTCCCAGCAGCACAGCCCCGAGACTGCTGACGGGGCCGAGAATATGGAGGCAGGCACAGCTTCAGGGGCTATTGCTGCCTGGAGCGCTGTTTATATTGACCTCAACGAGGCACACCTGGGGAGGGCGGGCCGGCAGGGTAAGGCTGCCCAGGTCAGCTAATCCACAACCCTCAGGGAATCACATTGTTGAAAATGGACCCCGCTAAGGCAGAAGAGAAGCCAAGGGAAAAAAGGACACAATGCCATTTGCAGCACCGTAGATGAGTCTAGAAGTAATCACGTGACTTGTAGTAAGTCAGAAAGTGAAAGACACATATCCTATCATATCACTTATAGGTGTTACCGAAAAATGGATACCAGGGCAGATATTTCCACGGAGAAGGGCAATCACAGATTCATTAAACAAACTTATGGTTCACCAATGGAAAGGTGTGAGGATTGGTTTCATTACGATATCGGGGTTAACAGACATATACAAACACAGGTGACATATATAATCACCAAAGACCTACAGAATACCAAGAGAGGACTACTCAACATTCTGTCATAACGTACATGATAAAGGATCCCAGGAAGAACAGACATCTGTATATGTGTAAAAGAACCACATCTTCCACACCTACAACAAGCCAAACATTGTAATCAAACTTGCTGTAATAAAAAATTAAAAATTAAATTAAAAACACGAACAAGAATTAGTGAGACAAACGTGAGGGGCTTTCTCCTGGCACATTCCATTCTAAACTCCAATCTAGAACACCACTTCCACTGAGGCTCTCTTGCCCTAATAACCAGATTTGGTAAGGGTGAACTGCTGCCACCTTGTGGCCGTTTCACACAACAGCAGCTTTAATCCCAATGCTAATGGTCAGTTGATATTCAAAATCATTGCAGGCCTGTAAATGACACCTGCCCTGAAAACAAATCCTGGGGTCACATATCGACCAAAAAATTCAAAGGACGTCCATATTTCAAAACGACCGTTTCAAAAGGCATATTTTACGCACATTAGTGTTCTGCTTCTTTTCCTTTCTTTCCTTTTTTGTTAAAAAACACGGGAATGGAAAAAGGAATCCCTCAGAATGGGCGAAAATCATTGCAGACGAATCAATGGACAGAGGTTTAATCTCCAATATATATAAACAGCTCATGCAGCTTAATATTAAAAAAAACAAACAACCCCCAAAAAAATGGGCAGAAGATCTAAAGAGACGTTTCTTCAAAGGAGACACAGAGATGGCCAAGACGCACATGAAAAGCTGCTCAACAGCACTAATTATTAGAGAAATGCAAATCAAAACTACAATGAGGTATCACCTCACACCTGTTAGAATCAGCATCATCAGAAAATCTACAAACAACCAATTCTGGGGAGGGTGTGGACAAAAGCAGCCCTTTTCCACAATTGGTGGGAATGTAAATTGATACAGTCACAATGGAGAACAGTATGGAGTTGCCTTAAAAAATCTAGAAATAGAATTACCATCTGATCCAGCAATCCCACTTCTGGGCATATACCCAGAGAAAACCGTATTTCAAAAAGGCACATTCACCACAATGTTCGTTGCAGCACTATTTACAATAGCCAGGTAATGGAAGCAACCTAAATGCCCACAGACAGATGAATGGATAAAGATGTGGTACATATATAAAATGGAATATTACTCGGCCATAAAAAGGAATGAAACTGGGTCATTTGTAGAGACATCGATGGATCGAGAGACTGTCATACAGAATGAAGTAAGACAGAAAGAGGAAAACAAATATTGTCTATTAACGCATATATGTGGAGCCTAAAAATGGTTCAGATGAACTGGTTTGCAGGGAAGAAATAGAGACACAGAGGTAGAGAACAAACGTATGGACACCAAGTGTGGGAAGCCATGGGGTGGTGGTGGTGGGATGAGTTGGGAGTTTGGGATTGACCTGTATACATGTATATGCATAAAATACATAACTAATAATAATGTGCTGTATAAAAAAGAAAATAAATAAAATAAAATTTCAAAATTTTAAAAAATAAAATTTAAAAATAAAACAGAAAAACGTTCTTCCCGTCACACAGATGTATTTATAGGAATAAATTATTTCCATGCTTCTATCTATAAATACATAAAAGAGGAATAAAATCTAACTTGAACCATAAAAGAAAAAAAAATCCTGAACCCACGAGTTATACAGAGGAAAACCCTATCAGGGCACTTGCTCCAGTGGTAAACAATTCTGAAATTGGTCAGAGGTGGGGAATCATCTCCCATACAGCCAGCAACCCACCCCCCACGCAAGGAGCGTCCTCATTGCAAAGCTGGGGGACCGTGCCGAGGCATCTGTGAGTAAACGTGAGCTGAGCCCCAGGCCAGCTGCTGCTGAACTGTTCCCACCCATTCCAGGTAAAACACCTGAATATGTACAAGGGCTTGAAAGCCTAGAGGAAGGACCGTGGAGCCACACCAGCGACAGCACGCAGGCAAACTTGGTGCCTGCAGGCCAGCCAGCGTGGTCCTGGCCCCGGGCGCTCTTCCAGAAGCTTTCCATTGCCCTGCCTGAGATACCCCTCCTGTCCCGGCCCCCACTGCTTTTTTTCCTTCCTCACCTCTGTCCGGAGAGAAATTCCAGCGGAAGGTATGGGTGACACAACCTCTTCTTTACAGGCGGCAGCCTGGCAACTCCTGCAGAAAGGCCAGCAGAACCCCACTCACACCGGGCCACCCACAAAGCTGTGGCCCCTCACTCCCTCCCACCGGCACAGCCCCGAGACTGCTGACGGGGCAGAGAATATGGAGTCAGGCACAGCTTCAGGGGCTATTGCTGCCTGGAGCGCTGTTTATATTGACCTAAACGAGGCACACCTGGGGAGGGCGGGCCGGCAGGGTAAGGCTGCCCAGGTCAGCTAATCCACAACCTTCAGGGAATCACATTGTTGAAAATGGACCCCGCTAAGGCAGAAGAGAAGCCAAGGGAAAAAAGGACACAATGCCATTTGCAGCACCGTAGATGAGTCTAGAAGTAATCACGTGACTTGTAGTAAGTCAGAAAGTGAAAGACACATATCCTATCATATCACTTATAGGTGTTACCGAAAAATGGATACCAGGGCAGATATTTCCACGGAGAAGGGCAATCACAGATTCATTAAACAAACTTATGGTTCACCAATGGAAAGGTGTGAGGATTGGTTTCATTACGATATCGGGGTTAACAGACATATACAAACACAGGTGACATATATAATCACCAAAGACCTACAGAATACCAAGAGAGGACTACTCAATATTCTGTCATAACGTACATGGGAAAAGGATCCCAGGAAGAACAGTCATCTGTATATGTGTAAAAGAACCACATCTTCCACACCTACAGCAAGCCAAACATTGTAATCAAACTTGCTGTAATAAAAAATAAAAACTTAAATTAAAAACACGAACAAGAAGTAGTGAGACAAACGTGAGGGGCTTTCTCCTGGCACATTCCATTCTAAACTCCAATCTAGATCACCACTTCCACTGAGGCTCTCTTGCCCTAGTCACCAGATTTGGTAAGGGTGAACTGCTGCCACCTTGTGGCCGTTTCACACAACAGCAGCTTTAATCCCAACGCTAATGGTCAGTTGATATTCAAAATCATTGCAGGCCTGTAAATGACACCTGCCCTGAAAACAAATCCTGGGGTCACATATCAACCAAAAAATTCAAAGGACGTCCATATTTCAAAACGACCGTTTCAAAAGGCATATTTTACGCACATTAGTGTTCTGCTTCTTGTCCTTTCTTTCCTTTTTTGTTAAAAAACACGGGAATGGAAAAAGGAATCCCTCAGAATGGGCGAAAATGGTTGCAGACGAATCAATGGACAGAGGTTTAATCTCCCATATATATAAACAGCTCATGCAGCTTAATATTAAAAAAAAAAAACAACCCAAAAAAAAATGGGCAGAAGATCTAAAGAGACGTTTCTTCAAAGGAGACACAGAGATGGCCAAGACGCACATGAAAAGCTGCTCAACAGCACTAATTATTAGAGAAATGCAAATCAAAACTACAATGAGGTATCACCTCACACCTGTTAGAATCGGCATCATCAGAAAATCTACAAACAACCAATTCTGGGGAGTGTGTGGACAAAAGCAGCCCTTTTCCACAATTGGTGGGAATGTAAATTGATACAGTCACTATGGAGAACAGTATGGAGTTTCCTTAAAAAATCTAGAAATAGAATTACCATCTGATCCAGCAATCCCACTTCTGGGCATATACCCAGAGAAAACCGTATTTCAAAAAGGCACATTCACCACAATGTTCGTTGCAGCACTATTTACAATAGCCAGGTAATGGAAGCAACCTAAATGCCCACAGACAGATGAATGGATAAAGATGTGGTACATATATAAAATGGAATATTACTCGGCCATAAAAAGGAATGAAACTGGGTCATTTGTAGAGACATCGATGGATCGAGAGACTGTCATACAGAATGAAGTAAGACAGAAAGAGGAAAATAAATATTGTCTATTAACGCATATATGTGGAGCCTAAAAATGGTTCAGATGAACTGGTTTGCAGGGAAGAAATAGAGACACAGAGGTAGAGAACAAACGTATGGACACCAAGTGTGGGAAGCCATGGGGTGGTGGTGGTGGGATGAGTTGGGAGTTTGGGATTGACCTGTATACATGTATATGCATAAAATACATAACTAATAATAACGTGCTGTATAAAAAAGAAAATAAATAAAATAAAATTTCAAAATTTTAAAAAATAAAATTTAAAAATAAAACAGAAAAAAGTTCTTCCCGTCACACAGATGTATTTATAGGAATGAATTATTTCCATGCTTCTATCTATAAATACATAAAAGAGGAATAAAATCTAACTTGAACCATAAAAGAAAAAAAAATCCTGAACCCACGAGTTATACAGAGGAAAACCCTATCAGGGCACTTGCTCCAGTGGTAAACAATTCTGAAATTGGTCAGAGGTGGGGAATCATCTCCCATACAGCCAGCAACCCACCCCCCACGCAAGGAGCGTCCTCATTGCAAAGCTGGGGGACCGTGCCGAGGCATCTGTGAGTAAACGTGAGCTGAGCCCCAGGCCAGCTGCTGCTGAACTGTTCCCACCCTTTCCAGGTAAAACACCTGAATATGTACAAGGGCTTGAAAGCCTAAAGGAAGGACCGTGGAGCCACACCAGCGACAGCACACAGGCCAACTTGGTGCCTGCAGGCCAGCCAGGGTGGTCCTGGCGCCGGGCGCTCTTCCAGAAGCTTTCCATTGCCCTGCCTGAGATACCCCTCCTGTCCCGGCCCCCACTGCTTTTTTCCATCCTCACCTCTGTCCGGAGAGAAATTCCAGCGGAAGGTATGGGTGACACAACCTCTTCTTTACAGGCGGCAGCCTGGCAACTCCTGCAGAAAGGCCAGCAGAACCCCACTCACACCGGGCCACCCACAAAGCTGTGGCCCCTCACTCCCTCCCACCAGCACAGCCCCGAGACTGCTGACGGGGCAGAGAATATGGAGGCAGGCAGAGCTTCAGGGGCTATTGCTGCCTGGAGCGCTGTTTATATTGACCTCAACGAGGCACACCTGGGGAGGGCGGGCCGGCAGGGTAAGGCTGCCCAGGTCAGCTAATCCACAACCCTCAGGGAATCACATTGTTGAAAATGGACCCCGCTAAGGCAGAAGAGAAGCCAAGGGAAAAAAAGGACACAATGCCATTTGCAGCACCGTAGATGAGTCTAGAAGTAATCACGTGACTTGTAGTAAGTCAGAAAGTGAAAGACACATATCATATCAGTTATAGGTGTTACCTAAAAATGGATACCAGGGCAGATATTTCCACGGAGAAGGGCAATCACAGATTCATTAAACAAACTTATGGTTCACCAATGGAAAGGTGTGAGGATTGGTTTCATTACGTTATCGGGGTTAACAGACATATACAAACACAGGTGACATATATAATCACCAAAGACCTACAGAATACCAAGAGAGGACTACTCAACATTCTGTCATAACGTACATGGGAAAAGGATCCCAGGAAGAACAGTCATCTGTATATGTGTAAAAGATCCACATCTTCCACACCTACAACAAGCCAAACATTGTAATCAAACTTGCTGTAATAAAAAATAAAAACTTAAATTAAAAACACGAACAAGAAGTAGTGAGACAAACGTGAGGGGCTTTCTCCTGGCACATTCCATTCTAAACTCCAATCTAGAACACCACTTCCACTGAGGCTCTCTTGCCCTAGTAACCAGATTTGGTAAGGGTGAACTGCTGCCACCTTGTGGTCGTTTCACACAACAGCAGCTTTAATCCCAATGCTTATGGTCAGTTGATATTCAAAATCATTGCAGGCCTGTAAATGACACCTGCCCTGAACACAAATCCTGGGGTCTCATATCGACCAAAAAATTCAAAGGACGTCCATATTTCAAAACGACCATTTCAAAAGGCATATTTTACGCACATTAGTGTTCTGCTTCTTTTCCTTTCTTTCCTTTTTTGTTAAAAAACACGGGAATGGAAAAAGGCATCCCTCAGAATGGGCGAAAATCATTGCAGACGAATCAATGGACAGAGGTTTAATCTCCAATATATATAAACAGCTCATGCAGCTTAATATTAAAAAAACAAACAACCCCCAAAAAATGGGCAGAAGATCTAAAGAGACGTTTCTTCAAAGGAGACACAGAGATGGCCAAGACGCACATGAAAAGCTGCTCAACAGCACTAATTATTAGAGAAATGCAAATCAAAACTACAATGAGGTTTCACCTCACACCTGTTAGAATCGGCATCATCAGAAAATCTACAAACAACCAATTCTGGGGAGGGTGTGGACAAAAGGAGCCCTCTTCCACTATTGGTGGGAATGTAAATTGATACAGTCACTATGGAGAACAGTATGGAGTTTCCTTAAAAAAACTTGAAATAGAATTACCATCTGATCCAGCAATCCCACTTCTGGGCATATACCCAGAGAAAACCGTATTTCAAAAAGGCACATTCACCACAATGTTCGTTGCAGCACTATTTACAATAGCCAGGTAATGGAAGCAACCTAAATGCCCACAGACAGATGAATGGATAAAGATGTGGTACATATATAAAATGGAATATTACTCGGCCATAAAAAGGAATGAAACTGGGTCATTTGTAGAGACATCGATGGATCGAGAGACTGTCATACAGAATGAAGTAAGTCAGAAAGAGGAAAACAAATATTGTATATTAATGCATATTTGTGGAGCCTAAAAATAGTACAGATGAACTGGTTTGCTGGGAAGAAATAGAGACACAGAGGTAGAGAACAAACGTATGGACACCAAGTGTGGGAAGCCATGGGGTGGTGGTGGTGGGATGAGTTGGGAGTTTGGGATTGACCTATATACATGTATATGCATAAAATACATAACTAATAATAACGTGGTGTATAAAAAAAATAAATAAAATTAAATTTCAAAATTTTAAAAAATAAAATTTAAAAATAAAACAGAAAAAAGTTCTTCCCGTCACACAGATGTATTTATAGGAATGAATTATTTCCATGCTTATATCTATAAATACATAAAAGAGGAATAAAATCTAACTTGAACCATAAAAGAAAAAAAAATCCTGAACCCACGAGTTATACAGAGGAAAACCCTATCTGGGCACTTGCTCCAGTGGTAAACAATTCTGAAATTGGTCAGAGGTGGGGAATCATCTCCCATACAGCCAGCAACCCACCCCCCACGCAAGGAGCGTCCTCATTGCAAAGCTGGGGGACCGTGCCGAGGCATCTGTGAGTAAACGTGAGCTGAGCCCCAGGCCAGCTGCTGCTGAACTGTTCCCACCCTTTCCAGGTAAAACACCTGAATATGTACAAGGGCTTGAAAGCCTAGAGGAAGGACCGTGGAGCCACACCAGCGACAGCACGCAGGCCAACTTGGTGCCTGTAGGCCAGCCAGGGTGGTCCTGGTACCGGGCGCTCTTCCAGAAACTTTCCATTGCCCTGCCTGAGATACCCCTCCTGTCCCGGCCCCCACTGCTTTTTTTCCTTCCTCACATCTGTCCGGAGATAAATTCCAGCGGAAGGTATGGGTGACACAACCTCTTCTTTACAGGCGGCAGCCTGGCAACTCCTGCAGAAAGGCCAGCAGAACCCCACTCACACCGGGCCACCCACAAAGCTGTGGCCCCTCACTCCCTCCCAGCAGCACAGCCCCGAGACTGCTGACGGGGCCGAGAATATGGAGGCAGGCACAGCTTCAGGGGCTATTGCTGCCTGGAGCGCTGTTTATATTGACCTCAACGAGGCACACCTGGGGAGGGCGGGCCGGCAGGGTAAGGCTGCCCAGGTCAGCTAATCCACAACCCTCAGGGAATCACATTGTTGAAAATGGACCCCGCTAAGGCAGAAGAGAAGCCAAGGGAAAAAAGGACACAATGCCATTTGCAGCACCGTAGATGAGTCTAGAAGTAATCACGTGACTTGTAGTAAGTCAGAAAGTGAAAGACACATATCCTATCATATCACTTATAGGTGTTACCGAAAAATGGATACCAGGGCAGATATTTCCACGGAGAAGGGCAATCACAGATTCATTAAACAAACTTATGGTTCACCAATGGAAAGGTGTGAGGATTGGTTTCATTACGATATCGGGGTTAACAGACATATACAAACACAGGTGACATATATAATCACCAAAGACCTACAGAATACCAAGAGAGGACTACTCAACATTCTGTCATAACGTACATGATAAAGGATCCCAGGAAGAACAGACATCTGTATATGTGTAAAAGAACCACATCTTCCACACCTACAACAAGCCAAACATTGTAATCAAACTTGCTGTAATAAAAAATTAAAAATTAAATTAAAAACACGAACAAGAAGTAGTGAGACAAACGTGAGGGGCTTTCTCCTGGCACATTCCATTCTAAACTCCAATCTAGAACACCACTTCCACTGAGGCTCTCTTGCCCTAGTAACCAGATTTGGTAAGGGTGAACTGCTGCCACCTTGTGGCCGTTTCACACAACAGCAGCTTTAATCCCAATGCTAATGGTCAGTTGATATTCAAAATCATTGCAGGCCTGTAAATGACACCTGCCCTGAAAACAAATCCTGGGGTCACATATCGACCAAAAAATTCAAAGGACGTCCATATTTCAAAACGACCGTTTCAAAAGGCATATTTTACGCACATTAGTGTTCTGCTTCTTTTCCTTTCTTTCCTTTTTTGTTAAAAAACACGGGAATGGAAAAAGGAATCCCTCAGAATGGGCGAAAATCATTGCAGACGAATCAATGGACAGAGGTTTAATCTCCAATATATATAAACAGCTCATGCAGCTTAATATTAAAAAAAACAAACAACCCAAAAAAAAATGGGCAGAAGATCTAAAGAGACGTTTCTTCAAAGGAGACACAGAGATGGCCAAGACGCACATGAAAAGCTGCTCAACAGCACTAATTATTAGAGAAATGCAAATCAAAACTACAATGAGGTATCACCTCACACCTGTTAGAATCAGCATCATCAGAAAATCTACAAACAACCAATTCTGGGGAGGGTGTGGACAAAAGCAGCCCTTTTCCACAATTGGTGGGAATGTAAATTGATACAGTCACAATGGAGAACAGTATGGAGTTTCCTTAAAAAATCTAGAAATAGAATTACCATCTGATCCAGCAATCCCACTTCTGGGCATATACCCAGAGAAAACCGTATTTCAAAAAGGCACATTCACCACAATGTTCGTTGCAGCACTATTTACAATAGCCAGGTAATGGAAGCAACCTAAATGCCCACAGACAGATGAATGGATAAAGATGTGGTACATATATAAAATGGAATATTACTCGGCCATAAAAAGGAATGAAACTGGGTCATTTGTAGAGACATCGATGGATCGAGAGACTGTCATACAGAATGAAGTAAGACAGAAAGAGGAAAACAAATATTGTCTATTAACGCATATATGTGGAGCCTAAAAATGGTTCAGATGAACTGGTTTGCAGGGAAGAAATAGAGACACAGAGGTAGAGAACAAACGTATGGACACCAAGTGTGGGAAGCCATGGGGTGGTGGTGGTGGGATGAGTTGGGAGTTTGGGATTGACCTGTATACATGTATATGCATAAAATACATAACTAATAATAACGTGCTGTATAAAAAAGAAAATAAATAAAATAAAATTTCAAAATTTTAAAAAATAAAATTTAAAAATAAAACAGAAAAACGTTCTTCCCGTCACACAGATGTATTTATAGGAATAAATTATTTCCATGCTTCTATCTATAAATACATAAAAGAGGAATAAAATCTAACTTGAACCATAAAAGAAAAAAAAATCCTGAACCCACGAGTTATACAGAGGAAAACCCTATCAGGGCACTTGCTCCAGTGGTAAACAATTCTGAAATTGGTCAGAGGTGGGGAATCATCTCCCATACAGCCAGCAACCCACCCCCCACGCAAGGAGCGTCCTCATTGCAAAGCTGGGGGACCGTGCCGAGGCATCTGTGAGTAAACGTGAGCTGAGCCCCAGGCCAGCTGCTGCTGAACTGTTCCCACCCTTTCCAGGTAAAACACCTGAATATGTACAAGGGCTTGAAAGCCTAGAGGAAGGACCGTGGAGCCACACCAGCGACAGCACGCAGGCAAACTTGGTGCCTGCAGGCCAGCCAGCGTGGTCCTGGCCCCGGGCGCTCTTCCAGAAGCTTTCCATTGCCCTGCCTGAGATACCCCTCCTGTCCCGGCCCCCACTGCTTTTTTTCCTTCCTCACCTCTGTCCGGAGAGAAATTCCAGCGGAAGGTATGGGTGACACAACCTCTTCTTTACAGGCGGCAGCCTGGCAACTCCTGCAGAAAGGCCAGCAGAACCCCACTCACACCGGGCCACCAACAAAGCTGTGGCCCCTCACTCCCTCCCACCAGCACAGCCCCGAGACTGCTGACGGGGCAGAGAATATGGAGTCAGGCACAGCTTCAGGGGCTATTGCTGCCTGGAGCGCTGTTTATATTGACCTAAACGAGGCACACCTGGGGAGGGCGGGCCGGCAGGGTAAGGCTGCCCAGGTCAGCTAATCCACAACCTTCAGGGAATCACATTGTTGAAAATGGACCCCGCTAAGGCAGAAGAGAAGCCAAGGGAAAAAAGGACACAATGCCATTTGCAGCACCGTAGATGAGTCTAGAAGTAATCACGTGACTTGTAGTAAGTCAGAAAGTGAAAGACACATATCCTATCATATCACTTATAGGTGTTACCGAAAAATGGATACCAGGGCAGATATTTCCACGGAGAAGGGCAATCACAGATTCATTAAACAAACTTATGGTTCACCAATGGAAAGGTGTGAGGATTGGTTTCATTACGATATCGGGGTTAACAGACATATACAAACACAGGTGACATATATAATCACCAAAGACCTACAGAATACCAAGAGAGGACTACTCAATATTCTGTCATAACGTACATGGGAAAAGGATCCCAGGAAGAACAGTCATCTGTATATGTGTAAAAGAACCACATCTTCCACACCTACAGCAAGCCAAACATTGTAATCAAACTTGCTGTAATAAAAAATAAAAACTTAAATTAAAAACACGAACAAGAAGTAGTGAGACAAACGTGAGGGGCTTTCTCCTGGCACATTCCATTCTAAACTCCAATCTAGATCACCACTTCCACTGAGGCTCTCTTGCCCTAGTCACCAGATTTGGTAAGGGTGAACTGCTGCCACCTTGTGGCCGTTTCACACAACAGCAGCTTTAATCCCAACGCTAATGGTCAGTTGATATTCAAAATCATTGCAGGCCTGTAAATGACACCTGCCCTGAAAACAAATCCTGGGGTCACATATCAACCAAAAAATTCAAAGGACGTCCATATTTCAAAACGACCGTTTCAAAAGGCATATTTTACGCACATTAGTGTTCTGCTTCTTTTCCTTTCTTTCCTTTTTTGTTAAAAAACACGGGAATGGAAAAAGGAATCCCTCAGAATGGGCGAAAATGGTTGCAGACGAATCAATGGACAGAGGTTTAATCTCCCATATATATAAACAGCTCATGCAGCTTAATATTAAAAAAAACAAACAACCCAAAAAAAAATGGGCAGAAGATCTAAAGAGACGTTTCTTCAAAGGAGACACAGAGATGGCCAAGACGCACATGAAAAGCTGCTCAACAGCACTAATTATTAGAGAAATGCAAATCAAAACTACAATGAGGTATCACCTCACACCTGTTAGAATCGGCATCATCAGAAAATCTACAAACAACCAATTCTGGGGAGTGTGTGGACAAAAGCAGCCCTTTTCCACAATTGGTGGGAATGTAAATTGATACAGTCACTATGGAGAACAGTATGGAGTTTCCTTAAAAAATCTAGAAATAGAATTACCATCTGATCCAGCAATCCCACTTCTGGGCATATACCCAGAGAAAACCGTATTTCAAAAAGGCACATTCACCACAATGTTCGTTGCAGCACTATTTACAATAGCCAGGTAATGGAAGCAACCTAAATGCCCACAGACAGATGAATGGATAAAGATGTGGTACATATATAAAATGGAATATTACTCGGCCATAAAAAGGAATGAAACTGGGTCATTTGTAGAGACATCGATGGATCGAGAGACTGTCATACAGAATGAAGTAAGTCAGAAAGAGGAAAACAAATATTGTCTATTAACGCATATATGTGGAGCCTAAAAATGGTTCAGATGAACTGGTTTGCAGGGAAGAAATAGAGACACAGAGGTAGAGAACAAACGTATGGACACCAAGTGTGGGAAGCCATGGGGTGGTGGTGGTGGGATGAGTTGGGAGTTTGGGATTGACCTGTATACATGTATATGCATAAAATACATAACTAATAATAACGTGCTGTATAAAAAAGAAAATAAATAAAATAAAATTTCAAAATTTTAAAAAATAAAATTTAAAAATAAAACAGAAAAAAGTTCTTCCCGTCACACAGATGTATTTATAGGAATGAATTATTTCCATGCTTCTATCTATAAATACATAAAAGAGGAATAAAATCTAACTTGAACCATAAAAGAAAAAAAAATCCTGAACCCACGAGTTATACAGAGGAAAGCCCTATCAGGGCACTTGCTCCAGTGGTAAACAATTCTGAAATTGGTCAGAGGTGGGGAATCATCTCCCATACAGCCAGCAACCCACCCCCCACGCAAGGAGCGTCCTCATTGCAAAGCTGGGGGACCGTGCCGAGGCATCTGTGAGTAAACGTGAGCTGAGCCCCAGGCCAGCTGCTGCTGAACTGTTCCCACCCTTTCCAGGTAAAACACCTGAATATGTACAAGGGCTTGAAAGCCTAAAGGAAGGACCGTGGAGCCACACCAGCGACAGCACACAGGCCAACTTGGTGCCTGCAGGCCAGCCAGGGTGGTCCTGGCGCCGGGCGCTCTTCCAGAAGCTTTCCATTGCCCTGCCTGAGATACCCCTCCTGTCCCGGCCCCCACTGCTTTTTTCCATCCTCACCTCTGTCCGGAGAGAAATTCCAGCGGAAGGTATGGGTGACACAACCTCTTCTTTACAGGCGGCAGCCTGGCAACTCCTGCAGAAAGGACAGCAGAACCCCACTCACACCGGGCCACCCACAAAGCTGTGGCCCCTCACTCCCTCCCACCAGCACAGCCCCGAGACTGCTGACTGGGCAGAGAATATGGAGTCAGGCACAGCTTCAGGGGCTATTGCTGCCTGGAGCGCTGTTTATATTGACCTCAACGAGGCACACCTGGGGAGGGCGGGCCGGCAGGGTTAGGCTGCCCAGGTCAGCTAATCCACAACCCTCAGGGAATCACATTGTTGAAAATGGACCCCGCTAAGGCAGAAGAGAAGCCAAGGGAAAAAAGGACACAATGCCATTTGCAGCACCGTAGATGAGTCTAGAAGTAATCACGTGACTTGTAGTAAGTCAGAAAGTGAAAGACACATATCCTATCATATCACTTATAGGTGTTACCGAAAAATGGATACCAGGGCAGATATTTCCACGGAGAAGGGCAATCACAGATTCATTAAACAAACTTATGGTTCACCAATGGAAAGCTGTGAGGATTGGTTTCATTACGATATCGGGGTTAACAGACATATACAAACACAGGTGACATATATAATCACCAAAGACCTACAGAATACCAAGAGAGGACTACTCAACATTCTGTCATAACGTACGTGGGAAAAGGATCCCAGGAAGAACAGTCATCTGTATATGTGTAAAAGAACCACATCTTCCACACCTACAGCAAGCCAAACATTGTAATCAAACTTGCTGTAATAAAAAATAAAAACTTAAATTAAAAACACGAACAAGAAGTAGTGAGACAAACGTGAGGGGCTTTCTCCTGGCACATTCCATTCTAAACTCCAATCTAGAACACCACTTCCACTGAGGCTCTCTTGCCCTAGTCACCAGATTTGGTAAGGGTGAACTGCTGCCACCTTGTGGCCGTTTCACACAACAGCAGCTTTAATCCCAACGCTAATGGTCAGTTGATATTCAAAATCATTGCAGGCCTGTAAATGACACCTGCCCTGAAAACAAATCCTGGGGTCACATATCGACCAAAAAATTCAAAGGACGTCCATATTTTAAAACGACCGTTTCAAAAGGCATATTTTACGCACATTAGTGTTCTGCTTCTTTTCCTTTCTTTCCTTTTTTGTTAAAAAAAAACGGGAATGGAAAAAGGCCTCCCTCAGAATGGGTGAAAATCGTGGCAAACGAATCAATGGACAGAGGTTTAATCTCCAATATATATAAACAGCTCATGCAGCTTAATATTAAAAAAACAAACAACCCAAAAAAAATGGGCAGAAGATCTAAAGAGACGTTTCTTCAAAGGAGACACAGAGATGGCCAAGACGCACATGAAAAGTTGCTCAACAGCACTAATTATTAGAGAAATGCAAATCAAAACTACAATGAGGTATCACCTCACACCTGTTAGAATCGGCATCATCAGAATATCTACAAACAACCAATTCTGGGGAGGGTGTGGACAAAAGGAGCCCTCTTCCACTATTGGTGGGAATGTAAATTGATACAGTCACTATGGAGAACAGTATGGAGTTTCCTTAAAAAAACTAGAAATAGAATTACCATCTGATCCAGCAATCCCACTTCTGGGCATATACCCAGAGAAAACCGTATTTCAAAAAGGCACATTCACCACAATGTTCGTTGCAGCACTATTTACAATAGCCAGGTAATGGAAGCAACCTAAATGCCCACAGACAGATGAATGGATAAAGATGTGGTACATATATAAAACGGAATATTACTCGGCCATAAAAAGGAATGAAACTGGGTCATTTGTAGCGACATCGATGGATCGAGAGACTGTCATACAGAATGAAGTAAGTCAGAAAGAGGAAAACAAATATTGTCTATTAACGCATATATGTGGAGCCTAAAAATGGTACAGATGAACTGGTTTGCAGGGAAGAAATAGAGACACAGAGGTAGAGAACAAACGTATGGACACCAAGTGTGGGAAGCCATGGGGTGGTGGTGGTGGGATGAGTTGGGAGTTTGGGATTGACCTGTATACATGTATATGCATAAAATACATAACTAATAATAACGTGCTGTATAAAAAAGAAAATAAATAAAATAAAATTTCAAAATTTTAAAAAATAAAATTTAAAAATAAAACAGAAATAATTTCTTCCCGTCACACAGATGTATTTATAGGAATGAATTATTTCCATGCTTCTATCTATAAATACATAAAAGAGGAATAAAATCTAACTTGAACCATAAAAGAAAAAAAAATCCTGAACCCACGAGTTATACAGAGGAAAACCCTATCAGGGCTCTTGCTCCAGTGGTAAACAATTATGAAATTGGTCAGAGGTGGGGAATCATCTCCCATACAGCCAGCAACCCACCCCCCACGCAAGGAGCGTCCTCATTGCAAAGCTGGGGGACCGTGCCGAGGCATCTGTGAGTAAACGTGAGCTGAGCCCCAGGCCAGCTGCTGCTGAACTGTTCCCACCCTTTCCAGGTAAAACACCTGAATATGTACAAGGGCTTGAAAGCCTAGAGGAAGGACCGTGGAGCCACACCAGCGACAGCACGCAGGCCAACTTGGTGCCTGCAGGCCAGCCAGGGTGGTCCTGGCCCCGGGCGCTCTTCCAGAAGCTTTCCATTGCCCTGCCTGAGATACCCCTCCTGTCCCGGCCCCCACTGCTTTTTTCCATCCTCACCTCTGTCCGGAGAGAAATTCCAGTGAAAGGTATGGGTGACACAACCTCTTCTTTACAGGCGGCAGCCTGGCAACTCCTGCAGAAAGGCCAGCAGAACCCCACTCACACCGGGCCACCCACAAAGCTGTGGACCCTCACTCCCTCCCACCAGCACAGCCCCGAGACTGCTGACGGGGCAGAGAATATGGAGTCAGGCACAGCTTCAGGGGCTATTGCTGCCTGGAGCGCTGTTTATATTGACCTCAACGAGTCACACCAGGGGAGGGCGGGCCGGCAGGGTAAGGCTGCCCAGGTCAGCTAATCCACAACCCTCAGGGAATCACATTGTTTAAAATGGACCCCGCTAAGGCAGAAGAGAAGCCAAGGGAAAAATGGACACAATGCCATTTGCAGCACCGTAGATGAGTCTAGAAGTAATCACGTGACTTGTAGTAAGTCAGAAAGTGAAAGACACATATCATATCATATCACTTATAGGTGTTACCGAAAAATGGATACCAGGGCAGATATTTCCACGTAGAAGGCCAATCACAGATTCATTAAACAAACTTATGGTTCACCAATGGAAAGGTGTGAGGATTGGTTTCATTATGATATCGGGGTTAACAGACATATACAAACACAGGTGACATATATAATCACCAAAGACCTACAGAATACCAAGAGAGGACTACTCAACATTCTGTCATAACGTACATGGGAAAAGCATCCCAGGAAGAGCAGACATCTGTATATGTGTAAAAGAACCACATCTTCCACACCTACAGCAAGCCAAACATTGTAATCAAACTTGCTGTAATAAAAAATTAAAAATTAAATTAAAAACACGAACAAGAAGTAGTGAGACAAACGTGAGGGGCTTTCTCCTGGCACATTCCATTCTAAACTCCAATCTAGAACACCACTTCCACTGAGGCTCTCTTGCCCTAGTCACCAGATTTGGTAAGGGTGAACTGCTGCCACCTTGTGGCCGTTTCACACAACAGCAGCTTTAATCCCAATGCTAATGGTCAGTTGATATTCAAAATCATTGCAGGCCTGTAAATGACACCTGCCCTGAAAACAAATCCTGGGGTCACATATCGACCAAAAAATTCAAAGGACGTCCATATTTTAAAACGACCGTTTCAAAAGGCATATTTTACGCACATTAGTGTTCTGCTTCTTTTCCTTTCTTTCCTTTTTTGTTAAAAAAAAACGGGAATGGAAAAAGGCCTCCCTCAGAATGGGTGAAAATCGTGGCAAACGAATCAATGGACAGAGGTTTAATCTCCAATATATATAAACAGCTCATGCAGCTTAATATTAAAAAAAACAAACAACCCAAAAAAAAATGGGCAGAAGATCTAAAGAGACGTTTCTTCAAAGGAGACACAGAGATGGCCAAGACGCACATGAAAAGCTGCTCAACAGCACTAATTTTTAGAGAAATGCAAATCAAAACTACAATGAGGTATCACCTCACACCTGTTAGAATCGGCATCATCAGAAAATCTACAAACAACCAATTCTGGGGAGGGTGTGGACAAAAGGAGCCCTCTTCCACTATTGGTGGGAATGTAAATTGATACAGTCACTATGGAGAACAGTATGGAGTTTCCTTAAAAAAACTAGAAATAGAATTACCATCTGATCCAGCAATCCCACTTCTGGGCATATACCCAGAGAAAACCGTATTTCAAAAAGGCACATTCACCACAATGTTCGTTGCAGCACTATTTACAATAGCCAGGTAATGGAAGCAACCTAAATGCCCACAGACAGATGAATGGATAAAGATGTGGTACATATATAAAATGGAATATTACTCGGCCATAAAAAGGAATGAAACTGGGTCATTTGTAGAGACATCGATGGATCGAGAGAATGTCATACAGAATGAAGTAAGTCAGAAAGAGGGAAACAAATATTGTCTATTAACGCATATATGTGGAGCCTAAAAATGGTACAGATGAACTGGTTGGCAGGGAAGAAATAGAGACACAGAGGTAGAGAACAAACGTATGGACACCAAGTGTGGGAAGCCATGGGGTGGTGGTGGTGGGATGAGTTGGGAGTTTGGGATTGACCTGTATACATGTATATGCATAAAATACATAACTAATAATAACGTGCTGTATAAAAAAGAAAATAAAATAAAATTTCAAAATTTTTAAAAATAAAATTTAAAAATAAAAGAGAAAAAAGTTCTTCCCGTCACACAGATGTATTTATAGGAATGAATTATTTCCATGCTTCTATCTATAAATACATAAAAGAGGAATAAATCTAACTTGAACCATAAAAGAAAAAAAAATCCTGAACCCATGAGTTATACAGAGGAAAACCCTATCAGGGCACTTGCTCCAGTGGTAAACAATTCTGAAATTGGTCAGAGGTGGGGAATCATCTCCCATACAGCCAGCAACCCACCCCCCACGCAAGGAGCGTCCTCATTGCAAAGCTGTGGGACCGTGCCGAGGCATCTGTGAGTAAACGTGAGCTGAGCCCCAGGCCAGCTGCTGCTGAACTGTTCCCACCCTTTCCAGGTAAAACACCTGAATATGTACAAGGGCTTGAAAGCCTAAAGGAAGGACCGTGGAGCCACACCAGCGACAGCACACAGGCCAACTTGGTGCCTGCAGGCCAGCCAGGGTGGTCCTGGCCCCGGGCGCTCTTCCAGAAGCTTTCCATTGCCCTGCCTGAGATACCCCTCCTGTCCCGGCCCCCACTGCTTTTTTCCATCCTCACCTCTGTCCGGAGAGAAAGTCCAGCGGAAGGTATGGGTGACACAACCTCTTCTTTACAGGCGGCAGCCTGGCAACTCCTGCAGAAAGGCCAGCAGAACCCCACTCACACCGGGCCACCCACAAAGCTGTGGCCCCTCACTCCCTCCCACCAGCACAGCCCCGAGACTGCTGACGGGGCAGAGAATATGGAGGCAGGCACAGCTTCAGGGGCTATTGCTGCCTGGAGCGCTGTTTATATTGACCTCAACGAGGCACACCTGGGGAGGGCGGGCCGGCAGGGTAAGGCTGCCCAGGTCAGCTAATCCACAACCCTCAGGGAATCACATTGTTGAAAATGGACCCCACTAAGGCAGAAGAGAAGCCAAGGGAAAAAAGGACACAATGCCTTTTGCAGCACCGTAGATGAGTCTAGAAGTAATCACGTGACTTGTAGTAAGTCAGAAAGTGAAAGACACATATCCTATCATATCACTTATAGGTGTTACCGAAAAATGGATACCAGGGCAGATATTTCCACGGAGAAGGGCAATCACAGATTCATTAAACAAACTTATGGTTCACCAATGGAAAGGTGTGAGGATTGGTTTCATTACGATATCGGGGTTAACAGACATATACAAACACAGGTGACATATATAATCACCAAAGACCTACAGAATACCAAGAGAGGACTACTCAACATTCTGTCATAACGTACATGGGAAAAGGATCCCAGGAAGAGCAGACATCTGTATATGTGTAAAAGAACCACATCTTCCACACCTACAGCAAGCCAAACATTGTAATCAAACTTGCTGTAATAAAAAATTAAAATTTAAATTAAAAACACGAACAAGAAGTAGTGAGACAAACGTGAGGGGCTTTCTCCTGGCACATTCCATTCTAAACTCCAATCTAGAACACCACTTCCACTGAGGCTCTCTTGCCCTAGTCACCAGATTTGGTAAGGGTGAACTGCTGCCACCTTGTGGCCGTTTCACACAACAGCAGCTTTAATCCCAATGCTAATGGTCAGTTGATATTCAAAATCATTGCAGGCCTGTAAATGACACCTGCCCTGAAAACAAATCCTGGGGTCACATATCGACCAAAAAATTCAAAGGACGTCCATATTTTAAAACGACCGTTTCAAAAGGCATATTTTACGCACATTAGTGTTCTGCTTCTTTTCCTTTCTTTCCTTTTTTGTTAAAAAAAAACGGGAATGGAAAAAGGCCTCCCTCAGAATGGGTGAAAATCGTGGCAAACGAATCAATGGACAGAGGTTTAATCTCCAATATATATAAACAGCTCATGCAGCTTAATATTAAAAAAAACAAACAACCCAAAAAAAATGGGCAGAAGATCTAAAGAGACGTTTCTTCAAAGGAGACACAGAGATGGCCAAGACGCACATGAAAAGCTGCTCAACAGCACTAATTTTTAGAGAAATGCAAATCAAAACTACAATGAGGTATCACCTCACACCTGTTAGAATCGGCATCATCAGAAAATCTACAAACAACCAATTCTGGGGAGGGTGTGGACAAAAGGAGCCCTCTTCCACTATTGGTGGGAATGTAAATTGATACAGTCACTATGGAGAACAGTATGGAGTTTCCTTAAAAAAACTAGAAATAGAATTACCATCTGATCCAGCAATCCCACTTCTGGGCATATACCCAGAGAAAACCGTATTTCAAAAAGGCACATTCACCACAATGTTCGTTGCAGCACTATTTACAATAGCCAGGTAATGGAAGCAACCTAAATGCCCACAGACAGATGAATGGATAAAGATGTGGTACATATATAAAATGGAATATTACTCGGCCATAAAAAGGAATGAAACTGGGTCATTTGTAGAGACATCGATGGATCGAGAGAATGTCATACAGAATGAAGTAAGTCAGAAAGAGGGAAACAAATATTGTCTATTAACGCATATATGTGGAGCCTAAAAATGGTACAGATGAACTGGTTGGCAGGGAAGAAATAGAGACACAGAGGTAGAGAACAAACGTATGGACACCAAGTGTGGGAAGCCATGGGGTGGTGGTGGTGGGATGAGTTGGGAGTTTGGGATTGACCTGTATACATGTATATGCATAAAATACATAACTAATAATAACGTGCTGTATAAAAAAGAAAATAAAATAAAATTTCAAAATTTTTAAAAATAAAATTTAAAAATAAAAGAGAAAAAAGTTCTTCCCGTCACACAGATGTATTTATAGGAATGAATTATTTCCATGCTTCTATCTATAAATACATAAAAGAGGAATAAATCTAACTTGAACCATAAAAGAAAAAAAAATCCTGAACCCATGAGTTATACAGAGGAAAACCCTATCAGGGCACTTGCTCCAGTGGTAAACAATTCTGAAATTGGTCAGAGGTGGGGAATCATCTCCCATACAGCCAGCAACCCACCCCCCACGCAAGGAGCGTCCTCATTGCAAAGCTGGGGGACCGTGCCGAGGCATCTGTGAGTAAACGTGAGCTGAGCCCCAGGCCAGCTGCTGCTGAACTGTTCCCACCCTTTCCAGGTAAAACACCTGAATATGTACAAGGGCTTGAAAGCCTAAAGGAAGGACCGTGGAGCCACACCAGCGACAGCACACAGGCCAACTTGGTGCCTGCAGGCCAGCCAGGGTGGTCCTGGCCCCGGGCGCTCTTCCAGAAGCTTTCCATTGCCCTGCCTGAGATACCCCTCCTGTCCCGGCCCCCACTGCTTTTTTCCATCCTCACCTCTGTCCGGAGAGAAAGTCCAGCGGAAGGTATGGGTGACACAACCTCTTCTTTACAGGCGGCAGCCTGGCAACTCCTGCAGAAAGGCCAGCAGAACCCCACTCACACCGGGCCACCCACAAAGCTGTGGCCCCTCACTCCCTCCCACCAGCACAGCCCCGAGACTGCTGACGGGGCAGAGAATATGGAGGCAGGCACAGCTTCAGGGGCTATTGCTGCCTGGAGCGCTGTTTATATTGACCTCAACGAGGCACACCTGGGGAGGGCGGGCCGGCAGGGTAAGGCTGCCCAGGTCAGCTAATCCACAACCCTCAGGGAATCACATTGTTGAAAATGGACCCCACTAAGGCAGAAGAGAAGCCAAGGGAAAAAAGGACACAATGCCTTTTGCAGCACCGTAGATGAGTCTAGAAGTAATCACGTGACTTGTAGTAAGTCAGAAAGTGAAAGACACATATCCTATCATATCACTTATAGGTGTTACCGAAAAATGGATACCAGGGCAGATATTTCCACGGAGAAGGGCAATCACAGATTCATTAAACAAACTTATGGTTCACCAATGGAAAGGTGTGAGGATTGGTTTCATTACGATATCGGGGTTAACAGACATATACAAACACAGGTGACATATATAATCACCAAAGACCTACAGAATACCAAGAGAGGACTACTCAACATTCTGTCATAACGTACATGGGAAAAGGATCCCAGGAAGAGCAGACATCTGTATATGTGTAAAAGAACCACATCTTCCACACCTACAGCAAGCCAAACATTGTAATCAAACTTGCTGTAATAAAAAATTAAAAATTAAATTAAAAACACGAACAAGAAGTAGTGAGACAAACGTGAGGGGCTTTCTCCTGGCACATTCCATTCTAAACTCCAATCTAGAACACCACTTCCACTGAGGCTCTCTTGCCCTAGTCACCAGATTTGGTAAGGGTGAACTGCTGCCACCTTGTGGCCGTTTCACACAACAGCAGCTTTAATCCCAATGCTAATGGTCAGTTGATATTCAAAATCATTGCAGGCCTGTAAATGACACCTGCCCTGAAAACAAATCCTGGGGTCACATATCGACCAAAAAATTCAAAGGACGTCCATATTTTAAAACGACCGTTTCAAAAGGCATATTTTACGCACATTAGTGTTCTGCTTCTTTTCCTTTCTTTCCTTTTTTGTTAAAAAAAAACGGGAATGGAAAAAGGCCTCCCTCAGAATGGGTGAAAATCGTGGCAAACGAATCAATGGACAGAGGTTTAATCTCCAATATATATAAACAGCTCATGCAGCTTAATATTAAAAAAAACAAACAACCCAAAAAAAATGGGCAGAAGATCTAAAGAGACGTTTCTTCAAAGGAGACACAGAGATGGCCAAGACGCACATGAAAAGCTGCTCAACAGCACTAATTTTTAGAGAAATGCAAATCAAAACTACAATGAGGTATCACCTCACACCTGTTAGAATCGGCATCATCAGAAAATCTACAAACAACCAATTCTGGGGAGGGTGTGGACAAAAGGAGCCCTCTTCCACTATTGGTGGGAATGTAAATTGATACAGTCACTATGGAGAACAGTATGGAGTTTCCTTAAAAAAACTAGAAATAGAATTACCATCTGATCCAGCAATCCCACTTCTGGGCATATACCCAGAGAAAACCGTATTTCAAAAAGGCACATTCACCACAATGTTCGTTGCAGCACTATTTACAATAGCCAGGTAATGGAAGCAACCTAAATGCCCACAGACAGATGAATGGATAAAGATGTGGTACATATATAAAATGGAATATTACTCGGCCATAAAAAGGAATGAAACTGGGTCATTTGTAGAGACATCGATGGATCGAGAGAATGTCATACAGAATGAAGTAAGTCAGAAAGAGGGAAACAAATATTGTCTATTAACGCATATATGTGGAGCCTAAAAATGGTACAGATGAACTGGTTGGCAGGGAAGAAATAGAGACACAGAGGTAGAGAACAAACGTATGGACACCAAGTGTGGGAAGCCATGGGGTGGTGGTGGTGGGATGAGTTGGGAGTTTGGGATTGACCTGTATACATGTATATGCATAAAATACATAACTAATAATAACGTGCTGTATAAAAAAGAAAATAAAATAAAATTTCAAAATTTTTAAAAATAAAATTTAAAAATAAAAGAGAAAAAAGTTCTTCCCGTCACACAGATGTATTTATAGGAATGAATCATTTCCATGCTTCTATCTATAAATACATAAAAGAGGAATAAATCTAACTTGAACCATAAAAGAAAAAAAAAATCCTGAACCCATGAGTTATACAGAGGAAAACCCTATCAGGGCACTTGCTCCAGTGGTAAACAATTCTGAAATTGGTCAGAGGTGGGGAATCATCTCCCATACAGCCAGCAACCCACCCCCCACGCAAGGAGCGTCCTCATTGCAAAGCTGGGGGACCGTGCCGAGGCATCTGTGAGTAAACGTGAGCTGAGCCCCAGGCCAGCTGCTGCTGAACTGTTCCCACCCTTTCCAGGTAAAACACCTGAATATGTACAAGGGCTTGAAAGCCTAAAGGAAGGACCGTGGAGCCACACCAGCGACAGCACACAGGCCAACTTGGTGCCTGCAGGCCAGCCAGGGTGGTCCTGGCGCCGGGCGCGCTTCCAGAAGCTTTCCATTGCCCTGCCTGAGATACCCCTCCTGTCCCGGCCCCCACTGCTTTTTTCCATCCTCACCTCTGTCCGGAGAGAAATTCCAGCGGAAGGTATGGGTGACACAACCTCTTCTTTACAGGCGGCAGCCTGGCAACTCCTGCAGAAAGGCCAGCAGAACCCCACTCACACCGGGCCACCCACAAAGCTGTGGCCCCTCACTACCTCCCACCAGCACAGCCCCGAGACTGCTGACGGGGCAGAGAATATGGAGGCAGGCACAGCTTCAGGGGCTATTGCTGCCTGGAGCGCTGTTTATATTGACCTCAACGAGGCACACCTGGGGAGGGCGGGCCGGCAGGGTAAGGCTGCCCAGGTCAGCTAATCCACAACCCTCAGGGAATCACATTGTTGAAAATGGACCCCACTAAGGCAGAAGAGAAGCCAAGGGAAAAAAGGACACAATGCCATTTGCAGCACCGTAGATGAGTCTAGAAGTAATCACGTGACTTGTAGTAAGTCAGAAAGTGAAAGACACATATCCTATCATATCACTTATAGGTGTTACCGAAAAATGGATACCAGGGCAGATATTTCCACGGAGAAGGGCAATCACAGATTCATTAAACAAACTTATGGTTCACCAATGGAAAGGTGTGAGGATTGGTTTCATTACGATATCGGGGTTAACAGACATATACAAACACAGGTGACATATATAATCACCAAAGACCTACAGAATACCAAGAGAGGACTACTCAACATTCTGTCATAACGTACATGGGAAAAGGATCCCAGGAAGAACAGACATCTGTATATGTGTAAAAGAACCACATCTTCCACACCTACAGCAAGCCAAACATTGTAATCAAACTTGCTGTAATAAAAAATAAAAAATTAAATTAAAAACACGAACAAGAAGTAGTGAGACAAACGTGAGGGGCTTTCTCCTGGCACATTCCATTCTAAACTCCAATCTAGAACACCACTTCCACTGAGGCTCTCTTGCCCTAGTAACCAGATTTGGTAAGGGTGAACTGCTGCCACCTTGTGGCCGTTTCACACAACAGCAGCTTTAATCCCAACGCTAATGGTCAGTTGATATTCAAAATCATTGCAGGCCTGTAAATGACACCTGCTCTGAAAACAAATCCTGGGGTCACATATCGACCAAAAAATTCAAAGGACGTCCATATTTCAAAACGACCATTTCAAAAGGCATATTTTACGCACATTAGTGTTCTGCTTCTTTTCCTTTCTTTCCTTTTTTGTTAAAAAAAAACGGGAATGGAAAAAGGCCTCCCTCAGAATGGGTGAAAATCGTGGCAAACGAATCAATGGACAGAGGTTTAATCTCCAATATATATAAACAGCTCATGCAGCTTAATATTAAAAAAACAAACAACCCAAAAAAATGGGCAGAAGATCTAAAGAGACGTTTCTTCAAAGGAGACACAGAGATGGCCAAGAGGCACATGAAAAGTTGCTCAACAGCACTAATTATTAGAGAAATGCAAATCAAAACTACAATGAGTTATCACCTCACACCTGTTAGAATCGGCATCATCAGAATATCTACAAACAACCAATTCTGGGGAGGGTGTGGACAAAAGGAGCCCTTTTCCACTATTGGTGGGAATGTAAATTGATACAGTCACTATGGAGAACAGTATGGAGTTTCCTTAAAAAAACTAGAAATAGAATTATCATCTGATCCAGCAATCCCACTTCTGGGCATATACCCAGAGAAAACCGTATTTCAAAAAGGCACATTCACCACAATGTTCGTTGCAGCACTATTTACAATAGCCAGGTAATGGAAGCAACCTAAATGCCCACAGACAGATGAATGGATAAAGATGTGGTACATATATAAAATGGAATATTACTCGGCCATAAAAAGGAATGAAACTGGGTCATTTGTAGAGACATCGATGGATCGAGAGACTGTCATACAGAATGAAGTAAGTCAGAAAGAGGAAAACAAATATTGTCTATTAACGCATATATGTGGAGCCTAAAAATGGTACAGATGAACTGGTTTGCAGGGAAGAAATAGAGACACAGAGGTAGAGAACAAACGTATGGACACCAAGTGTGGGAAGCCATGGGGTGGTGGTGGTGGGATGAGTTGGGAGTTTGGGATTGACCTGTATACATGTATATGCATAAAATACATAACTAATAATAACGTGCTGTATAAAAAAGAAAATAAATAAAATAAAATTTCAAAATTTTAAAAAATAAAATTTAAAAATAAAACAGAAATAAGTTCTTCCCGTCACACAGATGTATTTATAGGAATGAATTATTTCCATGCTTCTATCTATAAATACATAAAAGAGGAATAAAATCTAACTTGAACCATAAAAGAAAAAAAAATCCTGAACCCACGAGTTATACAGAGGAAAGCCCTATCAGGGCACTTGCTCCAGTGGTAAACAATTCTGAAATTGGTCAGAGGTGGGGAATCATCTCCCATACAGCCAGCAACCCACCCCCCACGCAAGGAGCGTCCTCATTGCAAAGCTGGGGGACCGTGCCGAGGCATCTGTGAGTAAACGTGAGCTGAGCCCCAGGCCAGCTGCTGCTGAACTGTTCCTACCCTTTCCAGGTAAAACACCTGAATATGTACAAGGGCTTGAAAGCCTAGAGGAAGGACCGTGGAGCCACACCAGCGACAACACGAAGGCAAACTTGGTGCCTGCAGGCCAGCCAGGGTGGTCCTGGCCCCGGGCGCTCTTCCAGAAGCTTTCCATTGCCCTGCCTGAGATACCCCTCCTGTCCCGGCCCCCACTGCTTTTTTTTCCTTCCTCACCTCTGTCCGGAGAGAAATTCCAGTGGAAGGTATGGGTGACACAACCTCTTCTTTACAGGCGGCAGCCTGGCAACTCCTGCAGAAAGGCCAGCAGAACCCCACTCACACCGGGCCACCCACAAAGCAGTGGCCCCTCACTCCCTCCCAGCAGCACAGCCCCGAGACTGCTGACGGGGCAGAGAATATGGAGGCAGGCACAGCTTCAGGGGCTATTGCTGCCTGGAGCGCTGTTTATATTGACCTCAACGAGGCACACCTGGGGAGGGCTGGCCGGCAGGGTAAGTCTGCCCAGGTCAGCTAATCCACAACCCTCAGGGAATCACATTGTTGAAAATGGACCCCACTAAGGCAGAAGAGAAGACAAGGGAAAAAAGGACACAATGCCATTTGCAGCACCGTAGATGAGTCTAGAAGTAATCACGTGACTTGTAGTAAGTCAGAAAGTGAAAGACACATATCATATCATATCACTTATAGGTGTTACCGAAAAATGGATACCAGGGCAGATATTTCCACGGAGAAGGGCAATCACAGATTCATTAAACAAACTTATGGTTCACCAATGGAAAGGTGTGAGGATTGGTTTCATTACGATATCGGGGTTAACAGACATATAGAAACACAGGTGACATATATAATCACCAAGGACCTGCAGAATACCAAGAGAGGACTACTCAACATTCTGTCATAACGTACATGGGAAAAGGATCCCAGGAAGAACAGACATCTGTATATGTGTAAAAGAACCACATCTTCCACACCTACAGCAAGCCAAACATTGTAATCAAAATTGCTGTAATAAAAAATAAAAAATTAAATTAAAAACACGAACAAGAAGTAGTGAGACAAACGTGAGGGGCTTTCTCCTGGCACATTCCATTCTAAACTCCAATCTAGAACACCACTTCCACTGAGGCTCTCTTGCCCTAGTAACCAGATTTGGTAAGGGTGAACTGCTGCCACCTTGTGGCCGTTTCACACAACAGCAGCTTTAATCCCAACGCTAATGGTCAGTTGATATTCAAAATCATTGCAGGCCTGTAAATGACACCTGCCCTGAAAACAAATCCTGGGGTCACATATCGACCAAAAAATTCAAAGGACGTCCATATTTCAAAACGACCGTTTCAAAAGGCATATTTTACGCACATTAGTGTTCTGCTTCTTTTCCTTTCTTTCCTTTTTTGTTAAAAAAAACGGGAATGGAAAAAGGCATCCCTCACAATGGGAGAAAATCGTGGCAAACGAATCAATGGAAAGAGGTTTAATCTCCAATATATATAAACAGCTCATGCAGCTTAATATTAAAAAAAAACCCAAAAAAATGGGCAGAAGATCTAAAGAGACGTTTCTTCAAAGGAGACACAGAGATGGCCAAGACGCACATGAAAAGCTGCTCAACAGCACTAATTTTTAGAGAAATGCAAATCAAAACTACAATGAGGTATCACCTCACACCTGTTAGAATCAGCATCATCAGAAAATCTACAAACAACCAATTCTGGGGAGGGTGTGGACAAAAGCAGCCCTTTTCCACAATTGGTGGGAATGTAAATTGATACAGTCACTATGGAGAATAGTATGGAGTTTCCTTAAAAAATCTAGAAATAGAATTACCATCTGATCCAGCAATCCCACCTCTGGGCATATACCCAGAGAAAACCGTATTTCAAAAAGGCACATTCACCACAATGTTCGTTGCAGCACTATTTACAATAGCCAGGTAATGGAAGCAACCTAAATGCCCACAGACAGATGAATGGATAAAGATGTGGTACATATATAAAATGGAATATTACTCGGCCATAAAAAGGAATGAAACTGGGTCATTTGTAGAGACATCCATGGATCAAGAGACTGTCATACAGAATGAAGTAAGTCAGAAAGAGGAAAACAAATATTGTATATTAACGCATATATGTGGAGCCTAAAAATGGTACAGATGAACTGGTTTGCAGGGAAGAAATAGAGATACAGAGGTAGAGAACAAACGTATGGACACCAAGTGTGGGAAGCCATGGGGTGGTGGTGGTGGGATGAGTTGGGAGTTTGGGATTGACCTGTATACATGTATATGCATAAAATACATAACTAATAATAACGTGCTGTATAAAAAAAATAAATAAAATAAAATTTCAAAATTTTAAAAAATAAAATTTAAAAATAAAACAGAAAAAAGTTCTTCCCGTCACACTGATGTATTTATAGGAATGAATTATTTCCATGCTTCTATCTATAAATACATAAAAGAGGAATAAAATCTAACTTGAACCATAAAAGAAAAAAAAATCCTGAACCCACGAGTTATACAGAGGAAAACCCTATCAGGGCACTTGCTCCAGTGGTAAACAATTCTGAAATTGGTCAGAGGTGGGGAATCATCTCCCATACAGCCAGCAACCCACCCCCCACGCAAGGAGCGTCCTCATTGCAAAGCTGGGGGACCGTGCCGAGGCATCTGTGAGTAAACGTGAGCTGAGCCCCAGGCCAGCTGCTGCTGAACTGTTCCCACCCTTTCCAGGTAAAACACCTGAATATGTACAAGGGCTTGAAAGCCTAGAGGAAGGACCGTGGAGCCACACCAGCGACAGCACGCAGGCCAACTTGGTGCCTGCAGGCCAGCCAGGGTGGTCCTGGCCCCGGGCGCTCTTCCAGAAGCTTTCCATTGCCCTGCCTGAGATACCCCTCCTGTCCCGGCCCCCACTGCTTTTTTCCATCCTCACCTCTGTCCGGAGAGAAATTCCAGCGGAAGGTATGGGTGACACAACCTCTTCTTTACAGGCGGCAGCCTGGCAACTCCTGCAGAAAGGCCAGCAGAACCCCACTCACACCGGGCCACCCACAAAGCTGTGGCCCCTCCCTCCCTCCCACCAGCACAGCCCCGAGACTGCTGACGGGGCAGAGAATATGGAGTCAGGCACAGCTTCAGGGGCTATTGCTGCCTGGAGCGCTGTTTATATTGACCTCAACGAGGCACACCTGGGGAGGGCGGGCCGGCAGGGTAAGGCTGCCCAGGTCAGCTAATCCACAACCCTCAGGGAATCACATTGTTGAAAATGGACCCCGCTAAGGCAGAAGAGAAGCCAAGGGAAAAAAGGACACAATGCCATTTGCAGCACCGTAGATGAGTCTAGAAGTAATCACGTGACTTGTAGTAAGTCAGAAAGTGAAAGACACATATCATATCATATCACTTATAGGTGTTACCGAAAAATGGATACCAGGGCAGATATTTCCACGGAGAAGGCCAATCACAGATTCATTAAACAAACTTATGGTTCACCAATGGAAAGGTGTGAGGATTGGTTTCATTACGATATCGGGGTTAACAGACATATACAAACACAGGTGACATATATAATCACCAAAGACCTACAGAATACCAAGAGAGGACTACTCAACATTCTGTCATAACGTACATGGGAAAAGGATCCCAGGAAGAGCAGACATCTGTATATGTGTAAAAGAACCACATCTTCCACACCTACAGCAAGCCAAACATTGTAATCAAACTTGCTGTAATAAAAAATTAAAAATTAAATTAAAAACACGAACAAGAAGTAGTGAGACAAACGTGAGGGGCTTTCTCCTGGCACATTCCATTCTAAACTCCAATCTAGAACACCACTTCCACTGAGGCTCTCTTGCCCTAGTAACCAGATTTGGTAAGGGTGAACTGCTGCCACCTTGTGGCCGTTTCACACAACAGCAGCTTTAATCCCAACGCTAATGGTCAGTTGATATTCAAAATCATTGCAGGCCTGTAAATGACACCTGCCCTGAAAACAAATCCTGGGGTCACATATCGACCAAAAAATTCAAAGGACGTCCATATTTCAAAACGACCATTTCAAAAGGCATATTTTACGCACATTAGTGTTCTGCTTCTTTTCCTTTCTTTCCTTTTTTGTTAAAAAAAAACGGGAATGGAAAAAGGCCTCCCTCAGAATGGGTGAAAATCGTGGCAAACGAATCAATGGACAGAGGTTTAATCTCCAATATATATAAACAGCTCATGCAGCTTAATATTAAAAAAACAAACAACCCAAAAAAATGGGCAGAAGATCTAAAGAGACGTTTCTTCAAAGGAGACACAGAGATGGCCAAGAGGCACATGAAAAGTTGCTCAACAGCACTAATTATTAGAGAAATGCAAATCAAAACTACAATGAGTTATCACCTCACACCTGTTAGAATCGGCATCATCAGAATATCTACAAACAACCAATTCTGGGGAGGGTGTGGACAAAAGGAGCCCTTTTCCACTATTGGTGGGAATGTAAATTGATACAGTCACTATGGAGAACAGTATGGAGTTTCCTTAAAAAAACTAGAAATAGAATTATCATCTGATCCAGCAATCCCACTTCTGGGCATATACCCAGAGAAAACCGTATTTCAAAAAGGCACATTCACCACAATGTTCGTTGCAGCACTATTTACAATAGCCAGGTAATGGAAGCAACCTAAATGCCCACAGACAGATGAATGGATAAAGATGTGGTACATATATAAAATGGAATATTACTCGGCCATAAAAAGGAATGAAACTGGGTCATTTGTAGAGACATCGATGGATCGAGAGACTGTCATACAGAATGAAGTAAGTCAGAAAGAGGAAAACAAATATTGTCTATTAACGCATATATGTGGAGCCTAAAAATGGTACAGATGAACTGGTTTGCAGGGAAGAAATAGAGACACAGAGGTAGAGAACAAACGTATGGACACCAAGTGTGGGAAGCCATGGGGTGGTGGTGGTGGGATGAGTTGGGAGTTTGGGATTGACCTGTATACATGTATATGCATAAAATACATAACTAATAATAACGTGCTGTATAAAAAAGAAAATAAATAAAATAAAATTTCAAAATTTTAAAAAATAAAATTTAAAAATAAAACAGAAATAAGTTCTTCCCGTCACACAGATGTATTTATAGGAATGAATTATTTCCATGCTTATATCTATAAATACATAAAAGAGGAATAAAATCTAACTTGAACCATAAAAGAAAAAAAAATCCTGAACCCACGAGTTATACAGAGGAAAGCCCTATCAGGGCACTTGCTCCAGTGGTAAACAATTCTGAAATTGGTCAGAGGTGGGGAATCATCTCCCATACAGCCAGCAACCCACCCCCCACGCAAGGAGCGTCCTCATTGCAAAGCTGGGGGACCGTGCCGAGGCATCTGTGAGTAAACGTGAGCTGAGCCCCAGGCCAGCTGCTGCTGAACTGTTCCTACCCTTTCCAGGTAAAACACCTGAATATGTACAAGGGCTTGAAAGCCTAGAGGAAGGACCGTGGAGCCACACCAGCGACAACACGAAGGCAAACTTGGTGCCTGCAGGCCAGCCAGGGTGGTCCTGGCCCCGGGCGCTCTTCCAGAAGCTTTCCATTGCCCTGCCTGAGATACCCCTCCTGTCCCGGCCCCCACTGCTTTTTTTTCCTTCCTCACCTCTGTCCGGAGAGAAATTCCAGTGGAAGGTATGGGTGACACAACCTCTTCTTTACAGGCGGCAGCCTGGCAACTCCTGCAGAAAGGCCAGCAGAACCCCACTCACACCGGGCCACCCACAAAGCAGTGGCCCCTCACTCCCTCCCAGCAGCACAGCCCCGAGACTGCTGACGGGGCAGAGAATATGGAGGCAGGCACAGCTTCAGGGGCTATTGCTGCCTGGAGCGCTGTTTATATTGACCTCAACGAGGCACACCTGGGGAGGGCTGGCCGGCAGGGTAAGTCTGCCCAGGTCAGCTAATCCACAACCCTCAGGGAATCACATTGTTGAAAATGGACCCCACTAAGGCAGAAGAGAAGACAAGGGAAAAAAGGACACAATGCCATTTGCAGCACCGTAGATGAGTCTAGAAGTAATCACGTGACTTGTAGTAAGTCAGAAAGTGAAAGACACATATCATATCATATCACTTATAGGTGTTACCGAAAAATGGATACCAGGGCAGATATTTCCACGGAGAAGGGCAATCACAGATTCATTAAACAAACTTATGGTTCACCAATGGAAAGGTGTGAGGATTGGTTTCATTACGATATCGGGGTTAACAGACATATAGAAACACAGGTGACATATATAATCACCAAGGACCTGCAGAATACCAAGAGAGGACTACTCAACATTCTGTCATAACGTACATGGGAAAAGGATCCCAGGAAGAACAGACATCTGTATATGTGTAAAAGAACCACATCTTCCACACCTACAGCAAGCCAAACATTGTAATCAAAATTGCTGTAATAAAAAATAAAAAATTAAATTAAAAACACGAACAAGAAGTAGTGAGACAAACGTGAGGGGCTTTCTCCTGGCACATTCCATTCTAAACTCCAATCTAGAACACCACTTCCACTGAGGCTCTCTTGCCCTAGTAACCAGATTTGGTAAGGGTGAACTGCTGCCACCTTGTGGCCGTTTCACACAACAGCAGCTTTAATCCCAACGCTAATGGTCAGTTGATATTCAAAATCATTGCAGGCCTGTAAATGACACCTGCCCTGAAAACAAATCCTGGGGTCACATATCGACCAAAAAATTCAAAGGACGTCCATATTTCAAAACGACCGTTTCAAAAGGCATATTTTACGCACATTAGTGTTCTGCTTCTTTTCCTTTCTTTCCTTTTTTGTTAAAAAAAACGGGAATGGAAAAAGGCATCCCTCACAATGGGAGAAAATCGTGGCAAACGAATCAATGGAAAGAGGTTTAATCTCCAATATATATAAACAGCTCATGCAGCTTAATATTAAAAAAAAACCCAAAAAAATGGGCAGAAGATCTAAAGAGACGTTTCTTCAAAGGAGACACAGAGATGGCCAAGACGCACATGAAAAGCTGCTCAACAGCACTAATTTTTAGAGAAATGCAAATCAAAACTACAATGAGGTATCACCTCACACCTGTTAGAATCGGCATCATCAGAAAATCTACAAACAACCAATTCTGGGGAGGGTGTGGACAAAAGGAGCCCTCTTCCACTATTGGTGGGAATGTAAATTGATACAGTCACTATGGAGAACAGTATGGAGTTTCCTTAAAAAAACTAGAAATAGAATTACCATCTGATCCAGCAATCCCACTTCTGGGCATATACCCAGAGAAAACCGTATTTCAAAAAGGCACATTCACCACAATGTTCGTTGCAGCACTATTTACAATAGCCAGGTAATGGAAGCAACCTAAATGCCCACAGACAGATGAATGGATAAAGATGTGGTACATATATAAAATGGAATATTACTCGGCCATAAAAAGGAATGAAACTGGGTCATTTGTAGAGACATCGATGGATCGAGAGAATGTCATACAGAATGAAGTAAGTCAGAAAGTGGGAAACAAATATTGTCTATTAACGCATATATGTGGAGCCTAAAAATGGTACAGATGAACTGGTTGGCAGGGAAGAAATAGAGACACAGAGGTAGAGAACAAACGTATGGACACCAAGTGTGGGAAGCCATGGGGTGGTGGTGGTGGGATGAGTTGGGAGTTTGGGATTGACCTGTATACATGTATATGCATAAAATACATAACTAATAATAACGTGCTGTATAAAAAAGAAAATAAAATAAAATTTCAAAATTTTTAAAAATAAAATTTAAAAATAAAAGAGAAAAAAGTTCTTCCCGTCACACAGATGTATTTATAGGAATGAATTATTTCCATGCTTCTATCTATAAATACATAAAAGAGGAATAAATCTAACTTGAACCATAAAAGAAAAAAACATCCTGAACCCATGAGTTATACAGAGGAAAACCCTATCAGGGCACTTGCTCCAGTGGTAAACAATTCTGAAATTGGTCAGAGGTGGGGAATCATCTCCCATACAGCCAGCAACCCACCCCCCACGCAAGGAGCGTCCTCATTGCAAAGCTGGGGGACCGTGCCGAGGCATCTGTGAGTAAACGTGAGCTGAGCCCCAGGCCAGCTGCTGCTGAACTGTTCCCACCCTTTCCAGGTAAAACACCTGAATATGTACAAGGGCTTGAAAGCCTAGAGGAAGGACCGTGGAGCCACACCAGCGACAGCACGCAGGCCAACTTGGTGCCTGCAGGCCAGCCAGGGTGGTCCTGGCCCCGGGCGCTCTTCCAGAAGCTTTCCATTGCCCTGCCTGAGATACCCCTCCTGTCCCGGCCCCCACTGCTTTTTTCCAACCTCACCTCTGTCCGGAGAGAAATTCCAGCGGAAGGTATGGGTGACACAACCTCTTCTTTACAGGCGGCAGCCTGGCAACTCCTGCAGAAAGGCCAGCAGAACCCCACTCACACCGGGCCACCCACAAAGCTGTGGCCCCTCCCTCCCTCCCACCAGCACAGCCCCGAGACTGCTGACGGGGCAGAGAATATGGAGTCAGGCACAGCTTCAGGGGCTATTGCTGCCTGGAGCGCTGTTTATATTGACCTCAACGAGGCACACCTGGGGAGGGCGGGCCGGCAGGGTAAGGCTGCCCAGGTCAGCTAATCCACAACCCTCAGGGAATCACATTGTTGAAAATGGACCCCGCTAAGGCAGAAGAGAAGCCAAGGGAAAAAAGGACACAATGCCATTTGCAGCACCGTAGATGAGTCTAGAAGTAATCACGTGACTTGTAGTAAGTCAGAAAGTGAAAGACACATATCATATCATATCACTTATAGGTGTTACCGAAAAATGGATACCAGGGCAGATATTTCCACGGAGAAGGCCAATCACAGATTCATTAAACAAACTTATGGTTCACCAATGGAAAGGTGTGAGGATTGGTTTCATTACGATATCGGGGTTAACAGACATATACAAACACAGGTGACATATATAATCACCAAAGACCTACAGAATACCAAGAGAGGACTACTCAACATTCTGTCATAACGTACATGGGAAAAGGATCCCTGGAAGAACAGACATCTGTATATGTGTAAAAGAACCACATCTTCCACACCTACAGCAAGCCAAACATTGTAATCAAACTTGCTGTAATAAAAAATTAAAAATTAAATTAAAAACACGAACAAGAAGTAGTGAGACAAACGTGAGGGGCTTTCTCCTGGCACATTCCATTCTAAACTCCAATCTAGAACACCACTTCCACTGAGGCTCTCTTGCCCTAGTCAACAGATTTGGTAAGGGTGAACTGCTGCCACCTTGTGGCCGTTTCACACAACAGCAGCTTTAATCCCAACGCTAATGGTCAGTTGATATTCAAAATCATTGCAGGCCTGTAAATGACACCTGCCCTGAAAACAAATCCTGGGGTCACATATCGACCAAAAAATTCAAAGGACGTCCATATTTCAAAACGACCGTTTCAAAAGGCATATTTTACGCACATTAGTGTTCTGCTTCTTTTCCTTTCTTTCCTTTTTTGTTAAAAAAAAACGGGAATGGAAAAAGGCCTCCCTCAGAATGGGTGAAAATCGTGGCAAACGAATCAATGGACAGAAGTTTAATCTCCAATATATATAAACAGCTCATGCAGCTTAATATTAAAAAAACAAACAACCCAAAAAAAATGGGCAGAAGATCTAAAGAGACGTTTCTTCAAAGGAGACACAGAGATGGCCAAGACGCACATGAAAAGCTGCTCAACAGCACTAATTTTTAGAGAAATGCAAATCAAAACTACAATGAGGTATCACCTCACACCTGTTAGAATCGGCATCATCAGAAAATCTACAAACAACCAATTCTGGGGAGGGTGTGGACAAAAGGAGCCCTCTTCCACTATTGGTGGGAATGTAAATTGATACAGTCACTATGGAGAACAGTATGGAGTTTCCTTAAAAAAACTAGAAATAGAATTACCATCTGATCCAGCAATCCCACTTCTGGGCATATACCCAGAGAAAACCGTATTTCAAAAAGGCACATTCACCACAATGTTCGTTGCAGCACTATTTACAATAGCCAGGTAATGGAAGCAACCTAAATGCCCACAGACAGATGAATGGATAAAGATGTGGTACATATATAAAATGGAATATTACTCGGCCATAAAAAGGAATGAAACTGGGTCATTTGTAGAGACATCGATGGATCGAGAGAATGTCATACAGAATGAAGTAAGTCAGAAAGTGGGAAACAAATATTGTCTATTAACGCATATATGTGGAGCCTAAAAATGGTACAGATGAACTGGTTGGCAGGGAAGAAATAGAGACACAGAGGTAGAGAACAAACGTATGGACACCAAGTGTGGGAAGCCATGGGGTGGTGGTGGTGGGATGAGTTGGGAGTTTGGGATTGACCTGTATACATGTATATGCATAAAATACATAACTAATAATAACGTGCTGTATAAAAAAGAAAATAAAATAAAATTTCAAAATTTTTAAAAATAAAATTTAAAAATAAAAGAGAAAAAAGTTCTTCCCGTCACACAGATGTATTTATAGGAATGAATTATTTCCATGCTTCTATCTATAAATACATAAAAGAGGAATAAATCTAACTTGAACCATAAAAGAAAAAAACATCCTGAACCCATGAGTTATACAGAGGAAAACCCTATCAGGGCACTTGCTCCAGTGG
Source organism: Mesoplodon mirus (assembly GCF_964341445.2). Classification (NCBI taxonomy): domain Eukaryota; kingdom Metazoa; phylum Chordata; class Mammalia; order Artiodactyla; family Ziphiidae; genus Mesoplodon; species Mesoplodon mirus. The sequence goes on from NW_028295654.1 coordinate 259,946, forward strand.
TAAACAATTCTGAAATTGGTCAGAGGTGGGGAATCATCTCCCATACAGCCAGCAACCCACCCCCCACGCAAGGAGCGTCCTCATTGCAAAGCTGGGGGACCGTGCCGAGGCATCTGTGAGTAAACGTGAGCTGAGCCCCAGGCCAGCTGCTGCTGAACTGTTCCCACCCTTTCCAGGTAAAACACCTGAATATGTACAAGGGCTTGAAAGCCTAAAGGAAGGACCGTGGAGCCACACCAGCGACAGCACACAGGCCAACTTGGTGCCTGCAGGCCAGCCAGGGTGGTCCTGGCCCCGGGCGCTCTTCCAGAAGCTTTCCATTGCCCTGCCTGAGATACCCCTCCTGTCCCGGCCCCCACTGCTTTTTTCCATCCTCACCTCTGTCCGGAGAGAAATTCCAGCGGAAGGTATGGGTGACACAACCTCTTCTTTACAGGCGGCAGCCTGGCAACTCCTGCAGAAAGGCCAGCAGAACCCCACTCACACCGGGCCACCCACAAAGCTGTGTCCCCTCACTCCCTCCCACCAGCACAGCCCCGAGACTGCTGACGGGGCAGAGAATATGGAGGCAGGCACAGCTTCAGGGGCTATTGCTGCCTGGAGCGCTGTTTATATTGACCTCAACGAGGCACACCTGGGGAGGGCGGGCCGGCAGGGTAAGGCTGCCCAGGTCAGCTAATCCACAACCCTCAGGGAATCACATTGTTGAAAATGGACCCCACTAAGGCAGAAGAGAAGCCAAGGGAAAAAAGGACACAATGCCTTTTGCAGCACCGTAGATGAGTCTAGAAGTAATCACGTGACTTGTAGTAAGTCAGAAAGTGAAAGACACATATCCTATCATATCACTTATAGGTGTTACCGAAAAATGGATACCAGGGCAGATATTTCCACGGAGAAGGCCAATCACAGATTCATTAAACAAACTTATGGTTCACCAATGGAAAGGTGTGAGGATTGGTTTCATTACGATATCGGGGTTAACAGACATATACAAACACAGGTGACATATATAATCACCAAAGACCTACAGAATACCAAGAGAGGACTACTCAACATTCTGTCATAACGTACATGGGAAAAGGATCCCAGGAAGAGCAGACATCTGTATATGTGTAAAAGAACCACATCTTCCACACCTACAGCAAGCCAAACATTGTAATCAAACTTGCTGTAATAAAAAATTAAAAATTAAATTAAAAACACGAACAAGAAGTAGTGAGACAAACGTGAGGGGCTTTCTCCTGGCCCATTCCATTCTAAACTCCAATCTAGAACACCACTTCCACTGAGGCTCTCTTGCCCTAGTCACCAGATTTGGTAAGGGTGAACTGCTGCCACCTTGTGGCCGTTTCACACAACAGCAGCTTTAATCCCAATGCTAATGGTCAGTTGATATTCAAAATCATTGCAGGCCTGTAAATGACACCTGCCCTGAAAACAAATCCTGGGGTCACATATCGACCAAAAAATTCAAAGGACGTCCATATTTTAAAACGACCGTTTCAAAAGGCATATTTTACGCACATTAGTGTTCTGCTTCTTTTCCTTTCTTTCCTTTTTTGTTAAAAAAAAACGGGAATGGAAAAAGGCCTCCCTCAGAATGGGTGAAAATCGTGGCAAACGAATCAATGGACAGAGGTTTAATCTCCAATATATATAAACAGCTCATGCAGCTTAATATTAAAAAAAACAAACAACCCAAAAAAAATGGGCAGAAGATCTAAAGAGACGTTTCTTCAAAGGAGACACAGAGATGGCCAAGACGCACATGAAAAGCTGCTCAACAGCACTAATTTTTAGAGAAATGCAAATCAAAACTACAATGAGGTATCACCTCACACCTGTTAGAATCGGCATCATCAGAAAATCTACAAACAACCAATTCTGGGGAGGGTGTGGACAAAAGGAGCCCTCTTCCACTATTGGTGGGAATGTAAATTGATACAGTCACTATGGAGAACAGTATGGAGTTTCCTTAAAAAAACTAGAAATAGAATTACCATCTGATCCAGCAATCCCACTTCTGGGCATATACCCAGAGAAAACCGTATTTCAAAAAGGCACATTCACCACAATGTTCGTTGCAGCACTATTTACAATAGCCAGGTAATGGAAGCAACCTAAATGCCCACAGACAGATGAATGGATAAAGATGTGGTACATATATAAAATGGAATATTACTCGGCCATAAAAAGGAATGAAACTGGGTCATTTGTAGAGACATCGATGGATCGAGAGAATGTCATACAGAATGAAGTAAGTCAGAAAGAGGGAAACAAATATTGTCTATTAACGCATATATGTGGAGCCTAAAAATGGTACAGATGAACTGGTTGGCAGGGAAGAAATAGAGACACAGAGGTAGAGAACAAACGTATGGACACCAAGTGTGGGAAGCCATGGGGTGGTGGTGGTGGGATGAGTTGGGAGTTTGGGATTGACCTGTATACATGTATATGCATAAAATACATAACTAATAATAACGTGCTGTATAAAAAAGAAAATAAAATAAAATTTCAAAATTTTTAAAAATAAAATTTAAAAATAAAAGAGAAAAAAGTTCTTCCCGTCACACAGATGTATTTATAGGAATGAATTATTTCCATGCTTCTATCTATAAATACATAAAAGAGGAATAAATCTAACTTGAACCATAAAAGAAAAAAAAAATCCTGAACCCACGAGTTATACAGAGGAAAACCCTATCAGGGCACTTGCTCCAGTGGTAAACAATTCTGAAATTGGTCAGAGGTGGGGAATCATCTCCCATACAGCCAGCAACCCACCCCCCACGCAAGGAGCGTCCTCATTGCAAAGCTGGGGGACCGTGCCGAGGCATCTGTGAGTAAACGTGAGCTGAGCCCCAGGCCAGCTGCTGCTGAACTGTTCCCACCCTTTCCAGGTAAAACACCTGAATATGTACAAGGGCTTGAAAGCCTAAAGGAAGGACCGTGGAGCCACACCAGCGACAGCACACAGGCCAACTTGGTGCCTGCAGGCCAGCCAGGGTGGTCCTGGCGCCGGGCGCGCTTCCAGAAGCTTTCCATTGCCCTGCCTGAGATACCCCTCCTGTCCCGGCCCCCACTGCTTTTTTCCATCCTCACCTCTGTCCGGAGAGAAATTCCAGCGGAAGGTATGGGTGACACAACCTCTTCTTTACAGGCGGCAGCCTGGCAACTCCTGCAGAAAGGCCAGCAGAACCCCACTCACACCGGGCCACCCACAAAGCTGTGGCCCCTCACTCCCTCCCACCAGCACAGCCCCGAGACTGCTGACGGGGCAGAGAATATGGAGGCAGGCACAGCTTCAGGGGCTATTGCTGCCTGGAGCGCTGTTTATATTGACCTCAACGAGGCACACCTGGGGAGGGCGGGCCGGCAGGGTAAGGCTGCCCAGGTCAGCTAATCCACAACCCTCAGGGAATCACATTGTTGAAAATGGACCCCACTAAGGCAGAAGAGAAGCCAAGGGAAAAAAGGACACAATGCCATTTGCAGCACCGTAGATGAGTCTAGAAGTAATCACGTGACTTGTAGTAAGTCAGAAAGTGAAAGACACATATCCTATCATATCACTTATAGGTGTTACCGAAAAATGGATACCAGGGCAGATATTTCCACGGAGAAGGGCAATCACAGATTCATTAATCAAACTTATGGTTCACCAATGGAAAGGTGTGAGGATTGGTTTCATTACGATATCGGGGTTAACAGACATATACAAACACAGGTGACATATATAATCACCAAAGACCTACAGAATACCAAGAGAGGACTACTCAACATTCTGTCATAACGTACATGGGAAAAGGATCCCAGGAAGAACAGACATCTGTATATGTGTAAAAGAACCACATCTTCCACACCTACAGCAAGCCAAACATTGTAATCAAACTTGCTGTAATAAAAAATAAAAAATTAAATTAAAAACACGAACAAGAAGTAGTGAGACAAACGTGAGGGGCTTTCTCCTGGCACATTCCATTCTAAACTCCAATCTAGAACACCACTTCCACTGAGGCTCTCTTGCCCTAGTAACCAGATTTGGTAAGGGTGAACTGCTGCCACCTTGTGGCCGTTTCACACAACAGCAGCTTTAATCCCAACGCTAATGGTCAGTTGATATTCAAAATCATTGCAGGCCTGTAAATGACACCTGCCCTGAAAACAAATCCTGGGGTCACATATCGACCAAAAAATTCAAAGGACGTCCATATTTCAAAACGACCATTTCAAAAGGCATATTTTACGCACATTAGTGTTCTGCTTCTTTTCCTTTCTTTCATTTTTTGTTAAAAAAAAACGGGAATGGAAAAAGGCCTCCCTCAGAATGGGTGAAAATCGTGGCAAACGAATCAATGGACAGAGGTTTAATCTCCAATATATATAAACAGCTCATGCAGCTTAATATTAAAAAAACAAACAACCCAAAAAAATGGGCAGAAGATCTAAAGAGACGTTTCTTCAAAGGAGACACAGAGATGGCCAAGACGCACATGAAAAGTTGCTCAACAGCACTAATTATTAGAGAAATGCAAATCAAAACTACAATGAGTTATCACCTCACACCTGTTAGAATCGGCATCATCAGAATATCTACAAACAACCAATTCTGGGGAGGGTGTGGACAAAAGGAGCCCTTTTCCACTATTGGTGGGAATGTAAATTGATACAGTCACTATGGAGAACAGTATGGAGTTTCCTTAAAAAAACTAGAAATAGAATTATCATCTGATCCAGCAATCCCACTTCTGGGCATATGCCCAGAGAAAACCGTATTTCAAAAAGGCACATTCACCACAATGTTCGTTGCAGCACTATTTACAATAGCCAGGTAATGGAAGCAACCTAAATGCCCACAGACAGATGAATGGATAAAGATGTGGTACATATATAAAATGGAATATTACTCGGCCATAAAAAGGAATGAAACTGGGTCATTTGTAGAGACATCGATGGATCGAGAGACTGTCATACAGAATGAAGTAAGTCAGAAAGAGGAAAACAAATATTGTCTATTAACGCATATATGTGGAGCCTAAAAATGGTACAGATGAACTGGTTTGCAGGGAAGAAATAGAGACACAGAGGTAGAGAACAAACGTATGGACACCAAGTGTGGGAAGCCATGGGGTGGTGGTGGTGGGATGAGTTGGGAGTTTGGGATTGACCTGTATACATGTATATGCATAAAATACATAACTAATAATAACGTGCTGTATAAAAAAGAAAATAAATAAAATAAAATTTCAAAATTTTAAAAAATAAAATTTAAAAATAAAAGAGAAAAAAGTTCTTCCCGTCACACAGATGTATTTATAGGAATGAATTATTTCCATGCTTCTATCTATAAATACATAAAAGAGGAATAAAATCTAACTTGAACCATAAAAGAAAAAAAAATCCTGAACCCACGAGTTATACAGAGGAAAACCCTATCAGGGCACTTGCTCCAGTGGTAAACAATTCTGAAATTGGTCAGAGGTGGGGAATCATCTCCCATACAGCCAGCAACCCACCCCCCACGCAAGGAGCATCCTCATTGCAAAGCTGGGGGACCGTGCCGAGGCATCTGTGAGTAAACGTGAGCTGAGCCCCAGGCCAGCTGCTGCTGAACTGTTCCCACCCTTTCCAGGTAAAACACCTGAATATGTACAAGGGCTTGAAAGCCTAGAGGAAGGACCGTGGAGCCACACCAGCGACAGCACGCAGGCCAACTTGGTGCCTGCAGGCCAGCCAGGGTGGTCCTGGCCCCGGGCGCTCTTCCAGAAGCTTTCCATTGCCCTGCCTGAGATACCCCTCCTGTCCCGGCCCCCACTGCTTTTTTTTCCTTCCTCACCTCTGTCCGGAGAGAAATTCCAGTGGAAGGTATGGGTGACACAACCTCTTCTTTACAGGCGGCAGCCTGGCAACTCCTGCAGAAAGGCCAGCAGAACCCCACTCACACCGGGCCACCCACAAAGCAGTGGCCCCTCACTCCCTCCCAGCAGCACAGCCCCGAGACTGCTGACGGGGCAGAGAATATGGAGGCAGGCACAGCTTCAGGGGCTATTGCTGCCTGGAGCGCTGTTTATATTGACCTCAACGAGGCACACCTGGGGAGGGCTGGCCGGCAGGGTAAGTCTGCCCAGGTCAGCTAATCCACAACCCTCAGGGAATCACATTGTTGAAAATGGACCCCACTAAGGCAGAAGAGAAGACAAGGGAAAAAAGGACACAATGCCATTTGCAGCACCGTAGATGAGTCTAGAAGTAATCACGTGACTTGTAGTAAGTCAGAAAGTGAAAGACACATATCATATCATATCACTTATAGGTGTTACCGAAAAATGGATACCAGGGCAGATATTTCCACGGAGAAGGGCAATCACAGATTCATTAAACAAACTTATGGTTCACCAATGGAAAGGTGTGAGGATTGGTTTCATTACGATATCGGGGTTAACAGACATATAGAAACACAGGTGACATATATAATCACCAAGGACCTGCAGAATACCAAGAGAGGACTACTCAACATTCTGTCATAACGTACATGGGAAAAGGATCCCAGGAAGAACAGACATCTGTATATGTGTAAAAGAACCACATCTTCCACACCTACAGCAAGCCAAACATTGTAATCAAAATTGCTGTAATAAAAAATAAAAAATTAAATTAAAAACACGAACAAGAAGTAGTGAGACAAACGTGAGGGGCTTTCTCCTGGCACATTCCATTCTAAACTCCAATCTAGAACACCACTTCCACTGAGGCTCTCTTGCCCTAGTAACCAGATTTGGTAAGGGTGAACTGCTGCCACCTTGTGGCCGTTTCACACAACAGCAGCTTTAATCCCAACGCTAATGGTCAGTTGATATTCAAAATCATTGCAGGCCTGTAAATGACACCTGCCCTGAAAACAAATCCTGGGGTCACATATCGACCAAAAAATTCAAAGGACGTCCATATTTCAAAACGACCGTTTCAAAAGGCATATTTTACGCACATTAGTGTTCTGCTTCTTTTCCTTTCTTTCCTTTTTTGTTAAAAAAAACGGGAATGGAAAAAGGCATCCCTCACAATGGGAGAAAATCGTGGCAAACGAATCAATGGAAAGAGGTTTAATCTCCAATATATATAAACAGCTCATGCAGCTTAATATTAAAAAAAAACCCAAAAAAATGGGCAGAAGATCTAAAGAGACGTTTCTTCAAAGGAGACACAGAGATGGCCAAGACGCACATGAAAAGCTGCTCAACAGCACTAATTTTTAGAGAAATGCAAATCAAAACTACAATGAGGTATCACCTCACACCTGTTAGAATCAGCATCATCAGAAAATCTACAAACAACCAATTCTGGGGAGGGTGTGGACAAAAGCAGCCCTTTTCCACAATTGGTGGGAATGTAAATTGATACAGTCACTATGGAGAATAGTATGGAGTTTCCTTAAAAAATCTAGAAATAGAATTACCATCTGATCCAGCAATCCCACCTCTGGGCATATACCCAGAGAAAACCGTATTTCAAAAAGGCACATTCACCACAATGTTCGTTGCAGCACTATTTACAATAGCCAGGTAATGGAAGCAACCTAAATGCCCACAGACAGATGAATGGATAAAGATGTGGTACATATATAAAATGGAATATTACTCGGCCATAAAAAGGAATGAAACTGGGTCATTTGTAGAGACATCCATGGATCAAGAGACTGTCATACAGAATGAAGTAAGTCAGAAAGAGGAAAACAAATATTGTATATTAACGCATATATGTGGAGCCTAAAAATGGTACAGATGAACTGGTTTGCAGGGAAGAAATAGAGATACAGAGGTAGAGAACAAACGTATGGACACCAAGTGTGGGAAGCCATGGGGTGGTGGTGGTGGGATGAGTTGGGAGTTTGGGATTGACCTGTATACATGTATATGCATAAAATACATAACTAATAATAACGTGCTGTATAAAAAAATAAATAAAATAAAATTTCAAAATTTTAAAAAATAAAATTTAAAAATAAAACAGAAAAAAGTTCTTCCCGTCACACTGATGTATTTATAGGAATGAATTATTTCCATGCTTCTATCTATAAATACATAAAAGAGGAATAAAATCTAACTTGAACCATAAAAGAAAAAAAAATCCTGAACCCACGAGTTATACAGAGGAAAACCCTATCAGGGCACTTGCTCCAGTGGTAAACAATTCTGAAATTGGTCAGAGGTGGGGAATCATCTCCCATACAGCCAGCAACCCACCCCCCACGCAAGGAGCGTCCTCATTGCAAAGCTGGGGGACCGTGCCGAGGCATCTGTGAGTAAACGTGAGCTGAGCCCCAGGCCAGCTGCTGCTGAACTGTTCCCACCCTTTCCAGGTAAAACACCTGAATATGTACAAGGGCTTGAAAGCCTAGAGGAAGGACCGTGGAGCCACACCAGCGACAGCACGCAGGCCAACTTGGTGCCTGCAGGCCAGCCAGGGTGGTCCTGGCCCCGGGCGCTCTTCCAGAAGCTTTCCATTGCCCTGCCTGAGATACCCCTCCTGTCCCGGCCCCCACTGCTTTTTTCCATCCTCACCTCTGTCCGGAGAGAAATTCCAGCGGAAGGTATGGGTGACACAACCTCTTCTTTACAGGCGGCAGCCTGGCAACTCCTGCAGAAAGGCCAGCAGAACCCCACTCACACCGGGCCACCCACAAAGCTGTGGCCCCTCCCTCCCTCCCACCAGCACAGCCCCGAGACTGCTGACGGGGCAGAGAATATGGAGTCAGGCACAGCTTCAGGGGCTATTGCTGCCTGGAGCGCTGTTTATATTGACCTCAACGAGGCACACCTGGGGAGGGCGGGCCGGCAGGGTAAGGCTGCCCAGGTCAGCTAATCCACAACCCTCAGGGAATCACATTGTTGAAAATGGACCCCGCTAAGGCAGAAGAGAAGCCAAGGGAAAAAAGGACACAATGCCATTTGCAGCACCGTAGATGAGTCTAGAAGTAATCACGTGACTTGTAGTAAGTCAGAAAGTGAAAGACACATATCATATCATATCACTTATAGGTGTTACCGAAAAATGGATACCAGGGCAGATATTTCCACGGAGAAGGCCAATCACAGATTCATTAAACAAACTTATGGTTCACCAATGGAAAGGTGTGAGGATTGGTTTCATTACGATATCGGGGTTAACAGACATATACAAACACAGGTGACATATATAATCACCAAAGACCTACAGAATACCAAGAGAGGACTACTCAACATTCTGTCATAACGTACATGGGAAAAGGATCCCTGGAAGAACAGACATCTGTATATGTGTAAAAGAACCACATCTTCCACACCTACAGCAAGCCAAACATTGTAATCAAACTTGCTGTAATAAAAAATTAAAAATTAAATTAAAAACACGAACAAGAAGTAGTGAGACAAACGTGAGGGGCTTTCTCCTGGCACATTCCATTCTAAACTCCAATCTAGAACACCACTTCCACTGAGGCTCTCTTGCCCTAGTCAACAGATTTGGTAAGGGTGAACTGCTGCCACCTTGTGGCCGTTTCACACAACAGCAGCTTTAATCCCAACGCTAATGGTCAGTTGATATTCAAAATCATTGCAGGCCTGTAAATGACACCTGCCCTGAAAACAAATCCTGGGGTCACATATCGACCAAAAAATTCAAAGGACGTCCATATTTCAAAACGACCGTTTCAAAAGGCATATTTTACGCACATTAGTGTTCTGCTTCTTTTCCTTTCTTTCCTTTTTTGTTAAAAAAAAACGGGAATGGAAAAAGGCCTCCCTCAGAATGGGTGAAAATCGTGGCAAACGAATCAATGGACAGAAGTTTAATCTCCAATATATATAAACAGCTCATGCAGCTTAATATTAAAAAAACAAACAACCCAAAAAAAATGGGCAGAAGATCTAAAGAGACGTTTCTTCAAAGGAGACACAGAGATGGCCAAGACGCACATGAAAAGCTGCTCAACAGCACTAATTTTTAGAGAAATGCAAATCAAAACTACAATGAGGTATCACCTCACACCTGTTAGAATCGGCATCATCAGAAAATCTACAAACAACCAATTCTGGGGAGGGTGTGGACAAAAGGAGCCCTCTTCCACTATTGGTGGGAATGTAAATTGATACAGTCACTATGGAGAACAGTATGGAGTTTCCTTAAAAAAACTAGAAATAGAATTACCATCTGATCCAGCAATCCCACTTCTGGGCATATACCCAGAGAAAACCGTATTTCAAAAAGGCACATTCACCACAATGTTCGTTGCAGCACTATTTACAATAGCCAGGTAATGGAAGCAACCTAAATGCCCACAGACAGATGAATGGATAAAGATGTGGTACATATATAAAATGGAATATTACTCGGCCATAAAAAGGAATGAAACTGGGTCATTTGTAGAGACATCGATGGATCGAGAGAATGTCATACAGAATGAAGTAAGTCAGAAAGTGGGAAACAAATATTGTCTATTAACGCATATATGTGGAGCCTAAAAATGGTACAGATGAACTGGTTGGCAGGGAAGAAATAGAGACACAGAGGTAGAGAACAAACGTATGGACACCAAGTGTGGGAAGCCATGGGGTGGTGGTGGTGGGATGAGTTGGGAGTTTGGGATTGACCTGTATACATGTATATGCATAAAATACATAACTAATAATAACGTGCTGTATAAAAAAGAAAATAAAATAAAATTTCAAAATTTTTAAAAATAAAATTTAAAAATAAAAGAGAAAAAAGTTCTTCCCGTCACACAGATGTATTTATAGGAATGAATTATTTCCATGCTTCTATCTATAAATACATAAAAGAGGAATAAATCTAACTTGAACCATAAAAGAAAAAAACATCCTGAACCCATGAGTTATACAGAGGAAAACCCTATCAGGGCACTTGCTCCAGTGGTAAACAATTCTGAAATTGGTCAGAGGTGGGGAATCATCTCCCATACAGCCAGCAACCCACCCCCCACGCAAGGAGCGTCCTCATTGCAAAGCTGGGGGACCGTGCCGAGGCATCTGTGAGTAAACGTGAGCTGAGCCCCAGGCCAGCTGCTGCTGAACTGTTCCCACCCTTTCCAGGTAAAACACCTGAATATGTACAAGGGCTTGAAAGCCTAGAGGAAGGACCGTGGAGCCACACCAGCGACAGCACGCAGGCCAACTTGGTGCCTGCAGGCCAGCCAGGGTGGTCCTGGCCCCGGGCGCTCTTCCAGAAGCTTTCCATTGCCCTGCCTGAGATACCCCTCCTGTCCCGGCCCCCACTGCTTTTTTCCAACCTCACCTCTGTCCGGAGAGAAATTCCAGCGGAAGGTATGGGTGACACAACCTCTTCTTTACAGGCGGCAGCCTGGCAACTCCTGCAGAAAGGCCAGCAGAACCCCACTCACACCGGGCCACCCACAAAGCTGTGGCCCCTCCCTCCCTCCCACCAGCACAGCCCCGAGACTGCTGACTGGGCAGAGAATATGGAGTCAGGCACAGCTTCAGGGGCTATTGCTGCCTGGAGCGCTGTTTATATTGACCTCAACGAGGCACACCTGGGGAGGGCGGGCCGGCAGGGTAAGGCTGCCCAGGTCAGCTAATCCACAACCCTCAGGGAATCACATTGTTGAAAATGGACCCCGCTAAGGCAGAAGAGAAGCCAAGGGAAAAAAGGACACAATGCCATTTGCAGCACCGTAGATGAGTCTAGAAGTAATCACGTGACTTGTAGTAAGTCAGAAAGTGAAAGACACATATCATATCATATCACTTATAGGTGTTACCGAAAAATGGATACCAGGGCAGATATTTCCACGGAGAAGGCCAATCACAGATTCATTAAACAAACTTATGGTTCACCAATGGAAAGGTGTGAGGATTGGTTTCATTACGATATCGGGGTTAACAGACATATACAAACACAGGTGACATATATAATCACCAAAGACCTACAGAATACCAAGAGAGGACTACTCAACATTCTGTCATAACGTACATGGGAAAAGGATCCCTGGAAGAACAGACATCTGTATATGTGTAAAAGAACCACATCTTCCACACCTACAGCAAGCCAAACATTGTAATCAAACTTGCTGTAATAAAAAATTAAAAATTAAATTAAAAACACGAACAAGAAGTAGTGAGACAAACGTGAGGGGCTTTCTCCTGGCACATTCCATTCTAAACTCCAATCTAGAACACCACTTCCACTGAGGCTCTCTTGCCCTAGTCAACAGATTTGGTAAGGGTGAACTGCTGCCACCTTGTGGCCGTTTCACACAACAGCAGCTTTAATCCCAACGCTAATGGTCAGTTGATATTCAAAATCATTGCAGGCCTGTAAATGACACCTGCCCTGAAAACAAATCCTGGGGTCACATATCGACCAAAAAATTCAAAGGACGTCCATATTTCAAAACGACCGTTTCAAAAGGCATATTTTACGCACATTAGTGTTCTGCTTCTTTTCCTTTCTTTCCTTTTTTGTTAAAAAAAACGGGAATGGAAAAAGGCCTCCCTCAGAATGGGTGAAAATCGTGGCAAACGAATCAATGGACAGAAGTTTAATCTCCAATATATATAAACAGCTCATGCAGCTTAATATTAAAAAAACAAACAACCCAAAAAAAATGGGCAGAAGATCTAAAGAGACGTTTCTTCAAAGGAGACACAGAGATGGCCAAGACGCACATGAAAAGCTGCTCAACAGCACTAATTTTTAGAGAAATGCAAATCAAAACTACAATGAGGTATCACCTCACACCTGTTAGAATCGGCATCATCAGAAAATCTACAAACAACCAATTCTGGGGAGGGTGTGGACAAAAGGAGCCCTCTTCCACTATTGGTGGGAATGTAAATTGATACAGTCACTATGGAGAACAGTATGGAGTTTCCTTAAAAAAACTAGAAATAGAATTACCATCTGATCCAGCAATCCCACTTCTGGGCATATACCCAGAGAAAACCGTATTTCAAAAAGGCACATTCACCACAATGTTCGTTGCAGCACTATTTACAATAGCCAGGTAATGGAAGCAACCTAAATGCCCACAGACAGATGAATGGATAAAGATGTGGTACATATATAAAATGGAATATTACTCGGCCATAAAAAGGAATGAAACTGGGTCATTTGTAGAGACATCGATGGATCGAGAGAATGTCATACAGAATGAAGTAAGTCAGAAAGTGGGAAACAAATATTGTCTATTAACGCATATATGTGGAGCCTAAAAATGGTACAGATGAACTGGTTGGCAGGGAAGAAATAGAGACACAGAGGTAGAGAACAAACGTATGGACACCAAGTGTGGGAAGCCATGGGGTGGTGGTGGTGGGATGAGTTGGGAGTTTGGGATTGACCTGTATACATGTATATGCATAAAATACATAACTAATAATAACGTGCTGTATAAAAAAGAAAATAAAATAAAATTTCAAAATTTTTAAAAATAAAATTTAAAAATAAAAGAGAAAAAAGTTCTTCCCGTCACACAGATGTATTTATAGGAATGAATTATTTCCATGCTTCTATCTATAAATACATAAAAGAGGAATAAATCTAACTTGAACCATAAAAGAAAAAAACATCCTGAACCCATGAGTTATACAGAGGAAAACCCTATCAGGGCACTTGCTCCAGTGGTAAACAATTCTGAAATTGGTCAGAGGTGGGGAATCATCTCCCATACAGCCAGCAACCCACCCCCCACGCAAGGAGCGTCCTCATTGCAAAGCTGGGGGACCGTGCCGAGGCATCTGTGAGTAAACGTGAGCTGAGCCCCAGGCCAGCTGCTGCTGAACTGTTCCCACCCTTTCCAGGTAAAACACCTGAATATGTACAAGGGCTTGAAAGCCTAAAGGAAGGACCGTGGAGCCACACCAGCGACAGCACACAGGCCAACTTGGTGCCTGCAGGCCAGCCAGGGTGGTCCTGGCCCCGGGCGCTCTTCCAGAAGCTTTCCATTGCCCTGCCTGAGATACCCCTCCTGTCCCGGCCCCCACTGCTTTTTTCCATCCTCACCTCTGTCCGGAGAGAAATTCCAGCGGAAGGTATGGGTGACACAACCTCTTCTTTACAGGCGGCAGCCTGGCAACTCCTGCAGAAAGGCCAGCAGAACCCCACTCACACCGGGCCACCCACAAAGCTGTGTCCCCTCACTCCCTCCCACCAGCACAGCCCCGAGACTGCTGACGGGGCAGAGAATATGGAGGCAGGCACAGCTTCAGGGGCTATTGCTGCCTGGAGCGCTGTTTATATTGACCTCAACGAGGCACACCTGGGGAGGGCGGGCCGGCAGGGTAAGGCTGCCCAGGTCAGCTAATCCACAACCCTCAGGGAATCACATTGTTGAAAATGGACCCCACTAAGGCAGAAGAGAAGCCAAGGGAAAAAAGGACACAATGCCTTTTGCAGCACCGTAGATGAGTCTAGAAGTAATCACGTGACTTGTAGTAAGTCAGAAAGTGAAAGACACATATCCTATCATATCACTTATAGGTGTTACCGAAAAATGGATACCAGGGCAGATATTTCCACGGAGAAGGGCAATCACAGATTCATTAAACAAACTTATGGTTCACCAATGGAAAGGTGTGAGGATTGGTTTCATTACGATATCGGGGTTAACAGACATATACAAACACAGGTGACATATATAATCACCAAAGACCTACAGAATACCAAGAGAGGACTACTCAACATTCTGTCATAACGTACATGGGAAAAGGATCCCAGGAAGAGCAGACATCTGTATATGTGTAAAAGAACCACATCTTCCACACCTACAGCAAGCCAAACATTGTAATCAAACTTGCTGTAATAAAAAATTAAAAATTAAATTAAAAACACGAACAAGAAGTAGTGAGACAAACGTGAGGGGCTTTCTCCTGGCCCATTCCATTCTAAACTCCAATCTAGAACACCACTTCCACTGAGGCTCTCTTGCCCTAGTCACCAGATTTGGTAAGGGTGAACTGCTGCCACCTTGTGGCCGTTTCACACAACAGCAGCTTTAATCCCAATGCTAATGGTCAGTTGATATTCAAAATCATTGCAGGCCTGTAAATGACACCTGCCCTGAAAACAAATCCTGGGGTCACATATCGACCAAAAAATTCAAAGGACGTCCATATTTTAAAACGACCGTTTCAAAAGGCATATTTTACGCACATTAGTGTTCTGCTTCTTTTCCTTTCTTTCCTTTTTTGTTAAAAAAAAACGGGAATGGAAAAAGGCCTCCCTCAGAATGGGTGAAAATCGTGGCAAACGAATCAATGGACAGAGGTTTAATCTCCAATATATATAAACAGCTCATGCAGCTTAATATTAAAAAAAACAAACAACCCAAAAAAAATGGGCAGAAGATCTAAAGAGACGTTTCTTCAAAGGAGACACAGAGATGGCCAAGACGCACATGAAAAGCTGCTCAACAGCACTAATTTTTAGAGAAATGCAAATCAAAACTACAATGAGGTATCACCTCACACCTGTTAGAATCGGCATCATCAGAAAATCTACAAACAACCAATTCTGGGGAGGGTGTGGACAAAAGGAGCCCTCTTCCACTATTGGTGGGAATGTAAATTGATACAGTCACTATGGAGAACAGTATGGAGTTTCCTTAAAAAAACTAGAAATAGAATTACCATCTGATCCAGCAATCCCACTTCTGGGCATATACCCAGAGAAAACCGTATTTCAAAAAGGCACATTCACCACAATGTTCGTTGCAGCACTATTTACAATAGCCAGGTAATGGAAGCAACCTAAATGCCCACAGACAGATGAATGGATAAAGATGTGGTACATATATAAAATGGAATATTACTCGGCCATAAAAAGGAATGAAACTGGGTCATTTGTAGAGACATCGATGGATCGAGAGAATGTCATACAGAATGAAGTAAGTCAGAAAGAGGGAAACAAATATTGTCTATTAACGCATATATGTGGAGCCTAAAAATGGTACAGATGAACTGGTTGGCAGGGAAGAAATAGAGACACAGAGGTAGAGAACAAACGTATGGACACCAAGTGTGGGAAGCCATGGGGTGGTGGTGGTGGGATGAGTTGGGAGTTTGGGATTGACCTGTATACATGTATATGCATAAAATACATAACTAATAATAACGTGCTGTATAAAAAAGAAAATAAAATAAAATTTCAAAATTTTTAAAAATAAAATTTAAAAATAAAAGAGAAAAAAGTTCTTCCCGTCACACAGATGTATTTATAGGAATGAATTATTTCCATGCTTCTATCTATAAATACATAAAAGAGGAATAAATCTAACCTGAACCATAAAAGAAAAAAAAAATCCTGAACCCATGAGTTATACAGAGGAAAACCCTATCAGGGCACTTGCTCCAGTGGTAAACAATTCTGAAATTGGTCAGAGGTGGGGAATCATCTCCCATACAGCCAGCAACCCACCCCCCACGCAAGGAGCGTCCTCATTGCAAAGCTGGGGGACCGTGCCGAGGCATCTGTGAGTAAACGTGAGCTGAGCCCCAGGCCAGCTGCTGCTGAACTGTTCCCACCCTTTCCAGGTAAAACACCTGAATATGTACAAGGGCTTGAAAGCCTAAAGGAAGGACCGTGGAGCCACACCAGCGACAGCACACAGGCCAACTTGGTGCCTGCAGGCCAGCCAGGGTGGTCCTGGCGCCGGGCGCGCTTCCAGAAGCTTTCCATTGCCCTGCCTGAGATACCCCTCCTGTCCCGGCCCCCACTGCTTTTTTCCATCCTCACCTCTGTCCGGAGAGAAATTCCAGCGGAAGGTATGGGTGACACAACCTCTTCTTTACAGGCGGCAGCCTGGCAACTCCTGCAGAAAGGCCAGCAGAACCCCACTCACACCGGGCCACCCACAAAGCTGTGGCCCCTCACTCCCTCCCACCAGCACAGCCCCGAGACTGCTGACGGGGCAGAGAATATGGAGGCAGGCACAGCTTCAGGGGCTATTGCTGCCTGGAGCGCTGTTTATATTGACCTCAACGAGGCACACCTGGGGAGGGCGGGCCGGCAGGGTAAGGCTGCCCAGGTCAGCTAATCCACAACCCTCAGGGAATCACATTGTTGAAAATGGACCCCACTAAGGCAGAAGAGAAGCCAAGGGAAAAAAGGACACAATGCCATTTGCAGCACCGTAGATGAGTCTAGAAGTAATCACGTGACTTGTAGTAAGTCAGAAAGTGAAAGACACATATCCTATCATATCACTTATAGGTGTTACCGAAAAATGGATACCAGGGCAGATATTTCCACGGAGAAGGGCAATCACAGATTCATTAAACAAACTTATGGTTCACCAATGGAAAGGTGTGAGGATTGGTTTCATTACGATATCGGGGTTAACAGACATATACAAACACAGGTGACATATATAATCACCAAAGACCTACAGAATACCAAGAGAGGACTACTCAACATTCTGTCATAACGTACATGGGAAAAGGATCCCAGGAAGAACAGACATCTGTATATGTGTAAAAGAACCACATCTTCCACACCTACAGCAAGCCAAACATTGTAATCAAACTTGCTGTAATAAAAAATAAAAAATTAAATTAAAAACACGAACAAGAAGTAGTGAGACAAACGTGAGGGGCTTTCTCCTGGCACATTCCATTCTAAACTCCAATCTAGAACACCACTTCCACTGAGGCTCTCTTGCCCTAGTAACCAGATTT
Source organism: Mesoplodon mirus (assembly GCF_964341445.2). Lineage (NCBI taxonomy): Eukaryota > Metazoa > Chordata > Mammalia > Artiodactyla > Ziphiidae > Mesoplodon > Mesoplodon mirus. The sequence continues at coordinate 277,636 of NW_028295654.1, forward strand.
GGTAAGGGTGAACTGCTGCCACCTTGTGGCCGTTTCACACAACAGCAGCTTTAATCCCAACGCTAATGGTCAGTTGATATTCAAAATCATTGCAGGCCTGTAAATGACACCTGCCCTGAAAACAAATCCTGGGGTCACATATCGACCAAAAAATTCAAAGGACGTCCATATTTCAAAACGACCATTTCAAAAGGCATATTTTACGCACATTAGTGTTCTGCTTCTTTTCCTTTCTTTCATTTTTTGTTAAAAAAAAACGGGAATGGAAAAAGGCCTCCCTCAGAATGGGTGAAAATCGTGGCAAACGAATCAATGGACAGAGGTTTAATCTCCAATATATATAAACAGCTCATGCAGCTTAATATTAAAAAAACAAACAACCCAAAAAAATGGGCAGAAGATCTAAAGAGACGTTTCTTCAAAGGAGACACAGAGATGGCCAAGACGCACATGAAAAGTTGCTCAACAGCACTAATTATTAGAGAAATGCAAATCAAAACTACAATGAGTTATCACCTCACACCTGTTAGAATCGGCATCATCAGAATATCTACAAACAACCAATTCTGGGGAGGGTGTGGACAAAAGGAGCCCTTTTCCACTATTGGTGGGAATGTAAATTGATACAGTCACTATGGAGAACAGTATGGAGTTTCCTTAAAAAAACTAGAAATAGAATTATCATCTGATCCAGCAATCCCACTTCTGGGCATATGCCCAGAGAAAACCGTATTTCAAAAAGGCACATTCACCACAATGTTCGTTGCAGCACTATTTACAATAGCCAGGTAATGGAAGCAACCTAAATGCCCACAGACAGATGAATGGATAAAGATGTGGTACATATATAAAATGGAATATTACTCGGCCATAAAAAGGAATGAAACTGGGTCATTTGTAGAGACATCGATGGATCGAGAGACTGTCATACAGAATGAAGTAAGTCAGAAAGAGGAAAACAAATATTGTCTATTAACGCATATATGTGGAGCCTAAAAATGGTACAGATGAACTGGTTTGCAGGGAAGAAATAGAGACACAGAGGTAGAGAACAAACGTATGGACACCAAGTGTGGGAAGCCATGGGGTGGTGGTGGTGGGATGAGTTGGGAGTTTGGGATTGACCTGTATACATGTATATGCATAAAATACATAACTAATAATAACGTGCTGTATAAAAAAGAAAATAAATAAAATAAAATTTCAAAATTTTAAAAAATAAAATTTAAAAATAAAACAGAAATAAGTTCTTCCCGTCACACAGATGTATTTATAGGAATGAATTATTTCCATGCTTATATCTATAAATACATAAAAGAGGAATAAAATCTAACTTGAACCATAAAAGAAAAAAAAATCCTGAACCCACGAGTTATACAGAGGAAAGCCCTATCAGGGCACTTGCTCCAGTGGTAAACAATTCTGAAATTGGTCAGAGGTGGGGAATCATCTCCCATACAGCCAGCAACCCACCCCCCACGCAAGGAGCGTCCTCATTGCAAAGCTGGGGGACCGTGCCGAGGCATCTGTGAGTAAACGTGAGCTGAGCCCCAGGCCAGCTGCTGCTGAACTGTTCCTACCCTTTCCAGGTAAAACACCTGAATATGTACAAGGGCTTGAAAGCCTAGAGGAAGGACCGTGGAGCCACACCAGCGACAACACGAAGGCAAACTTGGTGCCTGCAGGCCAGCCAGGGTGGTCCTGGCCCCGGGCGCTCTTCCAGAAGCTTTCCATTGCCCTGCCTGAGATACCCCTCCTGTCCCGGCCCCCACTGCTTTTTTTTCCTTCCTCACCTCTGTCCGGAGAGAAATTCCAGTGGAAGGTATGGGTGACACAACCTCTTCTTTACAGGCGGCAGCCTGGCAACTCCTGCAGAAAGGCCAGCAGAACCCCACTCACACCGGGCCACCCACAAAGCAGTGGCCCCTCACTCCCTCCCAGCAGCACAGCCCCGAGACTGCTGACGGGGCAGAGAATATGGAGGCAGGCACAGCTTCAGGGGCTATTGCTGCCTGGAGCGCTGTTTATATTGACCTCAACGAGGCACACCTGGGGAGGGCGGGCCGGCAGGGTAAGTCTGCCCAGGTCAGCTAATCCACAACCCTCAGGGAATCACATTGTTGAAAATGGACCCCACTAAGGCAGAAGAGAAGACAAGGGAAAAAAGGACACAATGCCATTTGCAGCACCGTAGATGAGTCTAGAAGTAATCACGTGACTTGTAGTAAGTCAGAAAGTGAAAGACACATATCATATCATATCACTTATAGGTGTTACCGAAAAATGGATACCAGGGCAGATATTTCCACGGAGAAGGGCAATCACAGATTCATTAAACAAACTTATGGTTCACCAATGGAAAGGTGTGAGGATTGGTTTCATTACGATATCGGGGTTAACAGACATATAGAAACACAGGTGACATATATAATCACCAAGGACCTGCAGAATACCAAGAGAGGACTACTCAACATTCTGTCATAACGTACATGGGAAAAGGATCCCAGGAAGAACAGACATCTGTATATGTGTAAAAGAACCACATCTTCCACACCTACAGCAAGCCAAACATTGTAATCAAAATTGCTGTAATAAAAAATAAAAAATTAAATTAAAAACACGAACAAGAAGTAGTGAGACAAACGTGAGGGGCTTTCTCCTGGCACATTCCATTCTAAACTCCAATCTAGAACACCACTTCCACTGAGGCTCTCTTGCCCTAGTAACCAGATTTGGTAAGGGTGAACTGCTGCCACCTTGTGGCCGTTTCACACAACAGCAGCTTTAATCCCAACGCTAATGGTCAGTTGATATTCAAAATCATTGCAGGCCTGTAAATGACACCTGCCCTGAAAACAAATCCTGGGGTCACATATCGACCAAAAAATTCAAAGGACGTCCATATTTCAAAACGACCGTTTCAAAAGGCATATTTTACGCACATTAGTGTTCTGCTTCTTTTCCTTTCTTTCCTTTTTTGTTAAAAAAAACGGGAATGGAAAAAGGCATCCCTCACAATGGGAGAAAATCGTGGCAAACGAATCAATGGAAAGAGGTTTAATCTCCAATATATATAAACAGCTCATGCAGCTTAATATTAAAAAAAACCCAAAAAAATGGGCAGAAGATCTAAAGAGACGTTTCTTCAAAGGAGACACAGAGATGGCCAAGACGCACATGAAAAGCTGCTCAACAGCACTAATTTTTAGAGAAATGCAAATCAAAACTACAATGAGGTATCACCTCACACCTGTTAGAATCAGCATCATCAGAAAATCTACAAACAACCAATTCTGGGGAGGGTGTGGACAAAAGCAGCCCTTTTCCACAATTGGTGGGAATGTAAATTGATACAGTCACTATGGAGAATAGTATGGAGTTTCCTTAAAAAATCTAGAAATAGAATTACCATCTGATCCAGCAATCCCACCTCTGGGCATATACCCAGAGAAAACCGTATTTCAAAAAGGCACATTCACCACAATGTTCGTTGCAGCACTATTTACAATAGCCAGGTAATGGAAGCAACCTAAATGCCCACAGACAGATGAATGGATAAAGATGTGGTACATATATAAAATGGAATATTACTCGGCCATAAAAAGGAATGAAACTGGGTCATTTGTAGAGACATCCATGGATCAAGAGACTGTCATACAGAATGAAGTAAGTCAGAAAGAGGAAAACAAATATTGTATATTAACGCATATATGTGGAGCCTAAAAATGGTACAGATGAACTGGTTTGCAGGGAAGAAATAGAGATACAGAGGTAGAGAACAAACGTATGGACACCAAGTGTGGGAAGCCATGGGGTGGTGGTGGTGGGATGAGTTGGGAGTTTGGGATTGACCTGTATACATGTATATGCATAAAATACATAACTAATAATAACGTGCTGTATAAAAAAAATAAATAAAATAAAATTTCAAAATTTTAAAAAATAAAATTTAAAAATAAAACAGAAAAAAGTTCTTCCCGTCACACTGATGTATTTATAGGAATGAATTATTTCCATGCTTCTATCTATAAATACATAAAAGAGGAATAAAATCTAACTTGAACCATAAAAGAAAAAAAAAATCCTGAACCCACGAGTTATACAGAGGAAAACCCTATCAGGGCACTTGCTCCAGTGGTAAACAATTCTGAAATTGGTCAGAGGTGGGGAATCATCTCCCATACAGCCAGCAACCCACCCCCCACGCAAGGAGCGTCCTCATTGCAAAGCTGGGGGACCGTGCCGAGGCATCTGTGAGTAAACGTGAGCTGAGCCCCAGGCCAGCTGCTGCTGAACTGTTCCCACCCTTTCCAGGTAAAACACCTGAATATGTACAAGGGCTTGAAAGCCTAGAGGAAGGACCGTGGAGCCACACCAGCGACAGCACGCAGGCCAACTTGGTGCCTGCAGGCCAGCCAGGGTGGTCCTGGCCCCGGGCGCTCTTCCAGAAGCTTTCCATTGCCCTGCCTGAGATACCCCTCCTGTCCCGGCCCCCACTGCTTTTTTCCATCCTCACCTCTGTCCGGAGAGAAATTCCAGCGGAAGGTATGGGTGACACAACCTCTTCTTTACAGGCGGCAGCCTGGCAACTCCTGCAGAAAGGCCAGCAGAACCCCACTCACACCGGGCCACCCACAAAGCTGTGGCCCCTCCCTCCCTCCCACCAGCACAGCCCCGAGACTGCTGACGGGGCAGAGAATATGGAGTCAGGCACAGCTTCAGGGGCTATTGCTGCCTGGAGCGCTGTTTATATTGACCTCAACGAGGCACACCTGGGGAGGGCGGGCCGGCAGGGTAAGGCTGCCCAGGTCAGCTAATCCACAACCCTCAGGGAATCACATTGTTGAAAATGGACCCCACTAAGGCAGAAGAGAAGCCAAGGGAAAAAAGGACACAATGCCATTTGCAGCACCGTAGATGAGTCTAGAAGTAATCACGTGACTTGTAGTAAGTCAGAAAGTGAAAGACACATATCATATCATATCACTTATAGGTGTTACCGAAAAATGGATACCAGGGCAGATATTTCCACGGAGAAGGCCAATCACAGATTCATTAAACAAACTTATGGTTCACCAATGGAAAGGTGTGAGGATTGGTTTCATTACGATATCGGGGTTAACAGACATATACAAACACAGGTGACATATATAATCACCAAAGACCTACAGAATACCAAGAGAGGACTACTCAACATTCTGTCATAACGTACATGGGAAAAGGATCCCTGGAAGAACAGACATCTGTATATGTGTAAAAGAACCACATCTTCCACACCTACAGCAAGCCAAACATTGTAATCAAACTTGCTGTAATAAAAAATTAAAAATTAAATTAAAAACACGAACAAGAAGTAGTGAGACAAACGTGAGGGGCTTTCTCCTGGCACATTCCATTCTAAACTCCAATCTAGAACACCACTTCCACTGAGGCTCTCTTGCCCTAGTCAACAGATTTGGTAAGGGTGAACTGCTGCCACCTTGTGGCCGTTTCACACAACAGCAGCTTTAATCCCAACGCTAATGGTCAGTTGATATTCAAAATCATTGCAGGCCTGTAAATGACACCTGCCCTGAAAACAAATCCTGGGGTCACATATCGACCAAAAAATTCAAAGGACGTCCATATTTCAAAACGACCGTTTCAAAAGGCATATTTTACGCACATTAGTGTTCTGCTTCTTTTCCTTTCTTTCCTTTTTTGTTAAAAAAAAACGGGAATGGAAAAAGGCCTCCCTCAGAATGGGTGAAAATCGTGGCAAACGAATCAATGGACAGAAGTTTAATCTCCAATATATATAAACAGCTCATGCAGCTTAATATTAAAAAAACAAACAACCCAAAAAAAATGGGCAGAAGATCTAAAGAGACGTTTCTTCAAAGGAGACACAGAGATGGCCAAGACGCACATGAAAAGCTGCTCAACAGCACTAATTTTTAGAGAAATGCAAATCAAAACTACAATGAGGTATCACCTCACACCTGTTAGAATCGGCATCATCAGAAAATCTACAAACAACCAATTCTGGGGAGGGTGTGGACAAAAGGAGCCCTCTTCCACTATTGGTGGGAATGTAAATTGATACAGTCACTATGGAGAACAGTATGGAGTTTCCTTAAAAAAACTAGAAATAGAATTACCATCTGATCCAGCAATCCCACTTCTGGGCATATACCCAGAGAAAACCGTATTTCAAAAAGGCACATTCACCACAATGTTCGTTGCAGCACTATTTACAATAGCCAGGTAATGGAAGCAACCTAAATGCCCACAGACAGATGAATGGATAAAGATGTGGTACATATATAAAATGGAATATTACTCGGCCATAAAAAGGAATGAAACTGGGTCATTTGTAGAGACATCGATGGATCGAGAGAATGTCATACAGAATGAAGTAAGTCAGAAAGTGGGAAACAAATATTGTCTATTAACGCATATATGTGGAGCCTAAAAATGGTACAGATGAACTGGTTGGCAGGGAAGAAATAGAGACACAGAGGTAGAGAACAAACGTATGGACACCAAGTGTGGGAAGCCATGGGGTGGTGGTGGTGGGATGAGTTGGGAGTTTGGGATTGACCTGTATACATGTATATGCATAAAATACATAACTAATAATAACGTGCTGTATAAAAAAGAAAATAAAATAAAATTTCAAAATTTTTAAAAATAAAATTTAAAAATAAAAGAGAATAAAGTTCTTCCCGTCACACAGATGTATTTATAGGAATGAATTATTTCCATGCTTCTATCTATAAATACATAAAAGAGGAATAAATCTAACTTGAACCATAAAAGAAAAAAACATCCTGAACCCATGAGTTATACAGAGGAAAACCCTATCAGGGCACTTGCTCCAGTGGTAAACAATTCTGAAATTGGTCAGAGGTGGGGAATCATCTCCCATACAGCCAGCAACCCACCCCCCACGCAAGGAGCGTCCTCATTGCAAAGCTGGGGGACCGTGCCGAGGCATCTGTGAGTAAACGTGAGCTGAGCCCCAGGCCAGCTGCTGCTGAACTGTTCCCACCCTTTCCAGGTAAAACACCTGAATATGTACAAGGGCTTGAAAGCCTAGAGGAAGGACCGTGGAGCCACACCAGCGACAGCACGCAGGCCAACTTGGTGCCTGCAGGCCAGCCAGGGTGGTCCTGGCCCCGGGCGCTCTTCCAGAAGCTTTCCATTGCCCTGCCTGAGATACCCCTCCTGTCCCGGCCCCCACTGCTTTTTTCCAACCTCACCTCTGTCCGGAGAGAAATTCCAGCGGAAGGTATGGGTGACACAACCTCTTCTTTACAGGCGGCAGCCTGGCAACTCCTGCAGAAAGGCCAGCAGAACCCCACTCACACCGGGCCACCCACAAAGCTGTGGCCCCTCCCTCCCTCCCACCAGCACAGCCCCGAGACTGCTGACGGGGCAGAGAATATGGAGTCAGGCACAGCTTCAGGGGCTATTGCTGCCTGGAGCGCTGTTTATATTGACCTCAACGAGGCACACCTGGGGAGGGCGGGCCGGCAGGGTAAGGCTGCCCAGGTCAGCTAATCCACAACCCTCAGGGAATCACATTGTTGAAAATGGACCCCGCTAAGGCAGAAGAGAAGCCAAGGGAAAAAAGGACACAATGCCATTTGCAGCACCGTAGATGAGTCTAGAAGTAATCACGTGACTTGTAGTAAGTCAGAAAGTGAAAGACACATATCATATCATATCACTTATAGGTGTTACCGAAAAATGGATACCAGGGCAGATATTTCCACGGAGAAGGCCAATCACAGATTCATTAAACAAACTTATGGTTCACCAATGGAAAGGTGTGAGGATTGGTTTCATTACGATATCGGGGTTAACAGACATATACAAACACAGGTGACATATATAATCACCAAAGACCTACATAATACCAAGAGAGGACTACTCAACATTCTGTCATAACGTACATGGGAAAAGGATCCCTGGAAGAACAGACATCTGTATATGTGTAAAAGAACCACATCTTCCACACCTACAGCAAGCCAAACATTGTAATCAAACTTGCTGTAATAAAAAATTAAAAATTAAATTAAAAACACGAACAAGAAGTAGTGAGACAAACGTGAGGGGCTTTCTCCTGGCACATTCCATTCTAAACTCCAATCTAGAACACCACTTCCACTGAGGCTCTCTTGCCCTAGTCAACAGATTTGGTAAGGGTGAACTGCTGCCACCTTGTGGCCGTTTCACACAACAGCAGCTTTAATCCCAACGCTAATGGTCAGTTGATATTCAAAATCATTGCAGGCCTGTAAATGACACCTGCCCTGAAAACAAATCCTGGGGTCACATATCGACCAAAAAATTCAAAGGACGTCCATATTTCAAAACGACCGTTTCAAAAGGCATATTTTACGCACATTAGTGTTCTGCTTCTTTTCCTTTCTTTCCTTTTTTGTTAAAAAAAAACGGGAATGGAAAAAGGCCTCCCTCAGAATGGGTGAAAATCGTGGCAAACGAATCAATGGACAGAAGTTTAATCTCCAATATATATAAACAGCTCATGCAGCTTAATATTAAAAAAACAAACAACCCAAAAAAAATGGGCAGAAGATCTAAAGAGACGTTTCTTCAAAGGAGACACAGAGATGGCCAAGACGCACATGAAAAGCTGCTCAACAGCACTAATTTTTAGAGAAATGCAAATCAAAACTACAATGAGGTATCACCTCACACCTGTTAGAATCGGCATCATCAGAAAATCTACAAACAACCAATTCTGGGGAGGGTGTGGACAAAAGGAGCCCTCTTCCACTATTGGTGGGAATGTAAATTGATACAGTCACTATGGAGAACAGTATGGAGTTTCCTTAAAAAAACTAGAAATAGAATTACCATCTGATCCAGCAATCCCACTTCTGGGCATATACCCAGAGAAAACCGTATTTCAAAAAGGCACATTCACCACAATGTTCGTTGCAGCACTATTTACAATAGCCAGGTAATGGAAGCAACCTAAATGCCCACAGACAGATGAATGGATAAAGATGTGGTACATATATAAAATGGAATATTACTCGGCCATAAAAAGGAATGAAACTGGGTCATTTGTAGAGACATCGATGGATCGAGAGAATGTCATACAGAATGAAGTAAGTCAGAAAGTGGGAAACAAATATTGTCTATTAACGCATATATGTGGAGCCTAAAAATGGTACAGATGAACTGGTTGGCAGGGAAGAAATAGAGACACAGAGGTAGAGAACAAACGTATGGACACCAAGTGTGGGAAGCCATGGGGTGGTGGTGGTGGGATGAGTTGGGAGTTTGGGATTGACCTGTATACATGTATATGCATAAAATACATAACTAATAATAACGTGCTGTATAAAAAAGAAAATAAAATAAAATTTCAAAATTTTTAAAAATAAAATTTAAAAATAAAAGAGAAAAAAGTTCTTCCCGTCACACAGATGTATTTATAGGAATGAATTATTTCCATGCTTCTATCTATAAATACATAAAAGAGGAATAAATCTAACTTGAACCATAAAAGAAAAAAACATCCTGAACCCATGAGTTATACAGAGGAAAACCCTATCAGGGCACTTGCTCCAGTGGTAAACAATTCTGAAATTGGTCAGAGGTGGGGAATCATCTCCCATACAGCCAGCAACCCACCCCCCACGCAAGGAGCGTCCTCATTGCAAAGCTGGGGGACCGTGCCGAGGCATCTGTGAGTAAACGTGAGCTGAGCCCCAGGCCAGCTGCTGCTGAACTGTTCCCACCCTTTCCAGGTAAAACACCTGAATATGTACAAGGGCTTGAAAGCCTAAAGGAAGGACCGTGGAGCCACACCAGCGACAGCACACAGGCCAACTTGGTGCCTGCAGGCCAGCCAGGGTGGTCCTGGCCCCGGGCGCTCTTCCAGAAGCTTTCCATTGCCCTGCCTGAGATACCCCTCCTGTCCCGGCCCCCACTGCTTTTTTCCATCCTCACCTCTGTCCGGAGAGAAATTCCAGCGGAAGGTATGGGTGACACAACCTCTTCTTTACAGGCGGCAGCCTGGCAACTCCTGCAGAAAGGCCAGCAGAACCCCACTCACACCGGGCCACCCACAAAGCTGTGGCCCCTCACTCCCTCCCACCAGCACAGCCCCGAGACTGCTGACGGGGCAGAGAATATGGAGGCAGGCACAGCTTCAGGGGCTATTGCTGCCTGGAGCGCTGTTTATATTGACCTCAACGAGGCACACCTGGGGAGGGCGGGCCGGCAGGGTAAGGCTGCCCAGGTCAGCTAATCCACAACCCTCAGGGAATCACATTGTTGAAAATGGACCCCACTAAGGCAGAAGAGAAGCCAAGGGAAAAAAGGACACAATGCCATTTGCAGCACCGTAGATGAGTCTAGAAGTAATCACGTGACTTGTAGTAAGTCAGAAAGTGAAAGACACATATCCTATCATATCACTTATAGGTGTTACCGAAAAATGGATACCAGGGCAGATATTTCCACGGAGAAGGGCAATCACAGATTCATTAAACAAACTTATGGTTCACCAATGGAAAGGTGTGAGGATTGGTTTCATTACGATATCGGGGTTAACAGACATATACAAACACAGGTGACATATATAATCACCAAAGACCTACAGAATACCAAGAGAGGACTACTCAACATTCTGTCATAACGTACATGGGAAAAGGATCCCAGGAAGAACAGACATCTGTATATGTGTAAAAGAACCACATCTTCCACACCTACAGCAAGCCAAACATTGTAATCAAACTTGCTGTAATAAAAAATAAAAAATTAAATTAAAAACACGAACAAGAAGTAGTGAGACAAACGTGAGGGGCTTTCTCCTGACACATTCCATTCTAAACTCCAATCTAGAACACCACTTCCACTGAGGCTCTCTTGCCCTAGTAACCAGATTTGGTAAGGGTGAACTGCTGCCACCTTGTGGCCGTTTCACACAACAGCAGCTTTAATCCCAACGCTAATGGTCAGTTGATATTCAAAATCATTGCAGGCCTGTAAATGACACCTGCCCTGAAAACAAATCCTGGGGTCACATATCGACCAAAAAATTCAAAGGACGTCCATATTTCAAAACGACCGTTTCAAAAGGCATATTTTACGCACATTAGTGTTCTGCTTCTTTTCCTTTCTTTCCTTTTTTGTTAAAAAAAAACGGGAATGGAAAAAGGCCTCCCTCAGAATGGGTGAAAATCGTGGCAAACGAATCAATGGACAGAGGTTTAATCTCCAATATATATAAACAGCTCATGCAGCTTAATATTAAAAAAACAAACAACCCAAAAAAATGGGCAGAAGATCTAAAGAGACGTTTCTTCAAAGGAGACACAGAGATGGCCAAGAGGCACATGAAAAGTTGCTCAACAGCACTAATTATTAGAGAAATGCAAATCAAAACTACAATGAGGTATCACCTCACACCTGTTAGAATCGGCATCATCAGAATATCTACAAACAACCAATTCTGGGGAGGGTGTGGACAAAAGGAGCCCTTTTCCACTATTGGTGGGAATGTAAATTGATACAGTCACTATGGAGAACAGTATGGAGTTTCCTTAAAAAAACTAGAAATAGAATTATCATCTGATCCAGCAATCCCACTTCTGGGCATATACCCAGAGAAAACCGTATTTCAAAAAGGCACATTCACCACAATGTTCGTTGCAGCACTATTTACAATAGCCAGGTAATGGAAGCAACCTAAATGCCCACAGACAGATGAATGGATAAAGATGTGGTACATATATAAAATGGAATATTACTCGGCCATAAAAAGGAATGAAACTGGGTCATTTGTAGAGACATCGATGGATCGAGAGACTGTCATACAGAATGAAGTAAGTCAGAAAGAGGAAAACAAATATTGTCTATTAACGCATATATGTGGAGCCTAAAAATGGTACAGATGAACTGGTTTGCAGGGAAGAAATAGAGACACAGAGGTAGAGAACAAACGTATGGACACCAAGTGTGGGAAGCCATGGGGTGGTGGTGGTGGGATGGGTTGGGAGTTTGGGATTGACCTGTATACATGTATATGCATAAAATACATAACTAATAATAACGTGCTGTATAAAAAAGAAAATAAATAAAATAAAATTTCAAAATTTTAAAAAATAAAATTTAAAAATAAAACAGAAATAAGTTCTTCCCGTCACACAGATGTATTTATAGGAATGAATTATTTCCATGCTTATATCTATAAATACATAAAAGAGGAATAAAATCTAACTTGAACCATAAAAGAAAAAAAAATCCTGAACCCACGAGTTATACAGAGGAAAGCCCTATCAGGGCACTTGCTCCAGTGGTAAACAATTCTGAAATTGGTCAGAGGTGGGGAATCATCTCCCATACAGCCAGCAACCCACCCCCCACGCAAGGAGCGTCCTCATTGCAAAGCTGGGGGACCGTGCCGAGGCATCTGTGAGTAAACGTGAGCTGAGCCCCAGGCCAGCTGCTGCTGAACTGTTCCTACCCTTTCCAGGTAAAACACCTGAATATGTACAAGGGCTTGAAAGCCTAGAGGAAGGACCGTGGAGCCACACCAGCGACAACACGAAGGCAAACTTGGTGCCTGCAGGCCAGCCAGGGTGGTCCTGGCCCCGGGCGCTCTTTCAGAAGCTTTCCATTGCCCTGCCTGAGATACCCCTCCTGTCCCGGCCCCCACTGCTTTTTTTTCCTTCCTCACCTCTGTCCGGAGAGAAATTCCAGTGGAAGGTATGGGTGACACAACCTCTTCTTTACAGGCGGCAGCCTGGCAACTCCTGCAGAAAGGCCAGCAGAACCCCACTCACACCGGGCCACCCACAAAGCAGTGGCCCCTCACTCCCTCCCAGCAGCACAGCCCCGAGACTGCTGACGGGGCAGAGAATATGGAGGCAGGCACAGCTTCAGGGGCTATTGCTGCCTGGAGCGCTGTTTATATTGACCTCAACGAGGCACACCTGGGGAGGGCGGGCCGGCAGGGTAAGTCTGCCCAGGTCAGCTAATCCACAACCCTCAGGGAATCACATTGTTGAAAATGGACCCCACTAAGGCAGAAGAGAAGACAAGGGAAAAAAGGACACAATGCCATTTGCAGCACCGTAGATGAGTCTAGAAGTAATCACGTGACTTGTAGTAAGTCAGAAAGTGAAAGACACATATCATATCATATCACTTATAGGTGTTACCGAAAAATGGATACCAGGGCAGATATTTCCACGGAGAAGGGCAATCACAGATTCATTAAACAAACTTATGGTTCACCAATGGAAAGGTGTGAGGATTGGTTTCATTACGATATCGGGGTTAACAGACATATACAAACACAGGTGACATATATAATCACCAAGGACCTGCAGAATACCAAGAGAGGACTACTCAACATTCTGTCATAACGTACATGGGAAAAGGATCCCAGGAAGAACAGACATCTGTATATGTGTAAAAGAACCACATCTTCCACACCTACAGCAAGCTAAACATTGTAATCAAAATTGCTGTAATAAAAAATAAAAAATTAAATTAAAAACACGAACAAGAAGTAGTGAGACAAACGTGAGGGGCTTTCTCCTGGCACATTCCATTCTAAACTCCAATCTAGAACACCACTTCCACTGAGGCTCTCTTGCCCTAGTAACCAGATTTGGTAAGGGTGAACTGCTGCCACCTTGTGGCCGTTTCACACAACAGCAGCTTTAATCCCAACGCTAATGGTCAGTTGATATTCAAAATCATTGCAGGCCTGTAAATGACACCTGCCCTGAAACAAATCCTGGGGTCACATATCGACCAAAAAATTCAAAGGACGTCCATATTTCAAAACGACCGTTTCAAAAGGCATATTTTACGCACATTAGTGTTCTGCTTCTTTTCCTTTCTTTCCTTTTTTGTTAAAAAAAACGGGAATGGAAAAAGGCATCCCTCACAATGGGAGAAAATCGTGGCAAACGAATCAATGGAAAGAGGTTTAATCTCCAATATATATAAACAGCTCATGCAGCTTAATATTAAAAAAAACCCAAAAAAATGGGCAGAAGATCTAAAGAGACGTTTCTTCAAAGGAGACACAGAGATGGCCAAGACGCACATGAAAAGCTGCTCAACAGCACTAATTTTTAGAGAAATGCAAATCAAAACTACAATGAGGTATCACCTCACACCTGTTAGAATCAGCATCATCAGAAAATCTACAAACAACCAATTCTGGGGAGGGTGTGGACAAAAGCAGCCCTTTTCCACAATTGGTGGGAATGTAAATTGATACAGTCACTATGGAGAACAGTATGGAGTTTCCTTAAAAAATCTAGAAATAGAATTACCATCTGATCCAGCAATCCCACATCTGGGCATATACCCAGAGAAAACCGTATTTCAAAAAGGCACATTCACCACAATGTTCGTTGCAGCACTATTTACAATAGCCAGGTAATGGAAGCAACCTAAATGCCCACAGACAGATGAATGGATAAAGATGTGGTACATATATAAAATGGAATATAACTCGGCCATAAAAAGGAATGAAACTGGGTCATTTGTAGAGACATCCATGGATCAAGAGACTGTCATACAGAATGAAGTAAGTCAGAAAGAGGAAAACAAATATTGTATATTAACGCATATATGTGGAGCCTAAAAATGGTACAGATGAACTGGTTTGCAGGGAAGAAATAGAGATACAGAGGTAGAGAACAAACGTATGGACACCAAGTGTGGGAAGCCATGGGGTGGTGGTGGTGGGATGAGTTGGGAGTTTGGGATTGACCTGTATACATGTATATGCATAAAATACATAACTAATAATAACGTGCTGTATAAAAAAAATAAATAAAATAAAATTTCAAAATTTTAAAAAATAAAATTTAAAAATAAAACAGAAAAAAGTTCTTCCCGTCACACTGATGTATTTATAGGAATGAATTATTTCCATGCTTCTATCTATAAATACATAAAAGAGGAATAAAATCTAACTTGAACCATAAAAGAAAAAAAAATCCTGAACCCACGAGTTATACAGAGGAAAACCCTATCAGGGCACTTGCTCCAGTGGTAAACAATTCTGAAATTGGTCAGAGGTGGGGAATCATCTCCCATACAGCCAGCAACCCACCCCCCACGCAAGGAGCGTCCTCATTGCAAAGCTGGGGGACCGTGCCGAGGCATCTGTGAGTAAACGTGAGCTGAGCCCCAGGCCAGCTGCTGCTGAACTGTTCCCACCCTTTCCAGGTAAAACACCTGAATATGTACAAGGGCTTGAAAGCCTAGAGGAAGGACCGTGGAGCCACACCAGCGACAGCACGCAGGCCAACTTGGTGCCTGCAGGCCAGCCAGGGATGTCCTGGCCCCGGGCACTCTTCCAGAAGCTTT
Organism: Mesoplodon mirus; assembly: GCF_964341445.2. Taxonomy (NCBI): domain Eukaryota; kingdom Metazoa; phylum Chordata; class Mammalia; order Artiodactyla; family Ziphiidae; genus Mesoplodon; species Mesoplodon mirus. The sequence goes on from NW_028295654.1 coordinate 293,002, forward strand.
CCATTGCCCTGCCTGAGATACCCCTCCTGTCCCGGCCCCCACTGCTTTTTTCCATCCTCACCTCTGTCCGGAGAGAAATTCCAGCGAAAGGTATGGGTGACACAACCTCTTCTTTACAGGCGGCAGCCTGGCAACTCCTGCAGAAAGGCCAGCAGAACCCCACTCACACCGGGCCACCCACAAAGCTGTGGCCCCTCCCTCCCTCCCACCAGCACAGCCCCGAGACTGCTGACGGGGCAGAGAATATGGAGTCAGGCACAGCTTCAGGGGCTATTGCTGCCTGGAGCGCTGTTTATATTGACCTCAACGAGGCACACCTGGGGAGGGCGGGCCGGCAGGGTAAGGCTGCCCAGGTCAGCTAATCCACAACCCTCAGGGAATCACATTGTTGAAAATGGACCCCGCTAAGGCAGAAGAGAAGCCAAGGGAAAAAAGGACACAATGCCATTTGCAGCACCGTAGATGAGTCTAGAAGTAATCACGTGACTTGTAGTAAGTCAGAAAGTGAAAGACACATATCATATCATATCACTTATAGGTGTTACCGAAAAATGGATACCAGGGCAGATATTTCCACGGAGAAGGCCAATCACAGATTCATTAAACAAACTTATGGTTCACCAATGGAAAGGTGTGAGGATTGGTTTCATTACGATATCGGGGTTAACAGACACATACAAACACAGGTGACATATATAATCACCAAAGACCTACAGAATACCAAGAGAGGACTACTCAACATTCTGTCATAACGTACATGGGAAAAGGATCCCAGGAAGAACAGACATCTGTATATGTGTAAAAGAACCACATCTTCCACACCTACAGCAAGCCAAACATTGTAATCAAACTTGCTGTAATAAAAAATTAAAAATTAAATTAAAAACACGAACAAGAAGTAGTGAGACAAACGTGAGGGGCTTTCTCCTGGCACATTCCATTCTAAACTCCAATCTAGAACACCACTTCCACTGAGGCTCTCTTGCCCTAGTCAACAGATTTGGTAAGGGTGAACTGCTGCCACTTTGTGGCCGTTTCACACAACAGCAGCTTTAATCCCAATGCTAATGGTCAGTTGATATTCAAAATCATTGCAGGCCTGTAAATGACACCTGCCCTGAAAACAAATCCTGGGGTCACATATCGACCAAAAAATTCAAAGGACGTCCATATTTCAAAACGACCGTTTCAAAAGGCATATTTTACGCACATTAGTGTTCTGCTTCTTTTCCTTTCTTTCCTTTTTTGTTAAAAAAAACGGGAATGGAAAAAGGCCTCCCTCAGAATGGGTGAAAATCGTGGCAAACGAATCAATGGACAGAAGTTTAATCTCCAATATATATAAACAGCTCATGCAGCTTAATATTAAAAAAAAAAACCCAAAAAAATGGGCAGAAGATCTAAAGAGACGTTTCTTCAAAGGAGACACAGAGATGGCCAAGACGCACATGAAAAGCTGCTCAACAGCACTAATTTTTAGAGAAATGCAAATCAAAACTACAATGAGGTATCACCTCACACCTGTTAGAATCGGCATCATCAGAATATCTACAAACAACCAATTCTGGGGAGGGTGTGGACAAAAGGAGCCCTTTTCCACTATTGGTGGGAATGTAAATTGATACAGTCACTATGGAGAACAGTATGGAGTTTCCTTAAAAAAACTAGAAATAGAATTATCATCTGATCCAGCAATCCCACTTCTGGGCATATACCCAGAGAAAACCGTATTTCAAAAAGGCACATTCACCACAATGTTCGTTGCAGCACTATTTACAATAGCCAGGTAATGGAAGCAACCTAAATGCCCACAGACAGATGAATGGATAAAGATGTGGTACATATATAAAATGGAATATTACTCGGCCATAAAAAGGAATGAAACTGGGTCATTTGTAGAGACATCGATGGATCGAGAGACTGTCATACAGAATGAAGTAAGTCAGCAAGAGGAAAACAAATATTGTCTATTAACGCATATATGTGGAGCCTAAAAATGGTACAGATGAACTGGTTTGCAGGGAAGAAATAGAGACACAGAGGTAGAGAACAAACGTATGGACACCAAGTGTGGGAAGCCATGGGGTGGTGGTGGTGGGATGAGTTGGGAGTTTGGGATTGACCTGTATACATGTATATGCATAAAATACATAACTAATAATAACGTGCTGTATAAAAAAGAAAATAAATAAAATAAAATTTCAAAATTTTAAAAAATAAAATTTAAAAATAAAACAGAAATAAGTTCTTCCCGTCACACAGATGTATTTATAGGAATGAATTATTTCCATGCTTATATCTATAAATACATAAAAGAGGAATAAAATCTAACTTGAACCATAAAAGAAAAAAAAATCCTGAACCCACGAGTTATACAGAGGAAAGCCCTAACAGGGCACTTGCTCCAGTGGTAAACAATTCTGAAATTGGTCAGAGGTGGGGAATCATCTCCCATACAGCCAGCAACCCACCCCCCACGCAAGGAGCGTCCTCATTGCAAAGCTGGGGGACCGTGCCGAGGCATCTGTGAGTAAACGTGAGCTGAGCCCCAGGCCAGCTGCTGCTGAACTGTTCCTACCCTTTCCAGGTAAAACACCTGAATATGTACAAGGGCTTGAAAGCCTAGAGGAAGGACCGTGGAGCCACACCAGCGACAACACGAAGGCAAACTTGGTGCCTGCAGGCCAGCCAGGGTGGTCCTGGCCCCGGGCGCTCTTCCAGAAGCTTTCCATTGCCCTGCCTGAGATACCCCTCCTGTCCCGGCCCCCACTGCTTTTTTTTCCTTCCTCACCTCTGTCCGGAGAGAAATTCCAGTGGAAGGTATGGGTGACACAACCTCTTCTTTACAGGCGGCAGCCTGGCAACTCCTGCAGAAAGGCCAGCAGAACCCCACTCACACCGGGCCACCCACAAAGCAGTGGCCCCTCACTCCCTCCCAGCAGCACAGCCCCGAGACTGCTGACGGGGCAGAGAATATGGAGGCAGGCACAGCTTCAGGGGCTATTGCTGCCTGGAGCGCTGTTTATATTGACCTCAACGAGGCACACCTGGGGAGGGCGGGCCGGCAGGGTAAGTCTGCCCAGGTCAGCTAATCCACAACCCTCAGGGAATCACATTGTTGAAAATGGACCCCACTAAGGCAGAAGAGAAGACAAGGGAAAAAAGGACACAATGCCATTTGCAGCACCGTAGATGAGTCTAGAAGTAATCACGTGACTTGTAGTAAGTCAGAAAGTGAAAGACACATATCATATCATATCACTTATAGGTGTTACCGAAAAATGGATACCAGGGCAGATATTTCCACGGAGAAGGGCAATCACAGATTCATTAAACAAACTTATGGTTCACCAATGGAAAGGTGTGAGGATTGGTTTCATTACGATATCGGGGTTAACAGACATATAGAAACACAGGTGACATATATAATCACCAAGGACCTGCAGAATACCAAGAGAGGACTACTCAACATTCTGTCATAACGTACATGGGAAAAGGATCCCAGGAAGAACAGACATCTGTATATGTGTAAAAGAACCACATCTTCCACACCTACAGCAAGCCAAACATTGTAATCAAAATTGCTGTAATAAAAAATAAAAAATTAAATTAAAAACACGAACAAGAAGTAGTGAGACAAACGTGAGGGGCTTTCTCCTGGCACATTCCATTCTAAACTCCAATCTAGAACACCACTTCCACTGAGGCTCTCTTGCCCTAGTAACCAGATTTGGTAAGGGTGAACTGCTGCCACCTTGTGGCCGTTTCACACAACAGCAGCTTTAATCCCAACGCTAATGGTCAGTTGATATTCAAAATCATTGCAGGCCTGTAAATGACACCTGCCCTGAAAACAAATCCTGGGGTCACATATCGACCAAAAAATTCAAAGGACGTCCATATTTCAAAACGACCGTTTCAAAAGGCATATTTTACGCACATTAGTGTTCTGCTTCTTTTCCTTTCTTTCCTTTTTTGTTAAAAAAAACGGGAATGGAAAAAGGCATCCCTCACAATGGGAGAAAATCGTGGCAAACGAATCAATGGAAAGAGGTTTAATCTCCAATATATATCAACAGCTCATGCAGCTTAATATTTAAAAAAAAACCCAAAAAAATGGGCAGAAGATCTAAAGAGACGTTTCTTCAAAGGAGACACAGAGATGGCCAAGACGCACATGAAAAGCTGCTCAACAGCACTAATTTTTAGAGAAATGCAAATCAAAACTACAATGAGGTATCACCTCACACCTGTTAGAATCAGCATCATCAGAAAATCTACAAACAACCAATTCTGGGGAGGGTGTGGACAAAAGCAGCCCTTTTCCACAATTGGTGGGAATGTAAATTGATACAGTCACTATGGAGAACAGTATGGAGTTTCCTTAAAAAATCGAGAAATAGAATTACCATCTGATCCAGCAATCCCACATCTGGGCATATACCCAGAGAAAACCGTATTTCAAAAAGGCACATTCACCACAATGTTCGTTGCAGCACTATTTACAATAGCCAGGTAATGGAAGCAACCTAAATGCCCACAGACAGATGAATGGATAAAGATGTGGTACATATATAAAATGGAATATTACTCGGCCATAAAAAGGAATGAAACTGGGTCATTTGTAGAGACATCCATGGATCAAGAGACTGTCATACAGAATGAAGTAAGTCAGAAAGAGGAAAACAAATATTGTATATTAACGCATATATGTGGAGCCTAAAAATGGTACAGATGAACTGGTTTGCAGGGAAGAAATAGAGATACAGAGGTAGAGAACAAACGTATGGACACCAAGTGTGGGAAGCCATGGGGTGGTGGTGGTGGGATGAGTTGGGAGTTTGGGATTGACCTGTATACATGTATATGCATAAAATACATAACTAATAATAACGTGCTGTATAAAAAAAATAAATAAAATAAAATTTCAAAATTTTAAAAAATAAAATTTAAAAATAAAACAGAAAAAAGTTCTTCCCGTCACACTGATGTATTTATAGGAATGAATTATTTCCATGCTTCTATCTATAAATACATAAAAGAGGAATAAAATCTAACTTGAACCATAAAAGAAAAAAAAATCCTGAACCCACGAGTTATACAGAGGAAAACCCTATCAGGGCACTTGCTCCAGTGGTAAACAATTCTGAAATTGGTCAGAGGTGGGGAATCATCTCCCATACAGCCAGCAACCCACCCCCCACGCAAGGAGCGTCCTCATTGCAAAGCTGGGGGACCGTGCCGAGGCATCTGTGAGTAAACGTGAGCTGAGCCCCAGGCCAGCTGCTGCTGAACTGTTCCCACCCTTTCCAGGTAAAACACCTGAATATGTACAAGGGCTTGAAAGCCTAGAGGAAGGACCGTGGAGCCACACCAGCGACAGCACGCAGGCCAACTTGGTGCCTGCAGGCCAGCCAGGGTGGTCCTGGCCCCGGGCGCTCTTCCAGAAGCTTTCCATTGCCCTGCCTGAGATACCCCTCCTGTCCCGGCCCCCACTGCTTTTTTCCATCCTCACCTCTGTCCGGAGAGAAATTCCAGCGAAAGGTATGGGTGACACAACCTCTTCTTTACAGGCGGCAGCCTGGCAACTCCTGCAGAAAGGCCAGCAGAACCCCACTCACACCGGGCCACCCACAAAGCTGTGGCCCCTCCCTCCCTCCCACCAGCACAGCCCCGAGACTGCTGACGGGGCAGAGAATATGGAGTCAGGCACAGCTTCAGGGGCTATTGCTGCCTGGAGCGCTGTTTATATTGACCTCAACGAGGCACACCTGGGGAGGGCGGGCCGGCAGGGTAAGGCTGCCCAGGTCAGCTAATCCACAACCCTCAGGGAATCACATTGTTGAAAATGGACCCCGCTAAGGCAGAAGAGAAGCCAAGGGAAAAAAGGACACAATGCCATTTGCAGCACCGTAGATGAGTCTAGAAGTAATCACGTGACTTGTAGTAAGTCAGAAAGTGAAAGACACATATCATATCATATCACTTATAGGTGTTACCGAAAAATGGATACCAGGGCAGATATTTCCACGGAGAAGGCCAATCACAGATTCATTAAACAAACTTATGGTTCACCAATGGAAAGGTGTGAGGATTGGTTTCATTACGATATCGGGGTTAACAGACACATACAAACACAGGTGACATATATAATCACCAAAGACCTACAGAATACCAAGAGAGGACTACTCAACATTCTGTCATAACGTACATGGGAAAAGGATCCCAGGAAGAACAGACATCTGTATATGTGTAAAAGAACCACATCTTCCACACCTACAGCAAGCCAAACATTGTAATCAAACTTGCTGTAATAAAAAATTAAAAATTAAATTAAAAACACGAACAAGAAGTAGTGAGACAAACGTGAGGGGCTTTCTCCTGGCACATTCCATTCTAAACTCCAATCTAGAACACCACTTCCACTGAGGCTCTCTTGCCCTAGTAACCAGATTTGGTAAGGGTGAACAGCTGCCACCTTGTGGCCGTTTCACACAACAGCAGCTTTAATCCCAATGCTAATGGTCAGTTGATATTCAAAATCATTGCAGGCCTGTAAATGACACCTGCCCTGAAAACAAATCCTGGGGTCACATATCGACCAAAAAATTCAAAGGACGTCCATATTTCAAAACGACCGTTTCAAAAGGCATATTTTACGCACATTAGTGTTCTGCTTCTTTTCCTTTCTTTCCTTTTTTGTTAAAAAAAAACGGGAATGGAAAAAGGCCTCCCTCAGAATGGGTGAAAATCGTGGCAAACGAATCAATGGACAGAAGTTTAATCTCCAATATATATAAACAGCTCATGCAGCTTAATATTAAAAAAACAAACAACCCAAAAAAAATGGGCAGAAGATCTAAAGAGACGTTTCTTCAAAGGAGACACAGAGATGGCCAAGACGCACATGAAAAGCTGCTCAACAGCACTAATTTTTAGAGAAATGCAAATCAAAACTACAATGAGGTATCACCTCACACCTGTTAGAATCGGCATCATCAGAAAATCTACAAACAACCAATTCTGGGGAGGGTGTGGACAAAAGGAGCCCTCTTCCACTATTGGTGGGAATGTAAATTGATACAGTCACTATGGAGAACAGTATGGAGTTTCCTTAAAAAAACTAGAAATAGAATTACCATCTGATCCAGCAATCCCACTTCTGGGCATATACCCAGAGAAAACCGTATTTCAAAAAGGCACATTCACCACAATGTTCGTTGCAGCACTATTTACAATAGCCAGGTAATGGAAGCAACCTAAATGCCCACAGACAGATGAATGGATAAAGATGTGGTACATATATAAAATGGAATATTACTCGGCCATAAAAAGGAATGAAACTGGGTCATTTGTAGAGACATCGATGGATCGAGAGAATGTCATACAGAATGAAGTAAGTCAGAAAGAGGGAAACAAATATTGTCTATTAACGCATATATGTGGAGCCTAAAAATGGTACAGATGAACTGGTTGGCAGGGAAGAAATAGAGACACAGAGGTAGAGAACAAACGTATGGACACCAAGTGTGGGAAGCCATGGGGTGGTGGTGGTGGGATGAGTTGGGAGTTTGGGATTGACCTGTATACATGTATATGCATAAAATACATAACTAATAATAACGTGCTGTATAAAAAAGAAAATAAAATAAAATTTCAAAATTTTTAAAAATAAAATTTAAAAATAAAAGAGAAAAAAGTTCTTCCCGTCACACAGATGTATTTATAGGAATGAATTATTTCCATGCTTCTATCTATAAATACATAAAAGAGGAATAAATCTAACTTGAACCATAAAAGAAAAAAAAAATCCTGAACCCATGAGTTATACAGAGGAAAATCCTATCAGGGCACTTGCTCCAGTGGTAAACAATTCTGAAATTGGTCAGAGGTGGGGAATAATCTCCCATACAGCCAGCAACCCACCCCCCACGCAAGGAGCGTCCTCATTGCAAAGCTGGGGGATCGTGCCGAGGCATCTGTGAGTAAACGTGAGCTGAGCCCCAGGCCAGCTGCTGCTGAACTGTTCCCACCCTTTCCAGGTAAAACACCTGAATATGTACAAGGGCTTGAAAGCCTAAAGGAAGGACCGTGGAGCCACACCAGCGACAGCACACAGGCCAACTTGGTGCCTGCAGGCCAGCCAGGGTGGTCCTGGCCCCGGGCGCTCTTCCAGAAGCTTTCCATTGCCCTGCCTGAGATACCCCTCCTGTCCCGGCCCCCACTGCTTTTTTCCATCCTCACCTCTGTCCGGAGAGAAATTCCAGCGGAAGGTATGGGTGACACAACCTCTTCTTTACAGGCGGCAGCCTGGCAACTCCTGCAGAAAGGCCAGCAGAACCCCACTCACACCGGGCCACCCACAAAGCTGTGGCCCCTCCCTCCCTCCCACCAGCACAGCCCCGAGACTGCTGACGGGGCAGAGAATATGGAGTCAGGCACAGCTTCAGGGGCTATTGCTGCCTGGAGCGCTGTTTATATTGACCTCAACGAGGCACACCTGGGGAGGGCGGGCCGGCAGGGTAAGGCTGCCCAGGTCAGCTAATCCACAACCCTCAGGGAATCACATTGTTGAAAATGGACCCCGCTAAGGCAGAAGAGAAGCCAAGGGAAAAAAGGACACAATGCCATTTGCAGCACCGTAGATGAGTCTAGAAGTAATCACGTGACTTGTAGTAAGTCAGAAAGTGAAAGACACATATCATATCATATCACTTATAGGTGTTACCGAAAAATGGATACCAGGGCAGATATTTCCACGGAGAAGGCCAATCACAGATTCATTAAACAAACTTATGGTTCACCAATGGAAAGGTGTGAGGATTGGTTTCATTACGATATCGGGGTTAACAGACACATACAAACACAGGTGACATATATAATCACCAAAGACCTACAGAATACCAAGAGAGGACTACTCAACATTCTGTCATAACGTACATGGGAAAAGGATCCCAGGAAGAACAGACATCTGTATATGTGTAAAAGAACCACATCTTCCACACCTACAGCAAGCCAAACATTGTAATCAAACTTGCTGTAATAAAAAATTAAAAATTAAATTAAAAACACGAACAAGAAGTAGTGAGACAAACGTGAGGGGCTTTCTCCTGGCACATTCCATTCTAAACTCCAATCTAGAACACCACTTCCACTGAGGCTCTCTTGCCCTAGTAACCAGATTTGGTAAGGGTGAACAGCTGCCACCTTGTGGCCGTTTCACACAACAGCAGCTTTAATCCCAATGCTAATGGTCAGTTGATATTCAAAATCATTGCAGGCCTGTAAATGACACCTGCCCTGAAAACAAATCCTGGGGTCACATATCGACCAAAAAATTCAAAGGACGTCCATATTTCAAAACGACCGTTTCAAAAGGCATATTTTACGCACATTAGTGTTCTGCTTCTTTTCCTTTCTTTCCTTTTTTGTTAAAAAAAAACGGGAATGGAAAAAGGCCTCCCTCAGAATGGGTGAAAATCGTGGCAAACGAATCAATGGACAGAAGTTTAATCTCCAATATATATAAACAGCTCATGCAGCTTAATATTAAAAAAACAAACAACCCAAAAAAAATGGGCAGAAGATCTAAAGAGACGTTTCTTCAAAGGAGACACAGAGATGGCCAAGACGCACATGAAAAGCTGCTCAACAGCACTAATTTTTAGAGAAATGCAAATCAAAACTACAATGAGGTATCACCTCACACCTGTTAGAATCGGCATCATCAGAAAATCTACAAACAACCAATTCTGGGGAGGGTGTGGACAAAAGGAGCCCTCTTCCACTATTGGTGGGAATGTAAATTGATACAGTCACTATGGAGAACAGTATGGAGTTTCCTTAAAAAAACTAGAAATAGAATTACCATCTGATCCAGCAATCCCACTTCTGGGCATATACCCAGAGAAAACCGTATTTCAAAAAGGCACATTCACCACAATGTTCGTTGCAGCACTATTTACAATAGCCAGGTAATGGAAGCAACCTAAATGCCCACAGACAGATGAATGGATAAAGATGTGGTACATATATAAAATGGAATATTACTCGGCCATAAAAAGGAATGAAACTGGGTCATTTGTAGAGACATCGATGGATCGAGAGAATGTCATACAGAATGAAGTAAGTCAGAAAGAGGGAAACAAATATTGTCTATTAACGCATATATGTGGAGCCTAAAAATGGTACAGATGAACTGGTTGGCAGGGAAGAAATAGAGACACAGAGGTAGAGAACAAACGTATGGACACCAAGTGTGGGAAGCCATGGGGTGGTGGTGGTGGGATGAGTTGGGAGTTTGGGATTGACCTGTATACATGTATATGCATAAAATACATAACTAATAATAACGTGCTGTATAAAAAAGAAAATAAAATAAAATTTCAAAATTTTTAAAAATAAAATTTAAAAATAAAAGAGAAAAAAGTTCTTCCCGTCACACAGATGTATTTATAGGAATGAATTATTTCCATGCTTCTATCTATAAATACATAAAAGAGGAATAAATCTAACTTGAACCATAAAAGAAAAAAAAAATCCTGAACCCATGAGTTATACAGAGGAAAATCCTATCAGGGCACTTGCTCCAGTGGTAAACAATTCTGAAATTGGTCAGAGGTGGGGAATAATCTCCCATACAGCCAGCAACCCACCCCCCACGCAAGGAGCGTCCTCATTGCAAAGCTGGGGGATCGTGCCGAGGCATCTGTGAGTAAACGTGAGCTGAGCCCCAGGCCAGCTGCTGCTGAACTGTTCCCACCCTTTCCAGGTAAAACACCTGAATATGTACAAGGGCTTGAAAGCCTAAAGGAAGGACCGTGGAGCCACACCAGCGACAGCACACAGGCCAACTTGGTGCCTGCAGGCCAGCCAGGGTGGTCCTGGCCCCGGGCGCTCTTCCAGAAGCTTTCCATTGCCCTGCCTGAGATACCCCTCCTGTCCCGGCCCCCACTGCTTTTTTCCATCCTCACCTCTGTCCGGAGAGAAATTCCAGCGGAAGGTATGGGTGACACAACCTCTTCTTTACAGGCGGCAGCCTGGCAACTCCTGCAGAAAGGCCAGCAGAACCCCACTCACACCGGGCCACCCACAAAGCTGTGGCCCCTCACTCCCTCCCACCAGCACAGCCCCGAGACTGCTGACGGGGCAGAGAATATGGAGGCAGGCACAGCTTCAGGGGCTATTGCTGCCTGGAGCGCTGTTTATATTGACCTCAACGAGGCACACCTGGGGAGGGCGGGCCGGCAGGGTAAGGCTGCCCAGGTCAGCTAATCCACAACCCTCAGGGAATCACATTGTTGAAAATGGACCCCGCTAAGGCAGAAGAGAAGCCAAGGGAAAAAGGGACACAATGCCATTTGCAGCACCGTAGATGAGTCTAGAAGTAATCACGTGACTTGTAGTAAGTCAGAAAGTGAAAGACACATATCCTATCATATCACTTATAGGTGTTACCGAAAAATGGATACCAGGGCAGATATTTCCACGGAGAAGGGCAATCACAGATTCATTAAACAAACTTATGGTTCACCAATGGAAAGGTGTGAGGATTGGTTTCATTACGATATCGGGGTTAACAGACATATACAAACACAGGTGACATATATAATCACCAAAGACCTACAGAATACCAAGAGAGGACTACTCAACATTCTGTCATAACGTACATGGGAAAAGGATCCCAGGAAGAACAGACATCTGTATATGTGTAAAAGAACCACATCTTCCACACCTACAGCAAGCCAAACATTGTAATCAAAATTGCTGTAATAAAAAATTAAAACTTAAATTAAAAACACGAACAAGAAGTAGTGAGACAAACGTGAGGGGCTTTCTCCTGGCACATTCCATTCTAAACTCCAATCTAGAACACCACTTCCACTGAGGCTCTCTTGCCCTAGTAACCAGATTTGGTAAGGGTGAACTGCTGCCACCTTGTGGCCGTTTCACCCAACAGCAGCTTTAATCCCAACGCTAATGGTCAGTTGATATTCAAAATCATTGCAGGCCTGTAAATGACACCTGCCCTGAAAACAAATCCTGGGGTCACATATCGACCAAAAAATTCAAAGGACGTCCATATTTCAAAACGACCGTTTCAAAAGGCATATTTTACGCACATTAGTGTTCTGCTTCTTTTCCTTTCTTTCCTTTTTTGTTAAAAAAAACGGGAATGGAAAAAGGCATCCCTCACAATGGGAGAAAATCGTGGCAAACGAATCAATGGACAGAGGTTTAATCTCCAATATATATAAACAGCTCATGCAGCTTAATATTAAAAAAAAAACCCAAAAAAATGGGCAGAAGATCTAAAGAGACGTTTCTTCAAAGGAGACACAGAGATGGCCAAGACGCACATGAAAAGCTGCTCAACAGCACTAATTTTTAGAGAAATGCAAATCGAAACTACAATGAGGTATCACCTCACACCTGTTAGAATCAGCATCATCAGAAAATCTACAAACAACCAATTCTGGGGAGGGTGTGGACAAAAGCAGCCCTTTTCCACAATTGGTGGGAATGTAAATTGATACAGTCACTATGGAGAACAGTATGGAGTTTCCTTAAAAAATCTAGAAATAGAATTACCATCTGATCCAGCAATCCCACATCTGGGCATATACCCAGAGAAAACCGTATTTCAAAAAGGCACATTCACCACAATGTTCGTTGCAGCACTATTTACAATAGCCAGGTAATGGAAGCAACCTAAATGCCCACAGACAGATGAATGGATAAAGATGTGGTACATATATAAAATGGAATATTACTCGGCCATAAAAAGGAATGAAACTGGGTCATTTGTAGAGACATCGATGGATCGAGAGACTGTCATACAGAATGAAGTAAGTCAGAAAGAGGAAAACAAATATTGTATATTAACGCATATATGTGGAGCCTAAAAATGGTACAGATGAACTGGTTTTCAGGGAAGAAATAGAGATACAGAGGTAGAGAACAAACGTATGGACACCAAGTGTGGGAAGCCATGGGGTGGTGGTGGTGGGATGAGTTGGGAGTTTGTGATTGACCTGTATACATGTATATGCATAAAATACATAACTAATAATAACGTGCTGTATAAAAAAAATAAATAATATAAAATTTCAAAATTTTAAAAAATAAAATTTAAAAATAAAACAGAAAAAAGTTCTTCCCGTCACACTGATGTATTTATAGGAATGAATTATTTCCATGCTTCTATCTATAAATACATAAAAGAGGAATAAAATCTAACTTGAACCATAAAAGAAAAAAAAATCCTGAACCCACGAGTTATACAGAGGAAAACCCTATCAGGGCACTTGCTCCAGTGGTAAACAATTCTGAAATTGGTCAGAGGTGGGGAATCATCTCCCATACAGCCAGCAACCCACCCCCCACGCAAGGAGCGTCCTCATTGCAAAGCTGGGGGACCGTGCCGAGGCATCTGTGAGTAAACGTGAGCTGAGCCCCAGGCCAGCTGCTGCTGAACTGTTCCCACCCTTTCCAGGTAAAACACCTGAATATGTACAAGGGCTTGAAAGCCTAGAGGAAGGACCGTGGAGCCACACCAGCGACAGCACGCAGGCCAACTTGGTGCCTGCAGGCCAGCCAGGGTGGTCCTGGCCCCGGGCGCTCTTCCAGAAGCTTTCCATTGCCCTGCCTGAGATACCCCTCCTGTCCCGGCCCCCACTGCTTTTTTCCATCCTCACCTCTGTCCGGAGAGAAATTCCAGCGAAAGGTATGGGTGACACAACCTCTTCTTTACAGGCGGCAGCCTGGCAACTCCTGCAGAAAGGCCAGCAGAACCCCACTCACACCGGGCCACCCACAAAGCTGTGGCCCCTCACTCCCTCCCACCAGCACAGCCCCGAGACTGCTGACGGGGCAGAGAATATGGAGTCAGGCACAGCTTCAGGGGCTATTGCTGCCTGGAGCGCTGTTTATATTTACCTCAACGAGTCACACCTGGGGAGGGCGGGCCGGCAGGGTAAGGCTGCCCAGGTCAGCTAATCCACAACCCTCAGGGAATCACATTGTTGAAAATGGACCCCGCTAAGGCAGAAGAGAAGCCAAGGGAAAAAAGGACACAATGCCATTTGCAGCACCGTAGATGAGTCTAGAAGTAATCACGTGATTTGTAGTAAGTCAGAAAGTGAAAGACACATATCATATCATATCTCTTATAGGTTTTACCGAAAAATGGATACCAGGGCAGATATTTCCACGGAGAAGGCCAATCACAGATTCATTAAACAAACTTATGGTTCACCAATGGAAAGGTGTGAGGATTGGTTTCATTACGATATCGGGGTTAACAGACATATACAAACACAGGTGACATATATAATCACCAAAGGCCTACAGAATACCAAGAGAGGACTACTCAACATTCTGTCATAACGTACATGGGAAAAGGATCCCAGGAAGAACAGACATCTGTATATGTGTAAAAGAACCACATCTTCCACACCTACAGCAAGCCAAACATTGTAATCAAACTTGCTGTAATAAAAAATTAAAAATTAAATTAAAAACACGAACAAGAAGTAGTGAGACAAACGTGAGGGGCTTTCTCCTGGCACATTCCATTCTAAACTCCAATCTAGAACACCACTTCCACTGAGGCTCTCTTGCCCTAGTCACCAGATTTGGTAAGGGTGAACTGCTGCCACCTTGTGGCCGTTTCACACAACAGCAGCTTTAATCCCAACGCTAATGGTCAGTTGATATTCAAAATCATTGCAGGCCTGTAAATGACACCTGCCCTGAAAACAAATCCTGGGGTCACATATCGACCAAAAAATTCAAAGGACGTCCATATTTCAAAACGACCGTTTCAAAAGGCATATTTTACGCACATTAGTGTTCTGCTTCTTTTCCTTTCTTTCCTTTTTTGTTAAAAAAAAACGGGAATGGAAAAAGGCCTCCCTCAGAATGGGTGAAAATCGTGGCACACGAATCAATGGACAGAGGTTTAATCTCCAATATATATAAACAGCTCATGCAGCTTAATATTAAAAAAAATAAACAACCCAAAAAAATGGGCAGATGATCTAAAGAGACGTTTCTTCAAAGGAGACACAGAGATGGCCAAGATGCACATGAAAAGCTGCTCAACAGCACTAATTATTAGAGAAATGCAAATCAAAACTACAATGAGGTATCACCTCACACCTGTTAGAATCAGCATCATCAGAAAATCTACAAACAACCAATTCTGGGGAGGGTGTGGACAAAAGCAGCCCTTTTCCACAATTGGTGGGAATGTAAATTGATACAGTCACTATGGAGAACAGTATGGAGTTTCCTTAAAAAATCTAGAAATAGAATTACCATCGGATCCAGCAATCCCACTTCTGGGCATATACCCAGAGAAAACCGTATTTCAAAAAGGTACATTCACCCAATGTTCGTTGCAGCACTATTTACAATAGCCAGGTAATGGAAGCAACCTAAATGCCCACAGACAGATGAATGGATAAAGATGTGGTACATATATAAAATGGAATATTACTCGGCCATAAAAAGGAATGAAACTGGGTCATTTGTAGAGACATCGATGGATCGAGAGACTGTCATACAGAATGAAGTAAGTCAGAAAGAGGAAAACAAATATTGTCTATTAACGCATATATGTGGAGCCTAAAAATGGTACAGATGAACTTGTTGGCAGGGAAGAAATAGAGACACAGAGGTAGAGAACAAACGTATGGACACCAAGTGTGGGAAGCCATGGGGTGGTGGTGGTGGGATGAGTTGGGAGTTTGGGATTGACCTGTATACATGTATATGCATAAAATACATAACTAATAATAACGTGCTGTATAAAATAGAAAATAAATAAAATAAAATTTCAAAATTTTAAAAAGTAAAATTTAAAAATGAAACAGAAAAATGTTCTTCCCGTCACACAGATGTATTTATAGGAATGAATTATTTCCATGTTTATATCTATAAATACATAAAAGAGGAATAAAATCTAACTTGAACCATAAAAGAAAAAAAATCCTGAACCCACGAGTTATACAGACGAAAACCCTATCAGGGCACTTGCTCCAGTGGTAAACAATTCTGAAATTGGTCAGAGGTGGGGAATCATCTCCCATACAGCCAGCAACCCACCCCCCACGCAAGGAGCGTCCTCATTGCAAAGCTGGGGGACCGTGCCGAGGCATCTGTGAGTAAACGTGAGCTGAGCCCCAGGCCAGCTGCTGCTGAACTGTTCCCACCCTTTCCAGGTAAAACACCTGAATATGTACAAGGGCTTGAAAGCCTAGAGGAAGGACCGTGGAGCCACTCCAGCGACAGCAGGCAGGCCAACTTGGTGCCTGCAGGCCAGCCAGGGTGGTCCTGGCCCCTGGCTCTCTTCCAGAAGCTTTCCATTGCCCTGCCTGAGATACCCCTCCTGTCCCGGCCCCCACTGCTTTTTTTCCTTCCTCACCTCTGTCCGGAGAGAAATTCCAGCGGAAGGTATGGGTGACACAACCTCTTCTTTACAGGCGGCAGCCTGGCAACTCCTGCAGAAAGGCCAGCAGAACCCCACTCACACCGGGCCACCCACAAAGCTGTGGCCCCTCACTCCCTCCCACCAGCACAGCCCGGAGACTGCTGACGGGGCAGACAATATGGAGTCAGGCACAGCTTCAGGGGCTATTGCTTCCTGGAGCGCTGTTTATATTGACCTCAACGAGGCACACCTGGGGAGGGTGGGCCGGCAGGGTAAGGCTGCCCAGGTCAGCTAATCCACAACCCTCAGGGAATCACATTGTTGAAAATGGACCCCGCTAAGGCAGAAGAGAAGCCAAGGGAAAAAAGGACACAATGCCATTTGCAGCACCGTAGATGAGTCTAGAAGTAATCACGTGACTTGTAGTAAGTCAGAAAGTGAAAGACACATATCATATCATATCACTTATTGGTGTTACCGAAAAATGGATACCAGGGCAGATATTTCCACGGAGAAGGGCAATCACAGATTCATTAAACAAACTTATGGTTCACCAATGGAAAGGTGTGAGGATTGGTTTCATTACGATATCGGGGTTAACAGACATATACAAACACAGGTGACATATATAATCACCAAAGACCTACAGAATACCAAGAGAGGACTACTCAACATTCTGTCATAACGTACATGGGAAAAGGATCCCAGGAAGAACAGACATCTGTATGTGTGTAAAAGAACCACATCTTCCACACCTACAACAAGCCAAACATTGTAATCAAACTTGCTGTAATAAAAAATTTAAAATTAAATTAAAAACACGAACAGGAAGTAGTGAGACAAACGTGAGGGGCTTTCTCCTGGCACATTCCATTCTAAACTCCAATCTAGAACACCACTTCCACTGAGGCTCTCTTGCCCTAGTAACCAGATTTGGTAAGGGTGAACTGCTGCCACCATGTGGCCATTTCACACAACAGCAGCTTTAATCCCATCGCTAATGGTCAGTTGATATTCAAAATCATTGCAGGCCTGTAAATGACACCTGCCCTGAAAACAAATCCTGGGGTCACATATCGACCAAAAAATTCAAAGGACGTCCATATTTCAAAACGACCGTTTCAAAAGGCATATTTTACACACATTAGTGTTCTGCTTCTTTTCCTTTCTTTCCTTTTTTGTTAAAAAACACGGGAATGGAAAAAGGCATCCCTCAGAATGGGCGAAAATCGTTGCAGACGAATCAATGGACAGAGGTTTAATCTCCAATATATATAAACAGCTCATGCAGCTTAATATTAAAAAAAACAAACAACCCAAAAAAAATGGGCAGAAGATCTAAAGAGACGTTTCTTCAAAGGAGACACAGAGATGGCCAAGATGCACATGAAAAGCTGCTCAACAGCACTAATTATTAGAGAAATGCAAATCAAAACTACAATGAGGTATCACCTCACACCTGTTAGAATCGGCATCATCAGAAAATCTACAAACAACCAATTCTGGGGAGGGTGTGGACAAAAGCAGCCCTTTTCCACAATTGGTGGGAATGTAAATTGATACAGTCACTATGGAGAACAGTATGGAATTTCCTTAAAAAATCTAGAAATAGAATTACCATCTGATCCAGCAATCCCACTTCTGGGCATATACCCAGAGAAAACCGTATTTCAAAAAGGCACATTCACCACAATGTTCGTTGCAGCACTATTTACAATAGCCAGGTAATGGAAGCAACCTAAATGCCCACAGACAGATGAATGGATAAAGATGTGGTACATATATAAAATGGAATATTACTCGGCCATAAAAAGGAATGAAACTGGGTCATTTGTAGAGACATCGATGGATCGAGAGACTGTCATACAGAATGAAGTAAGTCAGAAAGAGGAAAACAAATATTGTCTATTAACGCATATATGTGGAGCCTAAAAATGGTACAGATGAACTGGTTGGCAGGGAAGAAATAGAGACACAGAGGTAGAGAACAAACGTATGGACACCAAGTGTGGGAAGCCATGGGGTGGTGGTGGTGGGATGAGTTGGGAGTTTGGGATTGACCTGTATACATGTATATGCATAAAATACATAACTAATAATAACGTGCTGTATAAAAAAGAAAATAAATAAAATAAAATTTCAAAATTTTAAAAAGTAAAATTTAAAAATAAAACAGAAAAATGTTCTTCCCGTCACACAGATGTATTTATAGGAATGAATTATTTCCATGCTTATATCTATAAATACATAAAAGAGGAATAAAATCTAACTTGAACCATAAAAGAAAAAAAATCCTGAACCCACGAGTTATACAGACGAAAACCCTATCAGGGCACATTCTCCAGTGGTAAACAATTCTGAAATTGGTCAGAGGTGGGGAATCATCTCCCATACAGCCAGCAACCCACCCCCCACGCAAGGAGCGTCTTCATTGCAAAGCTCGGGGACCGTGCCGAGGCATCTGTGAGTAAACGTGAGCTGAGCCCCAGGCCAGCTGCTGCTGAACTGTTCCCACCCTTTCCAGGTAAAACACCTGAATATGTACAAGGGCTTGAAAGCCTAGAGGAAGGACCGTGGAGCCACACCAGCGACAGCAGGCAGTCCAACTTGGTGCCTGCAGGCCAGCCAGGGTGGTCCTGGCCCCGGGCGCTCTTCCAGAAGCTTTCCATTGCCCTGCCTGAGATACCCCTCCTGTCCCGGCCCCCACTGCTTTTTTTTCCTTCCTCACCTCTGTCCGGAGAGAAATTCCAGCGGAAGGTATGGGTGACACAACCTCTTCTTTACAGGCGGCAGCCTGGCAACTCCTGCAGAAAGGCCAGCAGAACCCCACTCACACCGGGCCACCCACAAAGCTGTGGCCCCTCACTCCCTCCCACCAGCACAGCCCCGAGACTGCTGACGGGGCAGAGAATATGGAGGCAGGCACAGCTTCAGGGGCTATTGCTGCATGGAGCGCTGTTTATATTGAGCTCAACGAGTCACACCTGGGGAGGGCGGGCCGGCAGGGTAAGGCTGCCCAGGTCAGCTAATCCACAACCCTCAGGGAATCACATTGTTGAAAATGGACCCCGCTAAGGCAGAAGAGAAGCCAAGGGAAAAAAGGACACAATGCCATTTGCAGCACCGTAGATGAGTCTAGAAGTAATCACGTGACTTGTAGTAAGTCAGAAAGTGAAAGACACATATCATATCATATCACTTATAGGTGTTACCTAAAAATGGATACCAGGGCAGATATTTCCACGGAGAAGGGCAATCACAGATTCATTAAACAAACTTATGGTTCACCAATGGAAAGGTGTGAGGATTGGTTTCATTACGATATCGGGGTTAACAGACATATACAAACACAGGTGACATATATAATCACCAAAGACCTACAGAATACCAAGAGAGGACTACTCAATATTCTGTCATAACGTACATGGGAAAAGGATCCCAGGAAGAACAGTCATCTGTATATGTGTAAAAGAACCACATCTTCCACACCTACAGCAAGCCAAACATTGTAATCAAACTTGCTGTAATAAAAAATAAAAACTTAAATTAAAAACACGAACAAGAAGTAGTGAGACAAACGTGAGGGGGTTTCTCCTGGCACATTCCATTCTAAACTCCAATCTAGAACACCACTTCCACTGAGGCTCTCTTGCCCTAGTAACCAGATTTGGTAAGGGTGAACTGCTGCCACCTTGTGGCCGTTTCACACAACAGCAGCTTTAATCCCAAAGCTAATGGTCAGTTGATATTCAAAATCATTGCAGGCCTGTAAATGACACCTGCCCTGAAAACAAATCCTGGGGTCACATATCGACCAAAAAATTCAAAGGACGTCCATATTTCAAAACGACCGTTTCAAAAGGCATATTTTACGCACATTAGTGTTCTGCTTCTTTTCCTTTCTTTCCTTTTTTGTTATAAAACACGGGAATGGAAAAAGGCATCCCTCAGAATGGGCGAAAATCGTTGCAGACGAATCAATGGACAGAGGTGTAATCTCCAATATATATAAAGAGCTCATGCAGCTTAATATTAAAAAAACAAACAACCCCCCAAAAAATGGGCAGAAGATCTAAAGAGACGTTTCTTCAAAGAAGACACAGAGATGGCCAAGACGCACATGAAAAGCTGCTCAACAGCACTAATTATTAGAGAAATGCAAATCAAAACTACAATGAGGTATCACCTCACACCTGTTAGAATCGGCATCATCAGAAAATCTACAAACAACCAATTCTCGGGAGGGTGTGGACAAAAGCAGCCCTTTTCCACAATTGGTGGGAATGTAAATTGATACAGTCACTATGGAGAACAGTATGGAATTTCCTTAAAAAATCTAGAAATAGAATTACCATCTGATCCAGCAATCCCACTTCTGGGCATATACCCAGAGAAAACCGTATTTCAAAAAGGCACATTCACCACAATGTTCGTTGCAGCACTATTTACAATAGCCAGGTAATGGAAGCAACCTAAATGCCCACAGACAGTTGAATGTATAAAGCTGTGGTACATATATAAAATGGAATATTACTCGGCCATAAAAAGGAATGAAACTGGGTCATTTGTAGAGACATCGATGGATCGAGAGACTGTCATACAGAATGAAGTAAGTCAGAAAGAGGAAAACAAATATTGTCTATTAACTCATATAAGTGGAGCCTAAAAATGGTAGAGATGAACAGGTTTGCAGGGAAGAAATAGAGACACAGAGGTAGAGAACAAACGTATGGACACCAAGTGTGGGAAGCCATGGTGTGGTGATTGTGGGATGAGTTGGGAGTTTGGGATTAACCTGTATACATGTATATGCATAAAATACATAACTAATAATAACGTGCTGTATAAAAAAAAATAAATAAAATAAAATTTCAAAATTTTAAAAAATAAAATTTAAAAATAAAACAAAAAAAAGTACTTCCCGTCACACAGATGTATTTATAGGAATAAATTATTTCCATGCTTATATCTATAAATACATAAAAGAGGAATAAAATCTAACTTGAACCATAAAAGAAAAAAAATACCTGAACCCACGAGTTATACAGAGGAAAACCCTATCAGGGCACTTGCTCCAGTGGTAAACAATTCTGAAATTGGTCAGAGGTGGGGAATCATCTCCCATACAGCCAGCAACCCACCCCCCACGCAAGGAGCGTCCTCATTGCAAAGCTGGGGGACCGTGCCGAGGCATCTGTGAGTAAACGTGAGCTGAGCCCCAGGCCAGCTGCTGCTGAACTGTTCCCACCCTTTCCAGGTAAATCAACTGAATATGTACAAGGGCTTGAAAGCCTAGAGGAAGGACCATGGAGCCACACCAGCGACAGCACGCAGGCCAACTTGGTGCCTGCAGGCAAGCCAGCGTGGTCCTGGCCCCGGGCGATCTTCCAGAAGCTTTCCATTGCCCTGCCTGAGATACCCCTCCTGTCCCGGACCCCACTGCTTTTTTCCATCCACACCTCTGTCCGGAGAGAAATTCCAGCTGAAGGTATGGGTGACACATCCTCTTCTTTACAGGCGGCAGCCTGGCAACTCCTGCAGAAAGGCCAGCAGAACCCCACTCACACCGGGCCACCCACAAAGCTGTGGCCCCTCACGCCCTCCCAACAGCACAGCCCCGAGACTGCTGACGGGGCAGAGAATATGGAGTCAGGCACAGCTTCAGGGGCTATTGCTGCCTGGAGCTCTGTTTATATTGACCTCAACGAGGCACACCTGGGGAGGGCGGGCCGGCAGGGTAAGGCTGCCCAGGTCAGCTAATCCACAACCCTCAGGGAATCACATTGTTGAAAATGGACCCCGCTAAGGCAGAAGAGAAGCCAAGGGAAAAAAGGACACAATGCCATTTGCAGCACCGTAGATGAGTCTAGAAGTAATCACGTGACTTGTAGTAAGTCAGAATGTGAAAGACACATATCATATCATATCACTTATAGGTGTTACCTAAAAATGGATACCGGGGCAGATATTTCCATGGAGAAGGGCAATCACAGATTCATTAAACACACTTATGGTTCACCAATGGAAAGGTGTGAGTATTGGTTTCATTACGATATCGGGGTTAACAGACATATACAAACACAGGTGACATATATAATCACCAAAGACCTACAGAATACCAAGAGAGGACTACTCAACATTCTGTCATATCGTACATGGGAAAAGGATCCCAAGAAGAACAGTCATCTGTATATGTGTAAGAGAACCACATCTTCCACACCTACAACAAGCCAAACATTGTAATCAAACTTGCTGTAATAAAAAATAAAAACTTAAATTAAAAACACGAACAAGAAGTAGTGAGACAAACGTGAGGGGCTTTCTCCTGGCATATTCCATTCTAAACTCCAATCTAGAACACCACTTCCACTGAGGCTCTCTTGCCCTAGTAACCAGATTTGGTAAGGGTGAACTGCTGCCACCTTGTGGCCGTTTCACACAACAGCAGCTTTAATCCCAACGCTAATGGTCAGTTGATATTCAAAATCATTGCAGGCCTGTAAATGACACCTGCCCTGAAAACAAATCCTGGGGTCACATATCGACCAAAAAATTCAAAGGACGTCCATATTTCAAAACGACCGTTTCAAAAGGCATATTTTACGCACATTAGTGTTCTGCTTCTTTTCCTTTCTTTCCTTTTTTGTTAAAAAACACGGGAATGGAAAAAGGCATCCCTCAGAATGGGCGAAAATCGTTGCAGACGAATCAATGGACAGAGGTTTAATCTCCAATATATATAAACAGCTCATGCAGCTTAATATTAAAAAAACAAACAACCCAAAAAAAATGGGCAGAAGATCTAAAGAGACGTTTCGTCAAAGGAGACACAGAGATGGCCAAGATGCACATGAAAAGCTGCTCAACAGCACTAATTATTAGAGAAATGCAAATCAAAACTACAATGAGGTATCACCTCACACCTGTTAGAATCGGCATCATCAGAAAATCTACAAACAACCAATTCTGGGGAGGGTGTGGACAAAAGGAGCCCTCTTCCACTATTGGTGGGAATGTAAATTGATACAGTCACTATGGAGAACAGTATGGAGTTTCCTTAAAAAAACTAGAAATAGAATTACCATCTGATCCAGCAATCCCACTTCTGGGCATATACCCAGAGAAAACCGTATTTCAAAAAGGCACATTCACCACAATGTTCGTTGCAGCACTATTTACAATAGCCAGGTAATGGAAGCAACCTAAATGCCCACAGACAGATGAATGGATAAAGATGTGGTACATATATAAAATGGAATATTACTCGGCCATAAAAAGGAATGAAACTGGGTCATTTGTAGAGACATCGATGGATCGAGAGACTGTCATACAGAATGAAGAAAGTCAGAAAGAGGAAAACAAATATTGTCTATTAATGCATATATGTGGAGCCTAAAAATGGTACAGATGAACTGGTTTGCAGGGAAGAAATAGAGACACAGAGGTAGAGAACAAACGTATGGACACCAAGTGTGGGAAGCCATGGGGTGGTGGTGGTGGGATGAGTTGGGAGTTTGGGATTGACCTGTATACATGTATATGCATAAAATACATAACTAATAATAGCATGCTGTATAAAAAAGAAAATAAATAAAATAAAATTTCAAAATTTTAAAAAATAAAATTTAAAAATAAAACAGAAAAAAGTGCTTCCCGTCACACAGATGTATTTATAGGAATGAATTATTTCCATGCTTCTATCTATAAATACATAAAAGAGGAATAAAATCTAACTTGAAACATAAAAGAAAAAAAAATCCTGAACCCACGAGTTATACAGAGGAAAAGCCTATCAGGGCACTTGCTCCAGTGGTAAACAATTCTGAAATTGGTCAGAGGTGGGGAATCATCTCCCATACAGCCAGCAACCCACCCCCCACGCAAGGAGCGTCCTCATTGCAAAGCTGGGGGACCGTGCTGAGGCATCTGTGAGTAAACGTGAGCTGAGCCACAGGCCAGCTGCTGCTGAACTGTTCCCACCCTTTCCAGGTAAAACACCTCAATATGTACACGGGCTTGAAAGCCTAGAGGAAGGACCGTGGTGCCACACCAGCGACAGCACGCAGGCCTACATGGTGCCTGCAGGCCAGCCAGGGTGGTCCTGGCCCCGGGCGCTCTTCCAGAAGCTTTCCATTGCCCTGCCTGAGATACCCCTCCTGTCCCGGCCCCCACTGCTTTTTTCCATCCTCACCTCTGTCCGGAGAGAAATTCCAGCCGAAGGTATGGGTGACACAACCTCTTCTTTACAGGCGGAAACCTGGCAACTCCTGCAGAAAGGCCAGCAGAATCCCACTCACACCGGGCCACCCACAAAGCTGTGGCCACTCACTCCCTCCCACCAGCACAGCCCCGAGACTGCTGACGGGGCAGAGAATATGGAGTCAGGCAGAGCTTCAGGGGCTATTGCTGCCTGGAGCGCTGTTTATATTGACCTCAACGAGGCACACCTGGGGAGGGCGGGCCGGCAGGGTAAGGCTGCCCAGGTCAGCTAATCCACAACCCTCAGGGAATCACACTGTTGAAAATGGACCCTGCTAAGGCAGAAGAGAAGCCAAGGGAAAAAAGGACACAATGCCATTTGCAGCACCGTAGATGAGTCTAGAAGTAATCACGTGACTTGTAGTAAGTCAGAAAGTGAAAGACACATATCATATCATATCACTTATAGGTGTTACCTAAAAATGGATACCGAGGCAGATATTTCCACGGAGAAGGGCAATCACAGATTCATTAAACAAACTTATGGTTCACCAATGGAAAGGTGTGAGGATTGGTTTCATTACGATATCGGGGTTAACAGACATATACAAACACAGGTGACATATATAATCACCAAAGACCTACAGAATACCAAGAGAGGACTACTCAATATTCTGTCATAACGTACATGGGAAAAGGATCCCAGGAAGAACAGTCATCTGTATATGTGTAAAAGAACCACATCTTCCACACCTACAGCAAGCCAAACATTGTAATCAAACTTGCTGTAATAAAAAATAAAAACTTAAATTAAAAACACGAACAAGAAGTAGTGAGACAAACGTGAGGGGCTTTCTCCTGGCACATTCCATTCTAAACTCCAATCTAGAACACCACTTCCACTGAGGCTCTCTTGCCCTAGTAACCAGATTTGGTAAGGGTGAACTGCTGCCACCTTGTGGCCGTTTCACACAACAGCAGCTTTAATCCCAACGCTAATGGTCAGTTGATATTCAAAATCATTGCAGGCCTGTAAATGACACCTGCCCTGAAAACAAATCCTGGGGTCACATATCGACCAAAAATTTCAAAGGACGTCCATATTTCAAAACGACCGTTTCAAAAGGCATATTTTACGCACATTAGTGTTCTGCTTCTTTTCCTTTCTTTCCTTTTTTGTTAAAAAACACGGGAATGGAAAAAGGCATCCCTCAGAATGGGCGAAAATCGTTGCAGACGAATCAATGGACAGAGGTTTAATCTCCAATATATATAAACAGCTCATGCAGCTTAATATTAAAAAAAACAAACAACCCAAAAAAAATGGGCAGAAGATCTAAAGAGACGTTTCTTCAAAGGAGACACAGAGATGGCCAAGACGCACATGAAAAGCTGCTCAACAGCACTAATTATTAGAGAAATGCAAATCAAAACTACAATGAGGTATCACCTCACACCTGTTAGAATCAGCATCATCAGAAAATCTACAAACAACCAATTCTGGGGAGGGTGTGGACAAAAGCAGCCCTTTTCCACAATTGGTGGGAATGTAAATTGATACAGTCACTATGGAGAACAGTATGGAGTTTCCTTAAAAAATCTAGAAATAGAATTACCCTCTGATCCAGCAATCCCACTTCTGGGCATATACCCAGAGAAAACCGTATTTCAAAAAGGCACATTCACCACAATGTTCGTTGCAGCACTATTTACAATAGCCAGGTAATGGAAGCAACCTAAATGCCCACAGACAGATGAATGGATAAAGATGTGGTACATATATAAAATGGAATATTACTCGGCCATAAAAAGGAATGAAACTGGGTCATTTGTAGAGACATCGATGGATCGAGAGACTGTCATACAGAATGAAGTAAGTCAGAAAGAGGAAAACAAATATTGTCTATTAACGCATATATGTGGAGCCTAAAAATGGTACAGATGAACTGGTTGGCAGGGAAGAAATAGAGACACAGAGGTAGAGAACAAACGTATGGACACCAAGTGTGGGAAGCCATGGGGTGGTGGTGGTGGGATGAGTTGGGAGTTTGGGATTGACCTGTATACATGTATATGCATAAAATACATAACTAATAATAACGTGCTGTATAAAAAAGAAAATAAATAAAATAAAATTTCATAATTTTAAAAAGTAAAATTTAAAAATAAAACAGAAAAAAGTTCTTCCCGTCACACAGATGTATTTATAGGAATGAATTATTTCCATGCTTATATCTATAAATACATAAAAGAGGAATAAAATCTAACTTGAACCATAAAAGAAAAAAAATCCTGAACCCACGAGTTATACAGTCGAAAACCCTAACAGGGCACTTGCTCCAGTGGTAAACAATTCTGAAATTGGTCAGAGGTGGGGAATCATCTCCCATACAGCCAGCAACCCACCCCCCACGCAAGGAGCGTCCTCATTGCAAAGCTGGGGGACCGTGCCGAGGCATCTGTGAGTAAACGTGAGCTGAGCCCCAGGCCAGCTGCTGCTGAACTGTTCCCACCCTTTCCAGGTAAAACACCTGAATATGTACAAGGGCTTGAAAGCCTAGAGGAAGGACCGTGGAGCCACACCAGCGACAGCAGGCAGGCCAACTTGGTGCCTGCAGGCCAGCCAGGGTGGTCTTGGGCCCGGGCGCTCTTCCAGAAGCTTTCCATTGCCCTGCCTGAGATACCCCTCCTGTCCCGGCCCCCACTGCTTTTTTTTCCTTCCTCACCTCTGTCCGGAGAGAAATTCCAGCGGAAGTTATGGGTGACACAACCTCTTCTTTACAGGCGGCAGCCTGGCAACTCCTGCAGAAAGGCCAGCAGAACCCCACTCACACCGGGCCACCCACAAAGCTGTGGCCCCTCACTCCCTCCCACCAGCACAGCCCCGAGACTGCTGACGGGGCAGAGAATATGGAGTCAGGCACAGCTTCAGGGGCTATTGCTGCCTGGAGCTCTGTTTATATTGACCTCAAAGAGGCACACCTGGGAAGGGCGGGCCGGCAGTGTAAGGCTGCCCAGGTCAGCTAATCCACAACCCTCAGGGAATCACATTGTTGAAAATGGACCCCGCTAAGGCAGAAGAGAAGCCAAGGGAAAAAAGGACACAATGCCATTTGCAGCACCGTAGATGAGTCTAGAAGTCATCACGTGACTTGCAGTAAGTCAGAAAGTGAAAGACACATATCATATCATATCACTTATAGGTGTTACCTAAAAATGGATACCAGGGCAGATATTTCCACGGAGAAGGGCAATCACAGATTCATTAAACAAACTTATGGTTCACCAATGGAAAGGTGTGAGGATTAGTTTCATTACGATATCGGGGTTAACAGACATATACAAACACAGGTGACATATATAATCACCAAAGACCTACAGAATACCAAGAGAGGACTACTCAACATTCTGTCATAACGTACGTGGGAAAAGGATCCCAGGAAAAACAGTCATCTGTATATGTGTAAAAGAACCACATCTTCCACACCTACAGCAAGCCAAACATTGTAATCAAACTTGCTGTAATAAAAAATAAAAACTTAAATTAAAAACACGAACAAGAAGTAGTGAGACAAACGTGAGGGGCTTTCTCCTGGTACATTCCATTCTAAACTCCAATCTAGAACACCACTTCCACTGAGGCTCTCTTGCCCTAGTAACCAGATTTGGTAAGGGTGAACTGCTGCCACCTTGTGGCCGTTTCACACAACAGCAGCTTTAATCCCAACGCTAATGGTCAGTTGATATTCAAAATCATTGCAGGCCTGTAAATGACACCTGCCCTGAAAACAAATCCTGGGGTCACATATCGACCAAAAATTTCAAAGGACGTCCATATTTCAAAACGACCGTTTCAAAAGGCATATTTTACGCACATTAGTGTTCTGCTTCTTTTCCTTTCTTTCCTTTTTTGTTAAAAAACACGGGAATGGAAAAAGGCATCCCTCAGAATGGGCGAAAATCGTTGCAGACGAATCAATGGACAGAGGTTTAATCTCCAATATATATAAACAGCTCATGCAGCTTAATATTAAAAAAAACAAACAACCCAAAAAAAATGGGCAGAAGATCTAAAGAGACGTTTCTTCAAAGGAGACACAGAGATGGCCAAGACGCACATGAAAAGCTGCTCAACAGCACTAATTATTAGAGAAATGCAAATCAAAACTACAATGAGGTATCACCTCACACCTGTTAGAATCAGCATCATCAGAAAATCTACAAACAACCAATTCTGGGGAGGGTGTGGACAAAAGCAGCCCTTTTCCACAATTGGTGGGAATGTAAATTGATACAGTCACTATGGAGAACAGTATGGAGTTTCCTTAAAAAATCTAGAAATAGAATTACCCTCTGATCCAGCAATCCCACTTCTGGGCATATACCCAGAGAAAACCGTATTTCAAAAAGGCACATTCACCACAATGTTCGTTGCAGCACTATTTACAATAGCCAGGTAATGGAAGCAAACTAAATGCCCACAGACAGATGAATGGATAAAGATGTGGTACATATATAAAATGGAATATTACTCGGCCATAAAAAGGAATGAAACTGGGTCATTTGTAGAGACATCGATGGATCGAGAGACTGTCATACAGAATGAAGTAAGTCAGAAAGAGGAAAACAAATATTGTCTATTAACGCATATATGTGGAGCCTAAAAATGGTACAGATGAACTGGTTGGCAGGGAAGAAATAGAGACACAGAGGTAGAGAACAAACGTATGGACACCAAGTGTGGGAAGCCATGGGGTGGTGGTGGTGGGATGAGTTGGGAGTTTGGGATTGACCTGTATACATGTATATGCATAAAATACATAACTAATAATAACGTGCTGTATAAAAAAGAAAATAAATAAAATAAAATTTCAAAATTTTAAAAAGTAAAATTTAAAAATAAAACAGAAAAATGTTCTTCCCGTCACACAGATGTATTTATAGGAATGAATTATTTCCATGCTTATATCTATAAATACATAAAAGAGGAATAAAATCTAACTTGAACCATAAAAGAAAAAAAATCCTGAACCCACGAGTTATACAGTCGAAAACCCTAACAGGGCACTTGCTCCAGTGGTAAACAATTCTGAAATTGGTCAGAGGTGGGGAATCATCTCCCATACAGCCAGCAACCCACCCCCCACGCAAGGAGCGTCCTCATTGCAAAGCTGGGGGACCGTGCCGAGGCATCTGTGAGTAAACGTGAGCTGAGCCCCAGGCCAGCTGCTGCTGAACTGTTCCCACCCTTTCCAGGTAAAACACCTGAATATGTACAAGGGCTTGAAAGCCTAGAGGAAGGACCGTGGAGCCACACCAGCGACAGCAGGCAGGCCAACTTGGTGCCTGCAGGCCAGCCAGTGTGGTCCTGGCACCGGGCGCTCTTCCAGAAGCTTTCCATTGCCCTGCCTGAGATACCCCTCCTGTCCCGGCCCCCACTGCTTTTTTTTCCTTCCTCACCTCTGTCCGGAGAGAAATTCCAGCGGAAGTTATGGGTGACACAACCTCTTCTTTACAGGCGGCAGCCTGGCAACTCCTGCAGAAAGGCCAGCAGAACCCCACTCACACCGGGCCACCCACAAAGCTGTGGCCCCTCACTCCCTCCCACCAGCACAGCCCCGAGACTGCTGACGGGGCAGAGAATATGGAGTCAGGCACAGCTTCAGGGGCTATTGCTGCCTGGAGCTCTGTTTATATTGACCTCAACGAGGCACACCTGGGAAGGGCGGGCCGGCAGTGTAAGGCTGCCCAGGTCAGCTAATCCACAACCCTCAGGGAATCACATTGTTGAAAATGGACCCCGCTAAGGCAGAAGAGAAGCCAAGGGAAAAAAGGACACAATGCCATTTGCAGCACCGTAGATGAGTCTAGAAGTCATCACGTGACTTGCAGTAAGTCAGAAAGTGAAAGACACATATCATATCATATCACTTATAGGTGTTACCTAAAAATGGATACCAGGGCAGATATTTCCACGGAGAAGGGCAATCACAGATTCATTAAACAAACTTATGGTTCACCAATGGAAAGGTGTGAGGATTGGTTTCATTACGATATCGGGGTTAACAGACATATACAAACACAGGTGACATATATAATCACCAAAGACCTACAGAATACCAAGAGAGGACTACTCAACATTCTGTCATAACGTACGTGGGAAAAGGATCCCAGGAAGAACAGTCATCTGTATATGTGTAAAAGAACCACATCTTCCACACCTACAGCAAGCCAAACATTGTAATCAAACTTGCTATAATAAAAAATAAAAACTTAAATTAAAAACACGAACAAGAAGTAGTGAGACAAACGTGAGGGGCTTTCTCCTGGTACATTCCATTCTAAACTCCAATCTAGAACACCACTTCCACTGAGGCTCTCTTGCCCTAGTAACCAGATTTGGTAAGGGTGAACTGCTGCCACCTTGTGGCCGTTTCACACAACAGCAGCTTTAATCCCAACCCTAATGGTCAGTTGATATTCAAAATCATTGCAGGCCTGTAAATGACACCTGCCCTGAAAACAAATCCTGGGGTCACATATCGACCAAAAAATTCAAAGGACGTCCATATTTCAAAACGACCGTTTCAAAAGGCATATTTTACGCACATTAGTGTTCTGCTTCTTTTCCTTTCTTTCCTTTTTTGTTAAAAAACACGGGAATGGAAAAAGGCATCCCTCAGAATGGGCGAAAATCGTTGCAGACGAATCAATGGACAGAGGTTTAATCTCCAATATATATAAACAGCTCATGCAGCTTAATATTAAAAAAACAAACAACCCAATACAAAAATGGGCAGAAGATCTAAAGAGACCTTTCTTCAAAGGAGACACAGAGATGGCCAAGACGCACATGAAAAGCTGCTCAACAGCACTAATTTTTAGAGAAATGCAAATCAAAACTACAATGAGGTATCACCTCACACCTGTTAGAATCGGCATCATCAGAAAATCTACAAACAACCAATTCTGGGGAGGGTGTGGACAAAAGCAGACCTTTTCCACAATTGGTGGGATTGTAAATTGATACAGTCACTATGGAGAACAGTATGGAATTTCCTAAAAACATCTAGAAATAGAATTACCATCTGATCCAGCAATCCCACTTCTGGGCATATACCCAGAGAAAACCGTATTTCAAAAATGCACATTCACCACAATGTTCGTTGCAGCACTATTTACAATAGCCAGGTAATGGAAGCAACCTAAATGCCCACAGACAGTTGAATGTATAAAGCTGTGGTTCATATATAAAATGGAATATTACTCGGCCATAAAAAGGAATGAAACTGGGTCATTTGTAGAGACATCGATGGATCGAGAGACTGTCATACAGAATGAAGTATGTCAGAAAGAGGAAAACAAATATTGTCTATTAACGCATATATGTGGAGCCTAAAAATGGTACAGATGAACTGGTTGGCAGGGAAGAAATAGAGACACAAAGGTAGAGAACAAACGTATGGACACCAAGTGTGGGAAGACATGGGGTGGTGGTGGTGGGATGAGTTGGGAGTTTGGGATTGACCTGTATACATGTATATGCATAAAATACATAACTAATAATAACGTGCTGTATAAAAAAGAAAATAAATAAAATAAAATTTCAAAATTTTAAAAAATAAAATTTAAAAATAAAACAGAAAAAAGTTCTTCCCGTCAGACAGATGTATTTATAGGAATGAATTATTTCCATGCTTATATCTATAAATACATAAAAGAGGAATAAAATCTAACTTGAACCATAAAAGAAAAAAAAATCCTGAACCCACGAGTTATACAGAGGAAAACCCTATCAGGGCACTTGCTCCAGTGGTAAACAATTCTGAAATTGGTCAGAGGTGGGGAATCATCTCCCATACAGCCAGCAATCCACCCCCCACGCAAGGAGCGTCCTCATTGCAAAGCTGGGGGACCATGCCGAGGCATCTGTGAGTAAACGTGAGCTGAGCCCCAGGCCAGCTGCTGCTGAACTGTTCCCACCCTTTCCAGGTAAAACACCTGAATATGTACACGGGCTTGAAAGCCTAGAGGAAGGACCGTGGTGCCACACCAGCGACAGCACGCAGGCCAACTTGGTGCCTGCAGGCCAGCCAGGGTGGTCCTGGCCCCGGGCGCTCTTCCAGAAGCTTTCCATTGCCCTGCCTGAGATACCCCTCCTGTCCCGGCCCCCACTGCTTTTTTCCATCCTCACCTCTGTCCGGAGAGAAATTCCAGCCGAAGGTTTGGGTGACACAACCTCTTCTTTACAGGCGGCAGCCTGGCAACTCCTGCAGAAAGGCCAGCAGAACCCCACTCACACCGGGCCACCCACAAAGCTGTGGCCCCTCACTCCCTCCCAGCAGCACAGCCCCGAGACTGCTGACGGGGCAGAGAATATGGAGTCAGGCACAGCTTCAGGGGCTATTGCTGCCTGGAGCGCTGTTTATATTGACCTCAACAAGGCACACCTGGGGAGGGCGGGCCGGCAGGGTAAGGCTGCCCAGGTCAGCTAATCCACAACCCTCAGGGAATCACATTGTTGAAAATGGACCCCGCTAAGGCAGAAGAGAAGCCAAGGGAAAAAAAGGACACAATGACATTTGCAGCACCGTAGATGAGTCTAGAAGTCATCACGTGACTTGTAGTAAGTCAGAAAGTGAAAGACACATATCCTATCATATCACTTATAGGTGTTACCTAAAAATGGATACCAGGGCAGATATTTCCACGGAGAAGGGCAATCACAGATTCATTAAACAAACTTATGGTTCACCAATGGAAAGGTGTGAGGATTGGTTTCATTACGATATCGGGGTTAACAGACATATACAAACACAGGTGACATATATAATCACCAAAGACCTACAGAATACCAAGAGAGAACTACTCAACATTCTGTCATAACGTACATGGGAAAAAGATCCCAGGAAGAACAGACATCTGTATATGTGTAAAAGAACCACATCTTCCACACCTACAGCAAGCCAAACATTGTAATCAAACTTGCTGTAATAAAAAATAAAAAATTAAATTAAAAACACGAACAAGAAGAAGTGAGACAAACGTGAGGGGCTTTCTCCTGGCACATTCCATTCTAAACTCCAATCTAGAACACCACTTCCACTGAGGCTCTCTTGCCCTAGTAACCAGATTTGGTAAGGGTGAACTGCTGCCACCTAGTGGCCGTTTCACACAACAGCAGCTTTAATCCCAACGCTAATGGTCAGTTGATATTCAAAATCATTGCAGGCCTGTAAATGACACCTGCCCTGAAAACAAATCCTGGGGTCACATATCGACCAAAAATTTCAAAGGACGTCCATATTTCAAAACGACCATTTCAAAAGGCATATTTTACGCACATTAGTGTTCTGCTTCTTTTCCTTTCTTTCCTTTTTTGTTAAAAAAAAACGGGAATGGAAAAAGGCATCCCTCAGAATGGGTGAAAATCGTGGCAAACGAATCAATGGACAGAGGTTTAATCTCCAATATATATAAACAGCTCATGCAGCTAAATATTAAAAAAACAAACAACCCAAAAAAATGGGCAGAAGATCTAAAGAGACGTTTCTTCAAAGGAGACACAGAGATGGCCAAGACGCCCATGAAAAGCTGCTCAACAGCACTAATTATTAGAGAAATGCAAATCAAAACTACAATGAGGTATCACCTCACACCTGTTAGAATCGGCATCATCAGAAAATCTACAAACAACCAATTCTGGGGAGGGTGTGGACAAAATGAGCCCTCTTCCACTATTGGTGGGAATGTAAATTGATACAGTCACTATGGAGAACAGTATGGAGTTTCCTTAAAAAAACTAGAAATAGAATTACCATCTGATCCAGCAATCCCACTTCTGGGCATATACCCAGAGAAAACCGGATTTCAAAAAGGCACATTCACCACAATGTTCGTTGCAGCACTATTTACAATAGCCAGGTAATGGAAGCAACCTAAATGCCCACAGACAAATGAATGGATAAAGATGTGGTACATATATAAAATGGAATATTACTCAGCCATAAAAAGGAATGAAACTGGGTCATTTGTAGAGACATCGATGGATCAAGAGACTGTCATACACAATGAAGTAAGTCAGAAAGAGGAAAACAAATATTGTCTATTAACTCATATAAGTGGAGCCTAAAAATGGTAGAGATGAACAGGTTTGCAGGGAAGAAATAGAGACACAGATGTAGAGAACAAACGTATGGACACCAAGTGTGGGAAGCCATGGGGTGGTGATTGTGGGATGAGTTGGGAGTTTGGGATTAACCTGTATACATGTATATGCATAAAATACATAACTAATAATAACGTGCTGTATAAAAATAAATAAATAAAATAAAATTTCAAAATTTTAAAATTAAAATTTAAAAATAAAACAAAAAAAAGTACTTCCCGTCACACAGATGTATTTATAGGAATGAATTATTTCCATGCTTCTATCTATAAATACATAAAAGAGGAATAAAATCTAACTTGAATCATAAAAGAAAAAAAAATACCTGAACCCACGAGTTATACAGAGGAAAACCCTATCAGGGCACTTGCTCCAGTGGTAAACAATTCTGAAATTGGTCAGAGGTGGGGAATCATCTTCCATACAGCCAGCAACCCACCCCCCACGCAAGGAGCGTCCTCATTGCAAAGCTGGGGGACCGTGCCGAGGCATCTGTGAGTAAACGTGAGCTGAGCCACAGGCCAGCTGCTGCTGAACTGTTCCCACCCTTTCCAGGTAAATCAACTGAATATGTACAAGGGCTTGAAAGCCTAGAGGAAGGACCATGGAGCCACACCAGCGACAGCACGCAGGCCAACTTGGGGCCTGTTGGCAAGCCAGCATGGTCCTGGCCCCGGGCGCTCTTCCAGAAGCTTTCCATTGCCCTGCCTGAGATACCCCTCCTGTCCCGGTCCCCACTGCTTTTTTCCTTCCTCACCTCTGTCCGGAGAGAAATTCCAGCGGAAGGTATGGGTGACACATCCTCTTCTTTACAGGCGGCAGCCTGGCAACTCCTGCAGAAAGGCCAGCAGAACCCCACTCACACCGGGCCACCCACAAAGCTGTGGCCCCTCACTCCCTCCCACCAGCACAGCCCCGAGACTGCTGACGGGGCAGAGAATATGGAGTCAGGCACAGCTTCAGGGGCTATTGCTGCCTGGAGCTCTGTTTATATTGACCTCAATGAGGCACACCTGGGGAGGGCGGGCCGGCAGGGTAAGGCTGCCCAGGTCAGCTAATCCACAACCCTCAGGGAATCACATTGTTGAAAATGGACCCCGCTAAGGCAGAAGAGAAGCCAAGGGAAAAAAGGACACAATGCCATTTGCAGCACCGTAGATGAGTCTAGAAGTAAACACGTGACTTGTAGTAGGTCAGAAAGTGAAAGACACATATCATATCATATCACTTATAGGTGTTACCTAAAAATGGATACCAGGGCAGATACTTCCACGGAGAAGGGCAATCACAGATTCATTAAACAAACTTATGGTTCACCAATGGAAAGGTGTGAGGATTGGTTTCATTACGATATCGGGATTAACAGACATATACAAACACAGGTGACATATATAATCACCAAAGACCTACAGAATACCAAGAGAGGACTACTCAACATTCTGTCATAACGTACATGGGAAATGGATCCCAGGAAGAACAGACATCTGTATATGTGTAAAAGAACCACATCTTCCACACCTACAACAAGCCAAACATTGTAATCAAACTTGCTGTAATAAAAAATAAAAAAAACATTAAATTAAAAACACGAACAAGAAGTAGTGAGACAAACTTGAGGGGCTTTCTCCTGGCACATTCCATTCTAAATTCCAATCTAGAACACCACTTCCACTGAGGCTCTCTTGCCCTAGTAACCAGATTTGGTAAGGGAGAACTGCTGCCACCTTGTGGCCGTTTCACACAACAGCAGCTTTAATCCCAGCGCTAATGGTCAGTTGATATTCAAAATCATTGCAGGCCTGTAAATGACACCTTCCCTGAAAACAAATCCTGGGGTCACATATCGACCAAAAAATTCAAAGGACGTCCATATTTCAAAACGACCGTTTCAAAAGGCATATTTTACGCACATTAGTGTTCTGCTTCTTTTCCTTTCTTTCCTTTTTTGTTAAAAAACACGGGAATGGAAAAAGGCATCCCTCAGAATGGGCGAAAATCGTTGCAAACGAATCAATGGACAGAGCTTTAATCTCTAATATATATAAACAGCTCATGCAGCTTAATATTAAAAAAAACAAACAACCCAATACAAAAATGGGCAGAAGATCTAAAGAGACGTTTCTTCAAAGAAGACACAGAGATGGCCAAGACGCACATGAAAAGCTGCTCAACAGCACTAATTATTAGAGAAATGCAAATCAAAACTACAATGAGGTATCACCTCACACCTGTTAGAATCGGCATCATCAGAAAATCTACAAACAACCAATTCTGGGGAGGGTGTGGACAAAAGGAGCCCTCTTCCACTATTGGTGGGAATGTAAATTGATACAGTCACTATGGAGAACAGTATGGAGTTTCCTTAAAAAAACTAGAAATAGAATTACCATCTGATCCAGCAATCCCACTTCTGGGCATATACCCAGAGAAAACGGTAAATCAAAAAGGCACATTCACCACAATGTTCGTTGCAGCACTATTTACAATAGCCAGGTAATGGAAGCAACCTAAATGCCCACAGACAGATGAATGGATAAAGATGTGGTACATATATAAAATGGAATATTACTCGGCAATAAAAAGGAATGAAACTGGGTCATTTGTAGAGACATTGATGGATCGAGAGACTGTCATACAGAATGAAGTAAGTCAGAAAGAGGAAAACAAATATTGTATATTAATGCATATATGTGGAGCCTAAAAATGGTACAGATGAACTGGTTTGCAGGGAAGAAATAGAGACACAGAGGTAGAGAACAAACGTATGGACACCAAGTGTGGGAAGCCATGGGGTGGTGGTTCTGGGATGAGTTAGGAGATTGGGATTGACCTGTATACATGTATATGCATAAAATACATAACTAATAATAACGTGCTGTATAAAAAAAATAAAATTAAATTTCAAAATTTTAAAAAATAAAATTTAAAAATAAAAGAGAAAAAAGTTCTTCCCGTCACACAGATGTATTTATAGGAATGAATTATTTCCATGCTTATATCTATAAATATATAAAAGATGAATAAAATCTAACTTGAACCATAAAAGAAAAAAAAAAAACCTGGACCCACGAGTTATACAGAGGAAAACCCTATCAGGGCACTTGCTCCAGCGGTAAACAATTCTGAAATTGGTCAGAGGTGGGAAACCATCTCCCATACAGCCAGCAACCCACGCCCCACGCAAGGAGCGTCCTCATTGCAAAGCTGGGGGACCGTGCCGAGGCATCTGTGAGTAAACGTGAGCTGAGCCCCAGGCCAGCTGCTGCTGAACTTTTCCCACCCTTCCCAGGTAAAACACCTGAATATGTACAAGGGATAGAAAGCCTAGAGGAAGTGCCGTCGAGCCACACCAGGGACAGCACGCAGGTCAACTTGGTGCCTGCAGGCCAGCCAGTGTGGTCCTGGCACCGGGCGCTCTTCCGGAAGCTTTCCGTTGCCCTGCCTGAGATACACCTCCTGTCCCGGCCCCCACTGTTTTTTTCCTTCCTCACCTCTGTCCGGAGAGAAATTCCAGTGGAAGGTATGGGTGACACATCCTCTTCTTTACAGGCGGCAGCCTGGCAACTCCTGCAGAAAGGCCAGCAGAGCCCCACTCACACCAGGCCACCCACAAAGCTGTGGCCCCTCACTCCCTCCCACCAGCACAGACCCGAGACTGCTGACGGGGCAGAGAATATGGAGTCATGCACAGCTTCAGGGGCTATTGCTGCCTGGAGCGCTGTTTATATTGACCTCAACGAGTCACACCTGGGGAGGGCGGGCCGGCAGGGTAAGGCTGCCCAGGTCAGCTAATCCACAACCCTCAGGGAATCACATTGTTGAAAATGGACCTCACTAAGGCAGAATAGAAGCCAAGGAAAAAAAGGACACAATGCCATTTGCAGCACCGTAAATGAGTCTAGAAGTAATCACGTGACTTGTAGTAAGTCAGAAAGTGAAAGACACATATCATATCATATCACTTATAGGTGTTACCTAAAAATGCATACCAGGGCAGATATTTCCACGGAGAAGGGCAATCACAGATTCATTAAACAAACTTATGGTTCACCAATGGAAAGGTGTGAGGATTGGTTTCATTACGATATCGGGGTTAACAGACATATACAAACACAGGTGACATATATAATCACCAAAGACCTACAGAATACCAAGAGAGGACTACTCAACATTCTGTCATAACGTACATGGGAAATGGATCCCAGGAAGAACAGACATCTGTATATGTGTAAAAGAACCACATCTTCCACACCTACAACAAGCCAAACATTGTAATCAAACTTGCTGTAATAAAAAATAAAAAAAACATTAAATTAAAAACACGAACAAGAAGTAGTGAGACAAACTTGAGGGGCTTTCTCCTGGCACATTCCATTCTAAATTCCAGTCTAGAACACCACTTCCACTGAGGCTCTCTTGCCCTAGTAACCAGATTTGGTAAGGGAGAACTGCTGCCACCTTGTGGCCGTTTCACACAACAGCAGCTTTAATCCCAGCGCTAATGGTCAGTTGATATTCAAAATCATTGCAGGCCTGTAAATGACACCTTCCCTGAAAACAAATCCTGGGGTCACATATCGACCAAAAAATTCAAAGGACGTCCATATTTCAAAACGACCGTTTCAAAAGGCATATTTTACGCACATTAGTGTTCTGCTTCTTTTCCTTTCTTTCCTTTTTTGTTAAAAAACACGGGAATGGAAAAAGGCATCCCTCAGAATGGGCGAAAATCGTTGCAAACGAATCAATGGACAGAGGTTTAATCTCTAATATATATAAACAGCTCATGCAGCTTAATATTAAAAAAAACAAACAACCCAATACAAAAATGGGCAGAAGATCTAAAGAGACGTTTCTTCAAAGAAGACACAGAGATGGCCAAGACGCACATGAAAAGCTGCTCAACAGCACTAATTATTAGAGAAATGCAAATCAAAACTACAATGAGGTATCACCTCACACCTGTTAGAATTGGCATCATCAGAAAATCTACAAACAACCAATTCTGGGGAGGGTGTGGACAAAAGGAGCCCTCTTCCTCTATTGGTGGGAATGTAAATTGATACAGTCACTATGGAGAACAGTATGGAGTTTCCTTAAAAAAACTAGAAATAGAATTACCATCTGATCCAGCAATCCCACTTCTGGGCATATACCCAGAGAAAACGGTAAATCAAAAAGGCACATTCACCACAATGTTCGTTGCAGCACTATTTACAATACCCAGGTAATGGAAGCAACATAAATGCCCACAGACAGATGAATGGATAAAGATGTGGTACATATATAAAATGGAATATTACTCGGCAATAAAAAGGAATGAAACTGGGTCATTTGTAGAGACATTGATGGATCGAGAGACTGTCATACAGAATGAAGTAAGTCAGAAAGAGGAAAACAAATATTGTATAATAATGCATATATGTGGAGCCTAAAAAATGGTACAGATGAACTGGTTTGCAGGGAAGAAATAGAGACACAGAGGTAGAGAACAAACGTATGGACACCAAGTGTGGGAAGCCATGGGGTGGTGGTTCTGGGATGAGTTAGGAGATTGGGATTGACCTGTATACATGTATATGCATAAAATACATAACTAATAATAACGTGCTGTATAAAAAAAATAAAATTAAATTTCAAAATTTTAAAAAATAAAATTTAAAAATAAAAGAGAAAAAAGTTCTTCCCGTCACACAGATGTATTTATAGGAATGAATTATTTCCATGCTTATATCTATAAATATATAAAAGATGAATAAAATCTAACTTGAACCATAAAAGAAAAAAAAAAAACCTGGACCCACGAGTTATACAGAGGAAAACCCTATCAGGGCACTTGCTCCAGCGGTAAACAATTCTGAAATTGGTCAGAGGTGGGAAACCATCTCCCATACAGCCAGCAACCCACCCCCCACGCAAGGAGCGTCCTCATTGCAAAGCTGGGGGACCGTGCCAAGGCATCTGTGAGTAAACGTGAGCTGAGCCCCAGGCCAGCTGCTGCTGAACTGTTCCCACCCTTCCCAGGTAAAACACCTTAATATGTACAAGGGCTTGAAAGCCTAGAGGAAGTGCCGTCGAGCCACACCAGCGACAACACGCAGGCCAACTTGGTGCCTGCAGGCCAGCCAGGATGGTCTTGGCCCCGGGCGCTCTTCCGGAAGCTTTCCATTGCCCCGTCTGAGATACCCCTCCTGTCCCGTCCCCCACTGCTTTTTTCCTTCCTCACCTCTGTCCGGAGAGAAATTCCAGCGGAAGGTATGGGTGACACATTCTCTTCTTTACAGGTGGCAGCCTGGCAACTCCTGCAGAAAGGCCAGCAGAGTCCCACTCACACCGGGCCACCCACAAAGCTGTGGCCCCACACTCCCTCCCACCAGCACAGCCCCGAGACTGCTGACGGGGCAGACAATATGGAGTCAGGCACAGCTTCAGGGGCTATTGCTGCCTGGAGCGCTGTTTATATTGACCTCAACGAGGCACACCTGGGGAGGGCGGGCCGGCAGGGTAAGGCTGCCCAGGTCAGCTAATCCACAACCCTCAGGGAATCACATTGGTGAAAATGGACCTCGCTAAGGCAGAAGAGAAGCCAAGGAAAAAAAGGACACAATGCCATTTGCAGCACCGTAAATGAGTCTAGAAATAATTACGTGACATGTAGTAAGTCAGAAAGTGAAAGAAACATATCATATCATATCACTTATAGGTGTTACCTAAAAATGGATACCAGGGCAGATATTTCCACGGAGAAGGGCAATCACAGATTCATTAAACAAACTTATCGTTCACCAATGGAATGGTGTGAGGATTGGTTTCATTACAATATCGGGGTTAACAGACATATACAAACACAGGTGACATATATAATCACCAAAGACCTACAGAATACCAAGAGAGGACTACTCAACATTCTGTCATAACGTACGTGGGAAAAGGATCCCAGGAAGAACAGACATCTGTATATGTGTAAAAGAACCACATCTTCCACACCTATAACAAGCCAAACATTGTAACCAAACTTGCTGTAATAAAAAATAAAAAAATTAAATTAAAAACACGAACAAGAAGTAGTGAGACAAACTTGAGGGGCATTCTCCTGGCACATTCCATTCTAAATTCCAATCTAGAACACCACTTCCACTGAGGCTCTCTTGCCCTAGTAACCAGATTTGGTAAGGGTGAACTGCTGCCACCTTGTGGCCGTTTCACACAACAGCAGCTTTAATCCCAGCGCTAATGGTCAGTTGATATTCAAAATCATTGCAGGCCTGTAAATGACACCTGCCCTGAAAACAAATCCTGGGTTCACATATCGACCAAAAATTTCAAAGGACGTCCATATTTCAAAACGACCGTTTCAAAAGGCATATTTTACGCACATTAGTGTTCTGCTTCTTTTCCTTTCTTTCCTTTTTTGTTAGAAAAAACGGGAATGGAAAAAGGCATCCCTCAGAATGGGCAAAAATCGTTGCAAACGAATCAATGGACAGAGGTTTAAACTCCAATATATATAAACAGCTCA
Organism: Mesoplodon mirus; assembly: GCF_964341445.2. NCBI lineage: Eukaryota > Metazoa > Chordata > Mammalia > Artiodactyla > Ziphiidae > Mesoplodon > Mesoplodon mirus. Next base: position 335,323 of record NW_028295654.1, read on the forward strand.
TGCAGCTTAATATTAAAAAAACAAACAACCCAATACAAAAATGGGCAGAAGATCTAAAGAGACGTTTCTTCAAAGAAGACACAGAGATGGCCAAGACGCACATGAAAAGCTGCTCAACAGCACTAATTATTAGAGAAATGCAAATCAAAACTACAATGAGGTATCACCTCACACCTGTTAGAATCGGCATCATCAGAAAATCTACAAACAACCAATTCTGGGGAGGGTGTGGACAAAAGGAGCCCTCTTCCACTATTGGTGGGAATGTAAATTGATACAGTCACTATGGAGAACAGTATGGATTTTCCTTAAAAAAACTAGAAATAGAATTACCATCTGATCCAGCAATCCCACTTCTGGGCATATACCCAGAGAAAACCGTAAATCAAAAAGGCACATTCACCACAATGTTCGTTGCAGCACTATTTACAATAGCCAGGTAATGGAAGCAACCTAAATGCCCAGATACAGATGAATGGATAAAGATGTGGTACATATATAAAATGAAATATTACTCGGCCATAAACAGGAATGAAACTGGGTCATTTGTAGAGACATCGATGGATCGAGAGGCTGTCATACAGAATGAAGTAAGTCAGAAAGAGGAAACCAAATACTGTATATTAATGCATATATGTGGAACCTAAAAAAATGGTACAGATGAACTGGTTTGCAGGGAAGAAATAGAGACACAGAGGTAGAGAACAAACGTATGGACACCAAGTGTGGGAAGCCATGGGGTGGTGGTGGTGGGATGAGTTGGGAGATTGGGATTGACCTGTATACATGTATATGCATAAAATACATAACTAATAATAACGTGCTGTATAAAAAAAATAAAATTGAATTTCAAAATTTTAAAAAATAAAATTTAAAAATAAAAGAGAAAAAAGTTCTTCCCGTCACACAGATGTATTTATAGGAATGAATTATTTCCATGCTTATATCTATAAATATATAAAAGAGGAATAAAATCTAACTTGAACCATAAAAGAAAAAATCACCTGCACCCATGAGTTATACAGAGGAATACCCTATCAGCGCACTTGCTCCAGCGGTAAACAATTCTGAAATTGGTCAGAGGTGGGAAACCATCTCCCATACAGCCAGCAACCCACGCCCCACGCAAGGAGCGTCCTCATTGCAAAGCTGGGGGACCGTGCCGAGGCATCTGTGAGTAAACGTGAGCTGAGCCCCAGGCCAGCTGCTGCTGAACTGTTCCCACCCTTCCCAGGTAAAACACCTGAATATGTACAAGGGCTTGAAAGCCTAGAGGAAGGGCCGTCGAGCCACACCAGGGACAGCACGCATGCCAACTTGGTGCCTGCAGCCAGCCAGGGTGGTCTTGACCCCGGGCGCTCTTCCAGAAGCTTTCCATTGCCCTGCCTGAGATACACCTCCTATCCCGGCCCCCACTGCTTTTTTCCTTCCTCACCTCTGTCCGGAGAGAAATTCCAGCGGAAGGTATGGGTGACACATCCTCTTCTTTACAGGCGGCAGCCTGGCAACTCCTGCAGAAAGGCCAGCCGAGCCCCACTCACACCAGGCCACCCACAAAGCTCTGTCCCCTCACTCCCTCCCACCAGCACAGACCCGTGACTGCTGATGGGGCAGAGAATATGGAGTCAGGCACAGCTTCAGGGGCTATTGCTTCCTGGAGCGCTGTTTATATTGACCTCAACGAGTCACACCTGGGGAGGGAGGGCCAGCAGGGTAAGGCTGCCCAGGTCAGCTAATCCACAACCCTCAGGGAATCACATTGTTGAAAATGGACCTCACTAAGGCAGAATAGAAGCCAAGGAAAAAAAAGGACACAATGCCATTTGCAGCACCGTACATGAGTCTAGAAGTAATCACGTGACTTGTAGTAAGTCAGAAAGTGAAAGACACATATCATATCATATCACTTATAGTTGTTACCTAAAAATGCATACCAGGACAGATATTTCCACGGAGAAGGGCAATCACAGATTCATTAAACAAACTTATGGTTCACCAATGGAAAGGTGTGAGGATTGGTTTCATTACGATATTGGGGTTAACAGACATATACAAACACAGGTGACATATATAATCACCAAAGACCTACAGAATACCAAGACAGGACTACTCAACATTCTGTCATAACGTACATGGGAAATGGATCCCAGGAAGAACAGACATCTGTATATGTGTAAAAGAACCACATCTTCCACACCTACAACAAGCCAAACTTTGTAATCAAACTTGCTGTAATAAAAAATAAAAAACATTAAATTAAAAACACGAACAAGAAGTAGTGAGACAAACGTGAGGGGCTTTCTCCTGGCACATTCCATTCTAAATTCCAATCTAGAACACCCCTTCCACTGAGGCTCTCTTGCCCTAGTAACCAGATTTGGTAAGGGAGAACTGCTGCCACCTTGTGGCCGTTTCACACAACAGCAGCTTTAATCCCAGCGCTAATGGTCAGTTGATATTCAAAATCATTGCAGGCCTGTAAATGACACCTGCCCTGAAAACAAATCCTGGGGTCACATATCGACCAAAAAATTCAAAGGACGTCCATATTTCAAAACGACCGTTTCAAAAGGCATATTTTACGCACATTAGTGTTCTGCTTCTTTTCCTTTCTTTCCTTTTTTGTTAGAAAAAACGGGAATGGAAAAAGGCATCCCTCAAAATGGGCAAAAATCGTTGCAAACGAATCAATGGACAGAGGTTTAATCTCCAATATATATAAACAGCTCATGCAGCTTAATATTAAAAAAAACAAACAACCCAATACAAAAATGGGCAGAAGATCTAAAGAAACGTTTCTTCAAAGAAGACACAGAGATGGCCAAGACGCACATGAAAAGCTGCTCAACAGCACTAATTATTAGAGAAATGCAAATCAAAACTACAATGAGGTATCACCTCACACCTGTTAGAATCGGCATCATCAGAAAATCTACAAACAACCAATTCTGGGGAGGGTGTGGACAAAAGGAGCCCTCTTCCACTATTGGTGGGAATGTAAATTGATACAGTCACTATGGAGAACAGTATGGAGTTTCCTTAAAAAAACTTGAAATAGAATTACCATCTGATCCAGCAATCCCACTTCTGGGCATATACCCAGAGAAAACCGTAAATCAAAAAGGCACATTCACCACAATGTTCGTTGCAGCACTATTTACAATAGCCAGGTAATGGAAGCAACCTAAATGCCCACAGACAGATGAATGGATAAAGATGTGGTACATATATAAAATGAAATATTACTCGGCCATAAAAAGGAATGAAACTGGGTCATTTGTAGAGACATCGATGGATCGAGAGACTGTCATACAGAATGAAGTAAGTCAGAAAGAGGAAACCAAATACTGTATATTAATGCATATATGTGGAACCTAAAAAATGGTACAGATGAACTGGTTTGCAGGGAAGAAATAGAGACACAGAGGTAGAGAACAAACGTATGGACACCAAGGGTGGGAAGCCCTAGGGTGGTGGTGGTGGGATGAGTTGGGAGATTGGGATTGACCTGTATACATGTATATGCATAAAATACATAACTAATAATAACGTGCTGTATAAAAAAAATAAAATTAAATTTCAAAATTTTAAAAAATTAAATTTAAAAATAAAACAGAACAAAGTTCTTCCCGTCACACAGATGTATTTATAGGAATGAATTATTTCCATGCTTATATGTATAAATATATAAAAGAGGAATAAAATCTAACTTGAACCATAAAAGAAAAAAACACCTGAACCCATGAGTTATACAGAGGAAAACCCTATCAGCGCACTTGCTCCAGTGGTAAACAATTCTGAAATTGGTCAGAGGTGGGAAACTATCTCCCATACAGCCAGCAACCCAGCCCCCACGCAAGGAGCGTCCTCATTGCAAAGCTGCGGGACCGTGCCGAGGCATCTGTGAGTAAACGTGAGCTGAGCCCCAGGCCAGCTGCTGCTGAACTGTTCCAACCCTTCCCAGGTAAAACACCTGAATATGTACAAGGGCTTGAAAGCCTAGAGGAAGGGCCGTCGAGCCACACCAGGGACAGCACGCAGGCCAAGTTGGTGCCTGCAGGCCAGCCAGGGTGGTCTTGGCCCCGGGCGCTCTTCCGGAAGCTTTCCATTGCCCTGCCTGAGATACCCCTCCTGTCCCGGCCCCCACTGCTTTTTTCCTTCCTCACCACTGTCCGGAGAGAAATTCCAGTGGAAGTATGGGTGACACATCGTCTTCTTTACAGGTGGCAGCCTGGCAACTCCTGCAGAAAGGCCAGCAGAGTCCCACTCACACCGGGCCACTCAAAAAGCTGTGGCCCCTCACTCCCTCCCACCAGCACAGCCCCGAGACTGCTGACGGGGCAGACAATATGGAGTCAGGCACAGCTTCAGGGGCTATTGCTGCCTGGAGCGCTGTTTATATTGACCTCAACGAGGCACACCTGGGGAGGGCGGGCCGGCAGGGTAAGGCTGCCCAGGTCAGCTAATCCAAAACCCTCAGGGAATCACATTGGTGAAAATGGACCTCGCTAAGGCAGAAGAGAAGCCAAGGAAAAAAAGGAAACAATGCCATTTGGAGCACCGTAAATGAGTCTAGAAATAATCACGTGACATGTAGTAAGTCAGAAAGTGAAAGACACATATCATATCATATCACTTATAGGTGTTACCTAAAAATGGATACCAGGGCAGATATTTCCACGGAGAAGGGCAATCACAGATTCATTAAACAAACTTATGGTTCACCAATGGAATGGTGTGAGGATTGGTTTCATTACAATATCGGGGTTAACAGACATATACAAACACAGGTGACATATATAATCACCAAAGACCTACAGAATACCAAGAGAGGACTACTCAACATTCTGTCATAACGTGCGTGGGAAAAGGATCCCAGGAAGAACAGACATCTGTATATGTGTAAAAGAACCACATCTTCCACACCTACAACAAGCCAAACTTTGTAATCAAACTTGCTGTAATAAAAAATAAAAAACATTAAATTAAAAACACGAACAAGAAGTAGTGAGACAAACGTGAGGGGCTTTCTCCTGGCACATTCCATTCTAAATTCCAATCTAGAACACCCCTTCCACTGAGGCTCTCTTGCCCTAGTAACCAGATTTGGTAAGGGAGAACTGCTGCCACCTTGTGGCCGTTTCACACAACAGCAGCTTTAATCCCAGCGCTAATGGTCAGTTGATATTCAAAATCATTGCAGGCCTGTAAATGACACCTGCCCTGAAAACAAATCCTGGGGTCACATATCGACCAAAAAATTCAAAGGACGTCCATATTTCAAAACGACCATTTCAAAAGGCATATTTTACGCACATTAGTGTTCTGCTTCTTTTCCTTTCTTTCCTTTTTTGTTAGAAAAAACGGGAATGGAAAAAGGCATCCCTCAGAATGGGCAAAAATCGTTGCAAACGAATCAATGGACAGAGTTTTAATCTCCAATATATATAAACAGCTCATGCAGCTTAATATTAAAAAAACAAACAACCCAATACAAAAATGGGCAGAAGATCTAAAGAAACGTTTCTTCAAAGAAGACACAGAGATGGCCAAGACGCACATGAAAAGCTGCTCAACAGCACTAATTATTAGAGAAATGCAAATCAAAACTACAATGAGGTATCACCTCACACCTGTTAGAATCGGCATCATCAGAAAATCTACAAACAACCAATTCTGGGGAGGGTGTGGACAAAAGGAGCCCTCTTCCACTATTGGTGGGAATGTAAATTGATACAGTCACTATGGAGAACAGTATGGAGTTTCCTTAAAAAAACTAGAAATAGAATTACCATCTGATGCAGCAATCCCACTTCTGGGCATATACCCAGAGAAAACCGTAAATCAAAAAGGCACATTCACCACAATGTTCGTTGCAGCACTATTTACAATAGCCAGGTAATGGAAGCAACCTAAATGCCCACAGACAGATGAATGGATAAAGATGTGGTACATATATAAAATGAAATATTACTCGGCCATAAAAAGGAATGAAACTGGGTCATTTGTAGAGACATCGATGGATCGAGAGACTGTCATACAGAATGAAGTAAGTCAGAAAGAGGAAACCAAATACTGTATATTAATGCATATATGTGGAACCTAAAAAATGGTACAGATGAACTGGTTTGCAGGGAAGAAATAGAGACACAGAGGTAGAGAACAAACGTATGGACACCAAGGGTGGGAAGCCCTGGGGTGGTGGTGGTGGGATGAGTTGGGAGATTGGGATTGACCTGTATACATGTATATGCATAAAATACATAACTAATAATAACGTGCTGTATAAAAAAAATAAAATTAAATTTCAAAATTTTAAAAAATTAAATTTAAAAATAAAACAGAACAAAGTTCTTCCCGTCACACAGATGTATTTATAGGAATGAATTATTTCCATGCTTATATGTATAAATATATAAAAGAGGAATAAAATCTAACTTGAACCATAAAAGAAAAAAACACCTGAACCCATGAGTTATACAGAGGAAAACCCTATCAGCGCACTTGCTCCAGCGGTAAACAATTCTGAAATTGGTCAGAGGTGGGAAACCATCTCCCATACAGCCAGCAACCCACGCCCCACGCAAGGAGCGTCCTCATTTCAAAGCTGGGGGACCGTGCCGAGGCATCTGTGAGTAAACGTGAGCTGAGCCCCAGGCCAGCTGCTGCTGAACTGTTCCCACCCTTCCCAGGTAAAACACCTGAATATGTACAAGGGCATGAAAGCCTAGAGGAAGGGCCGTCGAGCCACACCAGCGACAGCACGCAGGCCAAGTTGGTGCCTGCAGGCCAGCCAGGGTGGTCTTGGCCCCGGGCGCTCTTCCGGAAGCTTTCCATTGCCCTGCCTGAGATACACCTCCTGTCCCGGCCCCCACTGCTTTTTTCCTTCCTCACCTCTGTCCGGAGAGAAATTCCAGCGGAAGTATGGGTGACACATCGTCTTCTTTACAGGTGGCAGCCTGGCAACTCCTGCAGAAAGGCCAGCAGAGTCCCACTCACAACGGGCCACTCAAAAAGCTGTGGCCCCTCACTCCCTCCCACCAGCACAGCCACGAGACTGCTGACGGGGCAGAGAATATGGAGTCAGGCACAGCTTCAGGGGCTATTGCTGCCTGGAGCGCTGTTTATATTGACCTCAACGAGGCACACCTGGGGAGGGCAGGCCGGCAGGGTAAGGCTGCCCAGGTCAGCTAATCCACAACCCTCAGGGAATCACATTGTTGAAAATGGACCTCACTAAGGCAGAATAGAAGCCAAGGAAAAAAAGGACACAATGCCATTTGCAGCACCGTAGATGAGTCTAGAAGTAATCACGTGACATGTAGTAAGTCAGAAAGTGAAAGACACATATCATATCATATCACTTATAGGTGTTACCTAAAAATGGATACCAGGGCAGATATTTCCACGGAGAAGGGCAATCACAGATTCATTAAACAAACTTATCGTTCACCAATGGAAAGGTGTGAGGATTGGTTTCATTACGATATCGAGGTTAACAGACATATACAAACACAGGTGACATATATAATCACCAAAGACCTACAGAATACCAAGAGAGGACTACTCAACATTCTGTCATAACGTACATGGGAAAAGGATCCCAGGAAGAACAGACATCTGTATATGTGTAAAAGAACCACATCTTCCACACCTACAACAAGCCAAACATTGTAATCAAACTTGCTGTAATAAAAAATAAAAAAAATTAAATTAAAAACACGAACAAGAAGTAGTGAGACAAACGTGAGGGGCTTTCTCCTGGCACATTCCGTTCTAAATTCCAATCTAGAACACCACTTCCACTGAGGCTCTCTTGCCCTAGTCACCAGATTTGGTAAGGGTGAACTGCTGCCACCTTGTGGCCGTTTCACACAACAGCAGCTTTAATCCCAGCGCTAATGGTCAGTTGATATTCAAAATCATTGCAGGCCTGTAAATGACACCTGCCCTGAAAACAAATCCTGGGGTCACATATCGACCAAAAAATTCAAAGGACGTCCATATTTCAAAACGACCGTTTCAAAAGGCATATTTTACGCACATTAGTGTTCTGCTTCTTTTCCTTTCTTTCCTTTTTTGTTAGAAAAAACGGGAATGGAAAAAGGCATCCCTCAGAATGGGCAAAAATCGTTGCAAACGAATCAATGGACAGAGGTTTAAACTCCAATATATATAAACAGCTCATGCAGCTTAATATTAAAAAAACAAACAACCCAATACAAAAATGGGCAGAAGATCTAAAGAGACGTTTCTTCAAAGAATACACAGAGATGGCCAAGACGCACATGAAAAGCTGCTCAACAGCACTAATTATTAGAGAAATGCAAATCAAAACTACAATGAGGTATCACCTCACACCTGTTAGAATCGGCATCATCAGAAAATCTACAAACAACCAATTCTGGGGAGGGTGTGGACAAAAGGAGCCCTCTTCCACTATTGGTGGGAATGTAAATTGATACAGTCACTATGGAGAACAGTATGGAGTTTCCTTAAAAAAACTAGAAATAGAATTACCATCTGATCCAGCAATCCCACTTCTGGGCATATACCCAGAGAAAACCGTAAATCAAAAAGGCACATTCACCACAATGTTCGTTGCAGCACTATTTACAATAGCCAGGTAATGGAAGCAACCTAAATGCCCACAGACAGATGAATGGATAAAGATGTGGTACATATATAAAATGAAATATTACTCGGCCATAAACAGGAATGAAACTGGGTCATTTGTAGAGACATCGATGGATCGAGAGGCTGTCATACAGAATGAAGTAAGTCTGAAAGAGGAAAACAAATACTGTATATTAATGCATATATGTGGAACCTAAAAAAATGGTACAGATGAACTGGTTGGCAGGGAAGAAATAGAGACACAGAGGTAGAGAACAAACGTATGGACACCAAGTGTGGGAAGCCATGGGGTGGTGGTTGTGGGTTGAGTTGGGAGATTGGGATTGACCTGTATACATGTATATGCATAAAATACATAACTAATAATAACGTGCTGTATAAAAAAAATAAAATTAAATTTCAAAATTTTAAAAAATAAAATTTAAAAATAAAAGAGAAAAAAGTTCTTCCCGTCACACAGATGTATTTATAGGAATGAATTATTTCCATGCTTATATCTATAAATATATAAAAGAGGAATAAAATCTAACTTGAACCATAAAAGAAAAAATCACCTGCACCCATGAGTTATACAGAGGAATACCCTATCAGCGCACTTGCTCCAGCGGTAAACAATTCTGAAATTGGTCAGAGGTGGGGAACCATCTCCCATACAGCCAGCAACCCACCCCCCACGCAAGGAGCGTCCTCATTGCAAAGCTGGGGGACCGTGCCAAGGCATCTGTGAGTAAACGTGAGCTGAGCCCCAGGCCAGCTGCTGCTGAACTGTTCCCACCCTTCCCAGGTAAAACACCTGAATATGTACAAGGGCTTGAAAGCCTAGAGGAAGGGCCGTCGAGCCACACCAGCGACAACACGCAGGCCAACTTGGTGCCTGCAGGCCAGCCAGGATGGTCTTGGCCCCGGGCGCTCTTCCAGAAGCTTTCCATTGCCCCGTCTGAGATACCCCTCCTGTCCCGGCCCCCACTGCTTTTTTCCTTCCTCACCTCTGTCCGGAGAGAAATTCCAGCGGAAGGTATGGGTGACACATTCTCTTCTTTACAGGTGGCAGCCTGGCAACTCCTGCAGAAAGGCCAGCAGAGTCCCACTCACACCGGGCCACCCACAAAGCTGTGGCCCCTCACTCCCTCCCACCAGCACAGCCCCGAGACTGCTGACGGGGCAGACAATATGGAGTCAGGCACAGCTTCAGGGGCTATTGCTGCCTGGAGCGCTGTTTATATTGACCTCAACGAGGCACACCTGGGGAGGGCGGGCCGGCAGGGTAAGGCTGCCCAGGTCAGCTAATCCAAAACCCTCAGGGAATCACATTGGTGAAAATGGACCTCGCTAAGGCAGAAGAGAAGCCAAGGAAAAAAAGGAAACAATGCCATTTGGAGCACCGTAAATGAGTCTAGAAATAATCACGTGACATGTAGTAAGTCAGAAAGTGAAAGACACATATCATATCATATCACTTATAGGTGTTACCTAAAAATGGATACCAGGGCAGATATTTCCACGGAGAAGGGCAATCACAGATTCATTAAACAAACTTATGGTTCACCAATGGAATGGTGTGAGGATTGGTTTCATTACAATATCGGGGTTAACAGACATATACAAACACAGGTGACATATATAATCACCAAAGACCTACAGAATACCAAGAGAGGACTACTCAACATTCTGTCATAACGTGCGTGGGAAAAGGATCCCAGGAAGAACAGACATCTGTATATGTGTAAAAGAACCACATCTTCCACACCTACAACAAGCCAAACTTTGTAATCAAACTTGCTGTAATAAAAAATAAAAAACATTAAATTAAAAACACGAACAAGAAGTAGTGAGACAAACGTGAAGGGCTTTCTCCTGGCACATTCCATTCTAAATTAAAATCTAGAACACCCCTTCAACTGAGGCTCTCTTGCCCTAGTAACCAGATTTGGTAAGGGAGAACTGCTGCCACCTTGTGGCCGTTTCACACAACAGCAGCTTTAATCCCAGCGCTAATGGTCAGTTGATATTCAAAATCATTGCAGGCCTGTAAATGACACCTGCCCTGAAAACAAATCCTGGGGTCACATATCGACCAAAAAATTCAAAGGACGTCCATATTTCAAAACGACCGTTTCAAAAGGCATATTTTACGCACATTAGTGTTCTGCTTCTTTTCCTTTCTTTCCTTTTTTGTTAGAAAAAACGGGAATGGAAAAAGGCATCCCTCAGAATGGGCAAAAATCGTTGCAAACGAATCAATGGACAGAGTTTTAATCTCCAATATATATAAACAGCTCATGCAGCTTAATATTAAAAAAAACAAACAACCCAATACAAAAATGGGCAGAAGATCTAAAGAAACGTTTCTTCAAAGAAGACACAGAGATGGCCAAGACGCACATGAAAAGCTGCTCAACAGCACTAATTATTAGAGAAATGCAAATCAAAACTACAATGAGGTATCACCTCACACCTGTTAGAATCGGCATCATCAGAAAATCTACAAACAACCAATTCTGGGGAGGGTGTGGACAAAAGGAGCCCTCTTCCACTATTGGTGGGAATGTAAATTGATACAGTCACTATGGAGAACAGTATGGAGTTTCCTTAAAAAAACTAGAAATAGAATTACCATCTGATCCAGCAATCCCACTTCTGGGCATATACCCAGAGAAAACCGTAAATCAAAAAGGCACATTCACCACAATGTTCGTTGCAGCACTATTTACAATAGCCAGGTAATGGAAGCAACCTAAATGCCCACAGACAGATGAATGGATAAAGATGTGGTACATATATAAAATGAAATATTACTCGGCCATAAACAGGAATGAAACTGGGTCATTTGTAGAGACATCGATGGATCGAGAGGCTGTCATACAGAATGAAGTAAGTCTGAAAGAGGAAAACAAATACTGTATATTAATGCATATATGTGGAACCTAAAAAAATGGTACAGATGAACTGGTTGGCAGGGAAGAAATAGAGACACAGAGGTAGAGAACAAACGTATGGACACCAAGTGTGGGAAGCCATGGGGTGGTGGTTGTGGGTTGAGTTGGGAGATTGGGATTGACCTGTATACATGTATATGCATAAAATACATAACTAATAATAACGTGCTGTATAAAAAAAATAAAATTAAATTTCAAAATTTTAAAAAATAAAATTTAAAAATAAAAGAGAAAAAAGTTCTTCCCGTCACACAGATGTATTTATAGGAATGAATTATTTCCATGCTTATATCTATAAATATATAAAAGAGGAATAAAATCTAACTTGAACCATAAAAGAAAAAATCACCTGCACCCATGAGTTATACAGAGGAATACCCTATCAGCGCACTTGCTCCAGCGGTAAACAATTCTGAAATTGGTCAGAGGTGGGGAACCATCTCCCATACAGCCAGCAACCCACCCCCCACGCAAGGAGCGTCCTCATTGCAAAGCTGGGGGACCGGGCCAAGGCATCTGTGAGTAAACGTGAGATGAGCCCCAGGCCAGCTGCTGCTGAACTGTTCCCACCCTTCCCAGGTAAAACACCTGAATATGTACAAGGGCTTGAAAGCCTAGAGGAAGGGCCGTCGAGCCACACCAGCGACAACACGCAGGCCAACTTGGTGCCTGCAGGCCAGCCAGGATGGTCTTGGCCCCGGGCGCTCTTCCAGAAGCTTTCCATTGCCCCGTCTGAGATACCCCTCCTGTCCCGGCCCCCACTGCTTTTTTCCTTCCTCACCTCTGTCCGGAGAGAAATTCCAGCGGAAGGTATGGGTGACACATTCTCTTCTTTACAGGTGGCAGCCTGGCAACTCCTGCAGAAAGGCCAGCAGAGTCCCACTCACACCGGGCCACCCACAAAGCTGTGGCCCCTCACTCCCTCCCACCAGCACAGCCCCGAGACTGCTGACGGGGCAGACAATATGGAGTCAGGCACAGCTTCAGGGGCTATTGCTGCCTGGAGCGCTGTTTATATTGACCTCAACGAGGCACACCTGGGGAGGGCGGGCCGGCAGGGTAAGGCTGCCCAGGTCAGCTAATCCAAAACCCTCAGGGAATCACATTGGTGAAAATGGACCTCGCTAAGGCAGAAGAGAAGCCAAGGAAAAAAAGGAAACAATGCCATTTGGAGCACCGTAAATGAGTCTAGAAATAATCACGTGACATGTAGTAAGTCAGAAAGTGAAAGACACATATCATATCATATCACTTATAGGTGTTACCTAAAAATGGATACCAGGGCAGATATTTCCACGGAGAAGGGCAATCACAGATTCATTAAACAAACTTATGGTTCACCAATGGAATGGTGTGAGGATTGGTTTCATTACAATATCGGGGTTAACAGACATATACAAACACAGGTGACATATATAATCACCAAAGACCTACAGAATACCAAGAGAGGACTACTCAACATTCTGTCATAACGTGCGTGGGAAAAGGATCCCAGGAAGAACAGACATCTGTATATGTGTAAAAGAACCACATCTTCCACACCTACAACAAGCCAAACTTTGTAATCAAACTTGCTGTAATAAAAAATAAAAAACATTAAATTAAAAACACGAACAAGAAGTAGTGAGACAAACGTGAAGGGCTTTCTCCTGGCACATTCCATTCTAAATTAAAATCTAGAACACCCCTTCAACTGAGGCTCTCTTGCCCTAGTAACCAGATTTGGTAAGGGAGAACTGCTGCCACCTTGTGGCCGTTTCACACAACAGCAGCTTTAATCCCAGCGCTAATGGTCAGTTGATATTCAAAATCATTGCAGGCCTGTAAATGACACCTGCCCTGAAAACAAATCCTGGGGTCACATATCGACCAAAAAATTCAAAGGACGTCCATATTTCAAAACGACCGTTTCAAAAGGCATATTTTACGCACATTAGTGTTCTGCTTCTTTTCCTTTCTTTCCTTTTTTGTTAGAAAAAACGGGAATGGAAAAAGGCATCCCTCAGAATGGGCAAAAATCGTTGCAAACGAATCAATGGACAGAGTTTTAATCTCCAATATATATAAACAGCTCATGCAGCTTAATATTAAAAAAAACAAACAACCCAATACAAAAATGGGCAGAAGATCTAAAGAAACGTTTCTTCAAAGAAGACACAGAGATGGCCAAGACGCACATGAAAAGCTGCTCAACAGCACTAATTATTAGAGAAATGCAAATCAAAACTACAATGAGGTATCACCTCACACCTGTTAGAATCGGCATCATCAGAAAATCTACAAACAACCAATTCTGGGGAGGGTGTGGACAAAAGGAGCCCTCTTCCACTATTGGTGGGAATGTAAATTGATACAGTCACTATGGAGAACAGTATGGAGTTTCCTTAAAAAAACTAGAAATAGAATTACCATCTGATCCAGCAATCCCACTTCTGGGCATATACCCAGAGAAAACCGTAAATCAAAAAGGCACATTCACCACAATGTTCGTTGCAGCACTATTTACAATAGCCAGGTAATGGAAGCAACCTAAATGCCCACAGACAGATGAATGGATAAAGATGTGGTACATATATAAAATGAAATATTACTCGGCCATAAAAAGGAATGAAACTGGGTCATTTGTAGAGACATCGATGGATCGAGAGGCTGTCATACAGAATGAAGTAAGTCTGAAAGAGGAAAACAAATACTGTATATTAATGCATATATGTGGAACCTAAAAAAATGGTACAGATGAACTGGTTGGCAGGGAAGAAATAGAGACACAGAGGTAGATAACAAACGTATGGACACCAAGTGTGGGAAGCCATGGGGTGGTGGTTGTGGGTTGAGTTGGGAGATTGGGATTGACCTGTATACATGTATATGCATAAAATACATAACTAATAATAACGTGCTGTATAAAAAAAATAAAATTAAATTTCAAAATTTTAAAAAATAAAATTTAAAAATAAAAGAGAAAAAAGTTCTTCCCGTCACACAGATGTATTTATAGGAATGAATTATTTCCATGCTTATATCTATAAATATATAAAAGAGGAATAAAATCTAACTTGAACCATAAAAGAAAAAATCACCTGCACCCATGAGTTATACAGAGGAATACCCTATCAGCGCACTTGCTCCAGCGGTAAACAATTCTGAAATTGGTCAGAGGTGGGAAACCATCTCCCATACAGCCAGCAACCCACGCCCCACGCAAGGAGCGTCCTCATTGCAAAGCTGGGGGACCGTGCCGAGGCATCTGTGAGTAAACGTGAGCTGAGCCCCAGGCCAGCTGCTGCTGAACTGTTCCCACCCTTCCCAGGTAAAACACCTGAATATGTACAAGGGCTTGAAAGCCTAGAGGAAGTGCCGTCGAGCCACACCAGGGACAGCACGCAGGCCAACTTGGTGCCTGCAGGCCAGCCAGTGTGGTCCTGGCACCGGGCGCTCTTCCAGAAGCTTTCCATTGCCCTGCCTGAGATACACCTCCTGTCCCGGCCCCCACTGCTTTTTTCCTTCCTCACCTCTGTCCGGAGAGAAATTCCAGCGGAAGGTATGGGTGACACATCCTCTTCTTTACAGGCGGCAGCCTGGCAACTCCTGCAGAAAGGCCAGCAGAGCCCCACTCACACCAGGCCACCCACAAAGCTGTGGCCCCTCACTCCCTCCCACCAGCACAGACCCGAGACTGCTGACGGGGCAGAGAATATGGAGTCATGCACAGCTTCAGGGGCTATTGCTGCCTGGAGCGCTGTTTATATTGACCTCAACGAGTCACACCTGGGGAGGGTGGGCCGGCAGGGTAAGGCTGCCCAGGTCAGCTAATCCACAACCCTCAGGGAATCACATTGTTGAAAATGGACCTCACTAAGGCAGAATAGAAGCCAAGGAAAAAAAGGACACAATGCCATTTGCAGCACCGTAAATGAGTCTAGAAGTAATCACGTGACTTGTAGTAAGTCAGAAAGTGAAAGACACATATCATATCATATCACTTATAGGTGTTACCTAAAAATGCATACCAGGGCAGATATTTCCACGGAGAAGGGCAATCACAGATTCATTAAACAAACTTATGGTTCACCAATGGAAAGGTGTGAGGATTGGTTTCATTACGATATCGGGGTTAACAGACATATACAAACACAGGTGACATATATAATCACCAAAGACCTACAGAATACCAAGAGAGGACTACTCAACATTCTGTCATAACGTACATGGGAAATGGATCCCAGGAAGAACAGACATCTGTATATGTGTAAAAGAACCACATCTTCCACACCTACAACAAGCCAAACATTGTAATCAAACTTGCTGTAATAAAAAATAAAAAACATTAAATTAAAAACACGAACAAGAAGTAGTGAGACAAACTTGAGGGGCTTTCTCCTGGCACATTCCATTCTAAATTCCAATCTAGAACACCACTTCCACTGAGGCTCTCTTGCCCTAGTAACCAGATTTGGTAAGGGAGAACTGCTGCCACCTTGTGGCCGTTTCACACAACAGCAGCTTTAATCCCAGCGCTAATGGTCAGTTGATATTCAAAATCATTGCATGCCTGTAAATGACACCTTCCCTGAAAACAAATCCTGGGGTCACATATCGACCAAAAAATTCAAAGGACGTCCATATTTCAAAACGACCGTTTCAAAAGGCATATTTTACGCACATTAGTGTTCTGCTTCTTTTCCTTTCTTTCCTTTTTTGTTAAAAAACACGGGAATGGAAAAAGGCATCCCTCAGAATGGGCGAAAATCGTTGCAAACGAATCAATGGACAGAGCTTTAATCTCTAATATATATAAACAGCTCATGCAGCTTAATATTAAAAAAAACAAACAACCCAATACAAAAATGGGCAGAAGATCTAAAGAGACGTTTCTTCAAAGAAGACACAGAGATGGCCAAGACGCACATGAAAAGCTGCTCAACAGCACTAATTATTAGAGAAATGCAAATCAAAACTACAATGAGGTATCACCTCACACCTGTTAGAATCGGCATCATCAGAAAATCTACAAACAACCAATTCTGGGGAGGGTGTGGACAAAAGTAGCCCTCTTCCACTATTGGTGGGAATGTAAATTGATACAGTCACTATGGAGAACAGTATGGAGTTTCCTTAAAAAAACTAGAAATAGAATTACCATCTGATCCAGCAATCCCACTTCTGGGCATATACCCAGAGAAAACCGTAAATCAAAAAGGCACATTCACCACAATGTTCGTTGCAGCACTATTTACAATAGCCAGGTAATGGAAGCAACCTAAATGCCCACAGACAGATGAATGGATAAAGATGTGGTACATATATAAAATGGAATATTACTCGGCCATAAAAAGGAATGAAACTGGGTCATTTGTAGAGACATCGATGGATCGAGAGACTGTCATACAGAATGAAGTAAGTCAGAAAGAGGAAAACAAATATTGTATATTAATGCATATATGTGGAGCCTAAAAAATGGTACAGATGAACTGGTTGGCAGGGAAGAAAGAGAGACACAGAGGTAGAGAACAAACGTATGGACACCAAGTGTGGGAAGCCATGGGGTGGTGGTTCTGGGATGAGTCAGGAGATTGGGATTGACCTGTATACATGTATATGCATAAAATACATAACTAATAATAACGTGCTGTATAAAAAAAATAAAATTGAATTTCAAAATTTTAAAAAATAAAATTTAAAAATAAAAGAGAAAAAAGTTCTTCCCGTCACACAGATGTATTTATAGGAATGAATTATTTCCATGCTTATATCTATAAATATATACAAGAGGAATAAAATCTAACTTGAACCATAAAAGAAAAAATCACCTGCACCCATGAGTTATACAGAGGAAAACCCTATCAGCGCACTTGCTCCAGCGGTAAACAATTCTGAAATTGGTCAGAGGTGGGAAACCATCTCCCATACAGCCAGCAACCCACGCCCCACGCAAGGAGCGTCCTCATTGCAAAGCTGGGGGACCGTGCCGAGGCATCTGTGAGTAAACGTGAGCTGAGCCCCAGGCCAGCTGCTGCTGAACTGTTCCCACCCTTCCCAGGTAAAACACCTGAATATGTACAAGGGCTTGAAAGCCTAGAGGAAGGGCCGTCGAGCCACACCAGAGACAGCACGCAGGCCAACTTGGTGCCTGCAGGCCAGCCAGGGTGGTCTTGGCCCCGGGCGCTCTTCCAGAAGCTTTCCACTGCCCTGCCTGAGATACACCCCCTGTCCCGGCCCCCACTGCTTTTTTCCTTCCTCACCTCTGTCCGGAGAGAAATTCCAGCGGAAGGTATGGGTGACACATCCTCTTCTTTACAGGCGGCAGCCTGGCAACTCCTGCAGAAAGGCCAGCAGAGCCCCACTCACACCAGGCCACCCACAAAGCTGTGGCCCCTCACTCCCTCCCACCAGCACAGACCCGAGACTGCTGACGGGGCAGAGAATATGGAGTCAGGCACAGCTTCAGGGGCTATTGCTGCCTGGAGCTCTGTTTATATTGACCTCAACGAGTCACACCTGGGGAGGGCAGGCCAGCAGGGTAAGGCTGCCCAGGTCAGCTAATCCACAACCCTCAGGGAATCACATTGTTGAAAATGGACCTCG
This sequence comes from Mesoplodon mirus, assembly GCF_964341445.2. Lineage (NCBI taxonomy): Eukaryota > Metazoa > Chordata > Mammalia > Artiodactyla > Ziphiidae > Mesoplodon > Mesoplodon mirus. The sequence continues at coordinate 353,481 of NW_028295654.1, forward strand.
CTAAGGCAGAAGAGAAGCCAAGGAAAAAAGGACACAATGCCATTTGCAGCACCGTAAATGAGTCTAGAATTAATCACGTGACTTGTAGTAAGTCAGAAAGTGAAAGACACATACCATATCATATCACTTATAGGTGTTACCTAAAAATGGATACCAGGGCAGATATTTCCACGGAGAAGGGCAATCACAGATTCATTAAACAAACTTATGGTTCACCAATGGAAAGGTGTGAGGATTGGTTTCATTACGATATCGGGGTTAACAGACATATACAAACACAGGTGACATATATAATCACCAAAGACCTACAGAATACCAAGAGAGGACTACTCAACATTCTGTCATAACGTACATGGGAAAAGGATCCCAGGAAGAACAGACATCTGTATATGTGTAAAAGAACCACATCTTCCACACCTACAACAAGCCAAACATTGTAATCAAACTTGCTGTAATAAAAAATAAAAAAAATTAAATTAAAAACACGAACAAGAAGTAGTGAGACAAACTTGAGGGGCATTCTCCTGACACATTCCATTCTAAATTCCAATCTAGAACACCACTTCCACTGAGGCTCTCTTGCCCTAGTAAACAGATATGGTAAGGGTGAACTGCTGCCACCTTGTGGCCGTTTCACACAACAGCAGCTTTAATCCCAGCGCTAATGGTCAGTTGATATTCAAAATCATTGCAGGCCTGTAAATGACACCTGCCCTGAAAACAAATCCTGGGGTCACATATCGACCAAAAAATTCAAAGGACGTCCATATTTCAAAACGACCGTTTCAAAAGGCATATTTTACGCACATTAGTGTTCTGCTTCTTTTCCTTTCTTTCCTTTTTTGTTAAAAAACACGGGAATGGAAAAAGGTATCCCTCAGAATGGGCGAAAATCGTTGCAGACGAATCAATGGACAGAGGTTTAATCTCCAATATATATAAACAGCTCATGCAGCTTAATATTAAAAAAACAAACAACCCACTACAAAAATGGGCAGAAGATCTAAAGAGACGTTTCTTCAAAGAAGACACAGAGATGGCCAAGACGCACATGAAAAGCTGCTCAACAGCACTAATTATTAGAGAAATGCAAATCAAAACTACAATGAGGTATCACCTCACACCTGTTAGAATCGGCATCATCAGAAAATCTACAAACAACCAATTCTGGGGAGGGTGTGGACAAAAGGAGCCCTCTTCCACTATTGGTGGGAATGTAAATTGATACAGTCACTATGGAGAACAGTATGGAGTTTCCTTAAAAAATCTAGAAATAGAATTACCATCTGATCCAGCAATCCCACTTCTGGGCATATACCCAGAGAAAACGGTAAATCAAAAAGGCACATTCACCACAATGTTCGTTGCAGCACTATTTACAATAGCCAGGTAATGGAAGCAACCTAAATGCCCACAGACAGATGAATGGATAAAGATGTGGTACATATATAAAATGGAATATTACTCGGCCATAAAAAGGAATGAAACTGGGTCATTTGTAGAGACATCGATGGATCGAGAGACTGTCATACAGAATGAAGTAAGTCAGAAAGAGGAAAACAAATATTGTATATTAATGCATATATGTGGAGCCTAAAAAATGGTACAGATGAACTGGTTTGCAGGGAAGAAATAGAGACACAGAGGTAGAGAACAAACGTATGGACACCAAGTGTGGGAAGCCATGGGGTGGTGGTGGTGGGATGAGTTAGGAGATTGGGATTGACCTGTATACATGTATATGCATAAAATACATAACTAATAATAACGTGCTGTATAAAAAAAATAAAATTAAATTTCAAAATTTTAAAAAATAAAATTTAAAAATAAAACAGAAAAAAGTTCTTCCCGTCACACAGATGTATTTATAGGAATGAATTATTTCCATGCTTATATCTATAAATATATAAAAGAGGAATAAAATCGAACTTGAACCATAAAAGAAAAAAAAAACCTGAACCCACGAGTTATACAGAGGAAAACCCTATCAGGGCACTTGCTCCAGCGGTAAACAATTCTGAAATTGGTCAGAGGTGGGAAACCATCTCCCATACAGCCAGCAACCCACCCCCCACGCAAGGAGAGTCCTCATTGCAAAGCTGGGGGACCGTGCCGAGGCATCTGTGAGTAAACGTGAGCTGAGCCCCAGGCCAGCTGCTGCTGAACTGTTCCCACCCTTCCCAGGTAAAACACCTGAATATGTACAAGGGCTTGAAAGCCTAGAGGAAGGGCCGTTGAGCCACACCAGCGACAACACGCAGGCCAACTTGGTGCCTGCAGGCCAGCCAGGTTGGTCTTGGCCCCGGGCGCTCTTCTGGAAGCTTTCCATTGCCCTGTCTGAGATACCCCTCCTGTCCCGGCCCCCACTGCTTTTTTCCTTCCTCACCTCTGTCCGGAGACAATTTCCAGCGGAAGTATGGGTGACACATCCTCTTCTTTACAGTTGGCAGCCTGGCAACTCCTGCAGAAAGGCCAGCAGAGTCCCACTCACAACGGGCCACTCACAAAGCTGTGGCCCCTCAATCCCTCCCACCAGCACAGCCACGAGACTGCTGACGGGGCAGAGAATATGGAGTCAGGCACAGCTTCAGGGGCTATTGCTGCCTGGAGCGCTGTTTATATTGACCTCAACGAGGCACACCTGGGGAGGGCAGGCCGGCAGGGTAAGGCTGCCCAGGTCAGCTAATCCACAACCCTCAGGGAATCACATTGTTGAAAATGGACCTCACTAAGGCAGAATAGAAGCCAAGGAAAAAAAGGACACAATGCCATTTGCAGCACCGTAGATGAATCTAGAAGTCATCACGTGACATGTAGTAACTCAGAAAGTGAAAGACACATATCATATCATATCACTTATAGGTGTTACCTATAAACGGATATCAGGGCAGATATTTCCACGGAGAAGGGCAATCACAGATTCATTAAACAAACTTATCGTTCACCAATGGAAAGGTGTGAGGATTGGTTTCATTAAGATATCGGGGTTAACAGACATATACAAACACAGGTGACATATATAATCACCAAAGACCTACAGAATACCAAGAGAGGACTACTCAACATTCTGTCATAACGTACATGGGAAAAGGATCCCAGGAAGAACAGACATCTGTATATGTGTAAAAGAACCACATCTTCCACACCTACAACAAGCCAAACATTGTAATCAAACTTGCTGTAATAAAAAATAAAAAAATTAAATTAAAAACACGAACAAGAAGTAGTGAGACAAACTTGAGGGGCATTCTCCTGGCACATTCCATTCTAAATTCCAATCTAGAACACCACTTCCACTGAGGCTCTCTTGCCCTAGTAACCAGATTTGGTAAGGGTGAACTGCTGCCACCTTGTGGCCGTTTCACACAACAGCAGCTTTAATCCCAGCGCTAATGGTCAGTTGATATTCAAAATCATTGCAGGCCTGTAAATGACACCTGCCCTGAAAACAAATCCTGGGGTCACATATCGACCAAAAAATTCAAAGGACGTCCATATTTCAAAACGACCGTTTCAAAAGGCATATTTTACGCACATTAGTGTTCTGCTTCTTTTCCTTTCTTTCCTTTTTTGTTAGAAAAAACGGGAATGGAAAAAGGCATCCCTCAGAATGGGCAAAAATCGTTGCAAACGAATCAATGGACAGAGGTTTAATCTCCAATATATATAAACAGCTCATGCAGCTTAATATTAAAAAAACAAACAACCCAATACAAAAATGGGCAGAAGATCTAAAGAGACGTTACTTCAAAGAAGACACAGAGATGGCCAAGACGCACATGAAAAGCTGCTCAACAGCACTAATTATTAGAGAAATGCAAATCAAAACTACAATGAGGGGCTTCCCTGGTGGCGCAGTGGTTGAGAGTCCGCCTGCCGATGCAGGGGACATGGGTTCGTGCCCCGGTCAGGGAGGATCCCACATGCCGCGGAGCGGCAGGGCCCGTGAGCCATGGCCGCTGGGCCTGCGCGTCCGGAGCCTGTGCTCCGCAGGGGGGGGAGGCCACAGCAGTGAGAGGCCCGCCTACCGCAAAAAAAAAAAAAAATACAATGAGGTATCACCTCACACCTGTTAGAATCGGCATCATCAGAAAATCTACAAACAACCAATTCTGGGGTGGTGTGGACAAAAGGAGCCCTCTTCCACTATTGGTGGGAATGTAAATTGATACAGTCACTATGGAGAACAGTATGGAGTTTCCTTAAAAAAACTAGAAATAGAATTACCATCTGATCCAGCAATCCCACTTCTGGCCATATACCCAGAGAAAACCGTAAATCAAAAAGGCACATTCACCACAATGTTCGTTGCAGCACTATTTACAATAGCCAGGTAATGGAAGCAACCTAAATGCCCACAGACAGATGAATGGATAAAGATGTGGTACATATATAAAATGAAATATTACTCGGCCATAAACAGGAATGAAACTGGGTCATTTGTAGAGACATCGATGGATCGAGAGACTGTCATACAGAATGAAGTAAGTCAGAAAGAGGAAAACAAATACTGTATATTAATGCATATATGTGGAACCTAAAAAATGGTACAGATGAACTGGTTTGCAGGGAAGAAATAGAGACACAGAGGTAGAGAACAAACGTATGGACACCAAGTGTGGGAAGCCATGGGGTGGTGGTGGTGGGATGAGTTGGGAGATTGGGATTGACCTGTATACATGTATATGCATAAAATACATAACTAATAATAACGTGCTGTATAAAAAAAATAAAATTGAATTTCAAAATTTTAAAAAATAAAATTTAAAAATAAAAGAGAAAAAAGTTCTTCCCGTCACACAGATGTATTTATAGGAATGAATTATTTCAATGCTTATATCTATAAATATATAAAAGAGGAATAAAATCTAACTTGAACCATAAAAGAAAAAAACACCTGAACCCATGAGTTATACAGAGGAAAACCCTATCAGCGCACTTGCTCCAGCGGTAAATAATTCTGAAATTGGTCAGAGGTGGGAAACCATCTCCCATACAGCCAGCAACCCACGCCCCACGCAAGGAGCATCCTCATTGCAAAGCTGGGGGACCGTGCCGAGGCATCTGTGAGTAAACGTGAGCTGAGCCCCAGGCCAGCTGCTGCTGAACTGTTCCCACCCTTCCCAGGTAAAACACCTGAATATGTACAAGGGCTTGAAAGCCTAGAGGAAGGGCCGTCGAGCCACACCAGGGAGAGCACGCAGTCCAACTTGGTGCCTGAAGGCCAGCCAGGGTGGTCTTGGACCCGGGCGCTCTTCCAGAAGCTTTCCATTGCCCTGCCTGAGATACACCTCCTGTCACGGCCCCCACTGCTTTTTTCCTTCCTCACCTCTGTCCAGAGAGATATTCCAGCGGAAGGTATGGGTGACACATCCTCTTCTTTACAGGAGGCAGCCTGGCAACTCCTGCAGAAAGGCCAGCAGAGCCCCACTCACACCAGGCCACCCACAAAGCTGTGGCCCCTCACTCCCTCCCACCAGCACAGACCCGAGACTGCTGACGGGGCAGAGAATATGGAGTCAGGCACAGCTTCAGGGGCTATTGCTTCCTGGAGCACTGTTTATATTGACCTCAACGAGGCACACCTGGGGAGGGCAGGCCGGCAGAGTAAAGCTGCCCAGGTCAGCTAATCCACAACCCTCAGGGAATCACATTGGTGAAAATGGACCTCGCTAAGGCAGAATACAAGCCAAGGAAAAAAAGGACACAATGCCATTTGCAGCACCGTAAATGAGTCTAGAAGTAATCACGTGACTTGTAGTAAGTCAGAAAGTGAAAGACACATATCATATCATATCACTTATAGGTGTTACCTAAAAATGGATACCAGGGCAGATATTTCCACGGAGAAGGGCAATCACAGATTCATTAAACAAACTTATGGTTCACCAATGGAATGGTGTGAGGATTGGTTTCATTACAATATCGGGGTTAACAGACATATACAAACACAGGTGACATATATAATCACCAAAGACGTACAGAATACCAAGAGAGGACTACTCAACATTCTGTCATAACGTACGTGGGAAAAGGATCCCAGGAAGAACAGACATCTGTATATGTGTAAAAGAACAACATCTTCCACACCTACAACAAGCCAAACTTTGTAATCAAACTTGCTGTAATAAAAAATAAAAAACATTAAATTAAAAACACGAACAAGAAGTAGTGAGACAAACTTGAGGGGCTTTCTCCTGGCACATTCCATTCTAAATTCCAATCTAGAACACCACTTCCACTGAGGCTCTCTTGCCCTAGTAACCAGATTTGGTAAGGGAGAACTGCTGCCACCTTGTGGCCGTTTCACACAACAGCAGCTTTAATCCCAGCGCTAATGGTCAGTTGATATTCAAAATCATTGCAGGCCTGTAAATGACACCTGCCCTGAAAACAAATCCTGGGGTCACATATCGACCAAAAAATTCAAAGGACGTCCATATTTCAAAACGACCGTTTCAAAAGGCATATTTTACGCACATTAGTGTTCTGCTTCTTTTCCTTTCTTTCCTTTTTTGTTAGAAAAAACGGGAATGGAAAAAGGCATCCCTCAGAATGGGCAAAAATCGTTGCAAACGAATCAATGGACAGAGGTTTAATCTCCAATATATATAAACAGCTCATGCAGCTTAATATTAAAAAAACAAACAACCCAATACAAAAATGGGCAGAAGATCTAAAGAGACGTTTCTTCAAAGAAGACACAGAGATGGCCAAGACGCACATGAAAAGCTGCTCAACAGCACTAATTATTAGAGAAATGCAAATCAAAACTACAATGAGGTATCACCTCACACCTGTTAGAATCGGCATCATCAGAAAATCTACAAACAACCAATTCTGGGGAGGGTGTGGACAAAAGGAGCCCTCTTCCACTATTGGTGGGAATGTAAATTGATACAGTCACTATGGAGAACAGTATGGAGTTTCCTTAAAAAAACTAGAAATAGAATTACCATCTGATCCAGCAATCCCACTTCTGGGCATATACCCAGAGAAAACCGTAAATCAAAAAGGCACATTCACCACAATGTTCGTTGCAGCACTATTTACAATAGCCAGGTAATGGAAGCAACCTAAATGCCCACAGACAGATGAATGGATAAAGATGTGGTACATATATAAAATGAAATATTACTCGGCCATAAAAAGGAATGAAACTGGGTCATTTGTAGAGACATCGATGGATCGAGAGACTGTCATACAGAATGAAGTAAGTCAGAAAGAGGAAACCAAATACTGTATATTAATGCATATATGTGGAACCTAAAAAATGGTACAGATGAACTGGTTTGCAGGGAAGAAATAGAGACACAGAGGTAGAGAACAAACGTATGGACACCAAGGGTGGGAAGCCATGGGGTGGTGGTGGTGGGATGAGTTGGGAGATTGGGATTGACCTGTATACATGTATATGCATAAAATACATAACTAATAATAACGTGCTGTATAAAAAAAATAAAATTAAATTTCAAAATTTTAAAAAATAAAATTTAAAAATAAAACAGAAAAAAGTTCTTCCCGTCACACAGATGTATTTATAGGAATGAATTATTTCCATGCTTATATCTATAAATATATAAAAGAGGAATAAAATCTAACTTGAACCATAAAAGAAAAAAAAACCTGAACCCATGAGTTATACAGAGGAAAACCCTATCAGCGCACTTGCTCCAGCGGTAAACAATTCTGAAATTGGTCAGAGGTGGGAAACCATCTCCCATACAGCCAGCAACCCACCCACCACGCAAGGAGCGTCCTCATTGCAAAGCTGGGGGACCGTGCCGAGGCATCTGTGAGTAAACGTGAGCTGAGCCCCAGGCCAGCTGCTGCTGAACTGTTCCCACCCTTCCCAGGTAAAACACCTGAATATGTACAAGGGCTTGAAAGCCTAGAGGAAGGGCCGTCGAGCCACACCAGAGACAGCACGCAGGCCAAGTTGGTGCCTGCAGGCCAGCCAGGGTGGTCTTGGCCCCGGGCGCTCTTCCGGAAGCTTTCCATTGCCCTGCCTGAGATACCCCTCCTGTCCCGGCCCCCACTGCTTTTTTCCTTCCTCACCTCTGTCCGGAGAGAAATTCCAGCGGAAGGTATGGGTGACACATCCTCTTCTTTACAGGCGGCAGCCTGGCAACTCCTGCAGAAAGGCCAGAAGAGCCCCACTCACACCAGGCCACCCACAAATCTGTGGCCCCTCACTCCCTCCCACCAGCACAGCCCCGAGACTGCTGACGGGGCAGAGAATATGGAGTCAGGCACAGCTTCAGGGGCTATTGCTGCCTGGAGCGCTCTTTATATTGACCTCAACGAGGCACACCTGGGGAGGGCGGGCCGGCAGGGTAAGGCTGCCCAGGTCAGCTAATCCACAACCCTCAGGGAATCACATTGTTGAAAATGGACCTCACTAAGGCAGAATAGAAGCCAAGGAAAAAAAGGACACAATGCCATTTGCAGCACCATAAATGAGTCTAGAAGTAATCACGTGACTTGTAGTAAGTCAGAAAGTGAAAGACACATATCATATCATATCACTTATAGGTGTTACCTAAAAATGGATACCAGGGCAGATATTTCCACGGAGAAGGGCAATCACAGATTCATTAAACAAACTTATGGTTCACCGATGGAAAGGTGTGAGGATTGGTTTCATTACGATATTGGGGTTAACAGACATATACAAACACAGGTGACATATATAATCACCAAAGACGTACAGAATACCAAGACAGGACTACTCAACATTCTGTCATAACGTACATGGGAAAAGGATCCCAGGAAGAACAGACATCTGTATATGTGTAAAAGAACCACATCTTCCACACCTACAACAAGCCAAACATTGTAATCAAACTTGCTGTAATAAAAAATAAAAAAATTAAATTAAAAACACGAACAAGAAGTAGTGAGACAAACGTGAGGGGCTTTCTCCTGGCACATTCCATTCTAAATTCCAATCTAGAACTCCACTTCCACTGAGGCTCTCTTGCCCTAGTAACCAGATTTGGTAAGGGTGAACTGCTGCCACCTTGTGGCCGTTTCACACAACAGCAGCTTTAATCCCAGCGGTAATGGTCAGTTGATATTCAAAATCATTGCAGGCCTGTAAATGACACCTGCCCTGAAAACAAATCCTGGGGTCACATATCGACCAAAAAATTCAAAGGACGTCCATATTTCAAAACGACCATTTCAAAAGGCATATTTTACGCACATTAGTGTTCTGCTTCTTTTCCTTTCTTTCCTTTTTTGTTAGAAAAAACGGGAATGGAAAAAGGCATCCCTCAGAATGGGCAAAAATCGTTGCAAACGAATCAATGGACAGAGGTTTAATCTCCAATATATATAAACAGCTCATGCAGCTTAATATTAAAAAAACAAACAACCCAATACAAAAATGGGCAGAAGATCTAAAGAGACGTTTCTTCAAAGAAGACACAGAGATGGCCAAGACGCACATGAAAAGCTGCTCAACAGCACTAATTATTAGAGAAATGCAAATCAAAACTACAATGAGGTATCACCTCACACCTGTTAGAATCGGCATCATCAGAAAATCTACAAACAACCAATTCTGGGGAGGGTGTGGACAAAAGGAGCCCTCTTCCACTATTGGTGGGAATGTAAATTGATACAGTCACTATGGAGAACAGTATGGAGTTTCCTTAAAAAAACTAGAAATAGAATTACCATCTGATCCAGCAATCCCACTTCTGGGCATATACCCAGAGAAAACCGTAAATCAAAAAGGCACATTCACCACAATGTTCGTTGCAGCACTATTTACAATAGCCAGGTAATGGAAGCAACCTAAATGCCCACAGACAGATGAATGGATAAAGATGTGGTACATATATAAAATGAAATATTACTCGGCCATAAAAAGGAATGAAACTGGGTCATTTGTAGAGACATCGATGGATCGAGAGACTGTCATACAGAATGAAGTAAGTCAGAAAGAGGAAACCAAATACTGTATATTAATGCATATATGTGGAACCTAAAAAATGGTACAGATGAACTGGTTTGCAGGGAAGAAATAGAGACACAGAGGTAGAGAACAAACGTATGGACACCAAGGGTGGGAAGCCATGGGGTGGTGGTGGTGGGATGAGTTGGGAGATTGGGATTGACCTGTATACATGTATATGCATAAAATACATAACTAATAATAACGTGCTGTATAAAAAAAATAAAATTAAATTTCAAAATTTTAAAAAATAAAATTTAAAAATAAAACAGAAAAAAGTTCTTCCCGTCACACAGATGTATTTATAGGAATGAATTATTTCCATGCTTATATCTATAAATATATAAAAGAGGAATAAAATCTAACTTGAACCATAAAAGAAAAAAAAACCTGAACCCATGAGTTATACAGAGGAAAACCCTATCAGCGCACTTGCTCCAGCGGTAAACAATTCTGAAATTGGTCAGAGGTGGGAAACCATCTCCCATACAGCCAGCAACCCACCCACCACGCAAGGAGCGTCCTCATTGCAAAGCTGGGGGACCGTGCCGAGGCATCTGTGAGTAAACGTGAGCTGAGCCCCAGGCCAGCTGCTGCTGAACTGTTCCCACCCTTCCCAGGTAAAACACCTGAATATGTACAAGGGCTTGAAAGCCTAGAGGAAGGGCCGTCGAGCCACACCAGAGACAGCACGCAGGCCAAGTTGGTGCCTGCAGGCCAGCCAGGGTGGTCTTGGCCCCGGGCGCTCTTCCGGAAGCTTTCCATTGCCCTGCCTGAGATACCCCTCCTGTCCCGGCCCCCACTGCTTTTTTCCTTCCTCACCTCTGTCCGGAGAGAAATTCCAGCGGAAGGTATGGGTGACACATCCTCTTCTTTACAGGCGGCAGCCTGGCAACTCCTGCAGAAAGGCCAGAAGAGCCCCACTCACACCAGGCCACCCACAAATCTGTGGCCCCTCACTCCCTCCCACCAGCACAGCCCCGAGACTGCTGACGGGGCAGAGAATATGGAGTCAGGCACAGCTTCAGGGGCTATTGCTGCCTGGAGCGCTCTTTATATTGACCTCAACGAGGCACACCTGGGGAGGGCGGGCCGGCAGGGTAAGGCTGCCCAGGTCAGCTAATCCACAACCCTCAGGGAATCACATTGTTGAAAATGGACCTCACTAAGGCAGAATAGAAGCCAAGGAAAAAAAGGACACAATGCCATTTGCAGCACCATAAATGAGTCTAGAAGTAATCACGTGACTTGTAGTAAGTCAGAAAGTGAAAGACACATATCATATCATATCACTTATAGGTGTTACCTAAAAATGGATACCAGGGCAGATATTTCCACGGAGAAGGGCAATCACAGATTCATTAAACAAACTTATGGTTCACCGATGGAAAGGTGTGAGGATTGGTTTCATTACGATATTGGGGTTAACAGACATATACAAACACAGGTGACATATATAATCACCAAAGACGTACAGAATACCAAGACAGGACTACTCAACATTCTGTCATAACGTACATGGGAAAAGGATCCCAGGAAGAACAGACATCTGTATATGTGTAAAAGAACCACATCTTCCACACCTACAACAAGCCAAACATTGTAATCAAACTTGCTGTAATAAAAAATAAAAAAATTAAATTAAAAACACGAACAAGAAGTAGTGAGACAAACGTGAGGGGCTTTCTCCTGGCACATTCCATTCTAAATTCCAATCTAGAACTCCACTTCCACTGAGGCTCTCTTGCCCTAGTAACCAGATTTGGTAAGGGTGAACTGCTGCCACCTTGTGGCCGTTTCACACAACAGCAGCTTTAATCCCAGCGGTAATGGTCAGTTGATATTCAAAATCATTGCAGGCCTGTAAATGACACCTGCCCTGAAAACAAATCCTGGGGTCACATATCGACCAAAAAATTCAAAGGACGTCCATATTTCAAAACGACCATTTCAAAAGGCATATTTTACGCACATTAGTGTTCTGCTTCTTTTCCTTTCTTTCCTTTTTTGTTAGAAAAAACGGGAATGGAAAAAGGCATCCCTCAGAATGGGCAAAAATCGTTGCAAACGAATCAATGGACAGAGGTTTAATCTCCAATATATATAAACAGCTCATGCAGCTTAATATTAAAAAAACAAACAACCCAATACAAAAATGGGCAGAAGATCTAAAGAGACGTTTCTTCAAAGAAGACACAGAGATGGCCAAGACGCACATGAAAAGCTGCTCAACAGCACTAATTATTAGAGAAATGCAAATCAAAACTACAATGAGGTATCACCTCACACCTGTTAGAATCGGCATCATCAGAAAATCTACAAACAACCAATTCTGGGGAGGGTGTGGACAAAAGGAGCCCTCTTCCACTATTGGTGGGAATGTAAATTGATACAGTCACTATGGAGAACAGTATGGAGTTTCCTTAAAAAAACTAGAAATAGAATTACCATCTGATCCAGCAATCCCACTTCTGGCCATATACCCAGAGAAAACCGTAAATCAAAAAGGCACATTCACCACAATGTTCGTTGCAGCACTATTTACAATAGCCAGGTAATGGAAGCAACCTAAATGCCCAGAGACAGATGAATGGATAAAGATGTGGTACATATATAAAATGAAATATTACTCGGCCATAAACAGGAATGAAACTGGGTCATTTGTAGAGACATCGATGGATCGAGAGACTGTCATACAGAATGAAGTAAGTCAGAAAGAGGAAACCAAATACTGTATATTAATGCATATATGTGGAACCTAAAAAATGGTACAGATGAACTGGTTTGCAGGGAAGAAATAGAGACACAGAGGTAGAGAACAAACGTATGGACACCAAGTGTGGGAAGCCATGGGGTGGTGGTGGTGGGATGAGTTGGGAGATTGGGATTGACCTGTATACATGTATATGCATAAAATACATAACTAATAATAACGTGCTGTATAAAAAAAATAAAATTGAATTTCAAAATTTTAAAAAATAAAATTTAAAAATAAAAGAGAAAAAAGTTCTTCCCGTCACACAGATGTATTTATAGGAATGAATTATTTCAATGCTTATATCTATAAATATATAAAAGAGGAATAAAATCTAACTTGAACCATAAAAGAAAAAAACACCTCAACCCATGAGTTATACAGAGGAAACCCTATCAGCGCACTTGCTCCAGCGGTAAATAATTCTGAAATTGGTCAGAGGTCGGAAACCATCTCCCATACAGCCAGCAACCCACGCCCCACGCAAGGAGCATCCTCATTGCAAAGCTGGGGGACCGTGCCGAGGCATCTGTGAGTAAACGTGAGCTGAGCCCCAGGCCAGCTGCTGCTGAACTGTTCCCACCCTTCCCAGGTAAAACACCTGAATATGTACAAGGGCTTGAAAGCCTAGAGGAAGGGCCGTCGAGCCACACCAGGGACAGCACGCAGGCCAACTTGGTGCCTGAAGGCCAGCCAGGGTGGTCTTGGCCCCGGGCGCTCTTCCAGAAGCTTTCCATTGCCCTGCCTGAGATACACCTCCTGTCCCGGCCCCCACTGCTTTTTTCCTTCCTCACCTCTGTCCGGAGAGAAATTCCAGCGGAAGGTATGGGTGACACATCCTCTTCTTTACAGGCGGCAGCCTGGCAACTCCTGCAGAAAGGCCAGCAGAGCCCCACTCACACCAGGCCACCCACAAAGCTGTGGCCGCTCACTCCCTCCCACCAGCACAGACCCGAGACTGCTGACGGGGCAGAGAATATGGAGTCAGGCACAGCTTCAGGGGCTATTGCTTCCTGGAGCACTGTTTATATTGACCTCAACGAGGCACACCTGGGGAGGGCGGGCCGGCAGAGTAAAGCTGCCCAGGTCAGCTAATCCACAACCCTCAGGGAATCACATTGGTGAAAATGGACCTCGCTAAGGCAGAAGAGAAGCCAAGGAAAAAAAGGACACAATGCCATTTGCAGCACCGTAAATGAGTCTAGAAGTAATCACGTGACTTGTAGTAAGTCAGAAAGTGAAAGACACATATCATATCATATCACTTATAGGTGTTACCTAAAAATGGATACCAGGGCAGATATTTCCACGGAGAAGGGCAATCATAGATTCATTAAACAAACTTATGGTTCACCAATGGAAAGGTGTGAGGATTGGTTTCATTACGATATCGGGATTAACAGACATATACAAACACAGGTGACATATATAATCACCAAAGACCTACAGAATACCAAGACAGGACTACTCAACATTCTGTCATAACGTACATGGGAAATGGATCCCAGGAAGAACAGACATCTGTATATGTGTAAAAGAACCACATCTTCCACACCTACAACAAGCCAAACATTGTAATCAAACTTGCTGTAATAAAAAATACAAAAAATTAAATTAAAAACACGAACAAGAAGTAGTGAGACAAACTTGAGGGGCTTTCTCCTGGCACATTCCATTCTAAATTCCAATCTAGAACAACACTTCAAATGAGGCTCTCTTGCCCTAGTAACCAGATTTGGTAAGGGAGAACTGCTGCCACCTTGTGGCCGTTTCACACAACAGCAGCTTTAATCCCAGCGCTAATGGTCAGTTGATATTCAAAATCATTGCAGGCCTGTAAATGACACCTGCCCTGAAAACAAATCCTGGGGTCACATATCGACCAAAAAATTCAAAGGACGTCCGTATTTCAAAAGGACCGTTTCAAAAGGCATATTTTACGCACATTAGTGTTCTGCTTCTTTTCCTTTCTTTCCTTTTTTGTTAAAAAAACGGGAATGGAAAAAGGCATCCCTCAGAATGGGCGAAAATCGGTGCAAACGAATCAACGGACAGAGGTTTAATCTCCAATATATATAAACAGCTCATGCAGCTTAATATTAAAAAAAACAAACAACCCAATACAAAAATGGGCAGAAGATCTAAAGAGACGTTTCTTCAAAGAAGACACAGAGATGGCCAAGACGCACATGAAAAGCTGCTCAACAGCACTAATTATTAGAGAAATGCAAATCAAAACTACAATGAGGTATCACCTCACACCTGTTAGAATCGGCATCATCAGAAAATCTACAAACAACCAATTCTGGGGAGGGTGTGGACAAAAGGAGCCCTCTTCCACTATTGGTGGGAATGTAAATTGATACAGTCACTATGGAGAACAGTATGGTGTTTCCTTAAAAAAACTAAAAATAGAATTACCATCTGATCCAGCAATCCCACTTCTGGGCATATACCCAGAGAAAACGGTAAATCAAAAAGGCACATTCACCACAATGTTCGTTGCAGCACTATTTACAATAGCCAGGTAATGGAAGCAACCTAAATGCCCACAGACAGATGAATGGATAAAGATGTGGTACATATATAAAATGGAATATTACTCGGCCATAAAAAGGAATGAAACTGGGTCATTTGTAGAGACATCGATGGATCGAGAGACTGTCATACAGAATGAAGTAAGTCAGAAAGAGGAAAACAAATATTGTATATTAATGCATATATGTGGAGCCTAAAAAATGGTACAGATGAACTGGTTTGCAGGGAAGAAATAGAGACACAGAGGTAGAGAACAAACGTATGGACACCAAGTGTGGGAAGCCATGGGGTGGTGGTGGTGGGATGAGTTAGGAGATTGGGATTGACCTGTATACATGTATATGCATAAAATACATAACTAATAATAACGTGCTGTATAAAAAAAATAAAATTAAATTTCAAAATTTTAAAAAATAAAATTTAAAAATAAAACAGAAAAAAGTTCTTCCCGTCACACAGATGTATTTATAGGAATGAATTATTCCCATGATTATATCTATAAATATATAAAAGAGGAATAAAATCGAACTTGAACCATAAAAGAAAAAAAAAACCTGAACCCACGAGTTATACAGAGGAAAACCCTATCAGGGCACTTGCTCCAGCGGTAAACAATTCCGAAATTGGTCAGAGGTGGGAAACCATCTCCCATACAGCCAGCAACCCACCCCCCACGCAAGGAGAGTCCTCATTGCAAAGCTGGGGGACCGTGCCGAGGCATCTGTGAGTAAACGTGAGCTGAGCCCCAGGCCAGCTGCTGCTGAACTGTTCCCACCCTTCCCAGGTAAAACACCTGAATATGTACAAGGGCTTGAAAGCCTAGAGGAAGGGCCGTCGAGCCACACCAGGGAGAGCACGCAGGCCAACTTGGTGCCTGAAGGCCAGCCAGGGTGGTCTTGGCCCCGGGCGCTCTTCCAGAAGCTTTCCATTGCCCTGCCTGAGATACACCTCCTGTCCCGGCCCCCACTGCTTTTTTCCTTCCTCACCTCTGTCCAGAGAGAAATTCCAGCGGAAGGTATGGGTGATACATCCTCTTCTTTACAGGCGGCAGCCTGGCAACTCCTGCAGAAAGGCCAGCAGAGCCCCACTCACACCAGGCCACCCACAAAGCTGTGGCCCCTCACTCCCTCCCACCAGCACAGACCCGAGACTGCTGACGGGGCAGAGAATATGGAGTCAGGCACAGCTTCAGGGGCTATTGCTTCCTGGAGCGCTGTTTATATTGACCTCAACGAGGCACACCTGGGGAGGGCGGGCCGGCAGTGTAAAGCTGCCCAGGTCAGCTAATCCACAACCCTCAGGGAATCACATTGGTGAAAATGGACCTCGCTAAGGCAGAAGAGAAGCCAAGGAAAAAAAGGACACAATGCCATTTGCAGCACCGTAAATGAGTCTAGAAGTAATCACGTGACTTGTAGTAAGTCAGAAAGTGAAAGACACATATCATATCATATCACTTATAGGTGTTACCTAAAAATGGATACCAGGGCAGATATTTCCACGGAGAAGGGCAATCATAGATTCATTAAACAAACTTATGGTTCACCAATGGAAAGGTGTGAGGATTGGTTTCATTACGATATCGGGGTTAACAGACATATACAAACACAGGTGACATATATAATCACCAAAGACCTACAGAATACCAAGACAGGTCTACTCAACATTCTGTCATAACGTACATGGGAACTGGATCCCAGGAAGAACAGACATCTGTATATGTGTAAAAGAACCACATCTTCCACACCTACAACAAGCCAAACATTGTAATCAAACTTGCTGTAATAAAAAATACAAAAAATTAAATTAAAAACACGAACAAGAAGTAGTGAGACAAACTTGAGGGGCTTTCTCCTGGCACATTCCATTCTAAATTCCAATCTAGAACACCACTTCAACTGAGGCTCTCTTGCCCTAGTAACCAGATTTGGTAAGGGAGAACTGCTGCCACCTTGTGGCCGTTTCACTCAACAGCAGCTTTAATCCCAGCGCTAATGGTCAGTTGATATTCAAAATCATTGCAGGCCTGTAAATGACACCTGCCCTGAAAACAAATCCTGGGGTCACATATCGACCAAAAAATTCAAAGGACGTCCATATTTCAAAAGGACCGTTTCAAAAGGCATATTTTACGCACATTAGTGTTCTGCTTCTTTTCCTTTCTTTCCTTTTTTGTTAAAAAAACGGGAATGGAAAAAGGCATCCCTCAGAATGGGCGAAAATCGGTGCAAACGAATCAACGGACAGAGGTTTAATCTCCAATATATATAAACAGCTCATGCAGCTTAATATTAAAAAAAACAAACAACCCAATACAAAAATGGGCAGAAGATCTAAAGAGACGTTTCTTCAAAGAAGACACAGAGATGGCCAAGACGCACATGAAAAGCTGCTCAACAGCACTAATTATTAGAGAAATGCAAATCAAAACTACAATGAGGTATCACCTCACACCTGTTAGAATCGGCATCATCAGAAAATCTACAAACAACCAATTCTTGGGAGGGTGTGGACAAAAGGAGCCCTCTTCCACTATTGGTGGGAATGTAAATTGATACAGTCACTATGGAGAACAGTATGGAGTTTCCTTAAAAAAACTAGAAATAGAATTACCATCTGATCCAGCAATCCCACTTCTGGGCATATACCCAGAGAAAACCGTAAATCAAAAAGGCACATTCACCACAATGTTCGTTGCAGCACTATTTACAATAGCCAGGTAATGGAAGCAACCTAAATGCCCACAGACAGATGAATGGATAAAGATGTGGTACATATATAAAATGAAATATTACTCGGCCATAAACAGGAATGAAACTGGGTCATTTGTAGAGACATCGATGGATCGAGAGACTGTCATACAGAATGAAGTAAGTCAGAAAGAGGAAAACAAATACTGTATATTAATGCATATATGTGGAACCTAAGAAATGGTACAGATGAACTGGTTTGCAGGGAAGAAATAGAGACACAGAGGTAGAGAACAAACGTATGGACACCAAGTGTGGGAAGCCATGGGGTGGTGGTGGTGGGATGAGTTGGGAGATTGGGATTGACCTGTATACATGTATATGCATAAAATACATAACTAATAATAACGTGCTGTATAAAAAAAATAAAATTGAATTTCAAAATTTTAAAAAATAAAATTTAAAAATAAAAGAGAAAAAAGTTCTTCCCGTCACACAGATGTATTTATAGGAATGAATTATTTCAATGCTTATATCTATAAATATATAAAAGAGGAATAAAATCTAACTTGAACCATAAAAGAAAAAAACACCTGAACCCATGAGTTATACAGAGGAAAACACTATCAGCGCACTTGCTCCAGCGGTAAATAATTCTGAAATTGGTCAGAGGTGGGAAAACATCTCCCATACAGCCAGCAACCCACGCCCCACGCAAGGAGCGTCCTCATTGCAAAGCTGGGGGACCGTGCCGAGGCATCTGTGAGTAAACGTGAGCTGAGCCCCAGGCCAGCTGCTGCTGAACTGTTCCCACCCTTCCCAGGTAAAACACCTGAATATGTACAAGGGCTTGAAAGCCTAGAGGAAGGGCCGTCGAGCCACACCAGGGACAGCACGCAGGCCAACTTGGTGCCTGCAGGCCAGCCAGGGTGGTCTTGGCCCCGGGCGCTCTTCCAGAAGCTTTCCATTGCCCTGCCTGAGATACACCTCCTGTCCCGGCCCCCACTGCTTTTTTCCATCCTCACATCTGTCCGGAGAGAAATTCCAGCGGAAGGTATGGGTGACACATCCTCTTCTTTACAGGCGGCATCCTGGCAACTCCTGCAGAAAGGCCAGCAGAGCCCCACTCACACCAGGCCACCCACAAAGCTGTGGCCCCTCACTCCCTCCCACCAGCACAGACCCGAGACTGCTGACGGGGCAGAGAATATGGAGTCAGGCACAGCTTCAGGGGCTATTGCTGCCTGGAGCACTGTTTATATTGACCTCAACGAGGCACACCTTGGGAGGGCGGGCCGGCAGGGTAAGGCTGCCCAGGTCAGCTAATCCACAACCCTCAGGGAATCACATTGTTGAAAATGGACCTCACTAAGGCAGAATACAAGCCAAGGAAAAAAAGGACACAATGCCATTTGCAGCACCGTAAATGAGTCTAGAAGTAATCACGTGACTTGTAGTAAGTCAGAAAGTGAAAGACACATATCATATCATATCACTTATAGGTGTTACCTAAAAATGGATACCAGGGCAGATATTTCCACGGAGAAGGGCAATCACAGATTCATTAAACAAACTTATGGTTCAGCAATGGAAAGGTGTGAGGACTGGTTTCATTACGATATCAGGGTTAACAGACATATACAAACACAGGTGACATATATAATCACCAAAGACCTACAGAATACCAAGACAGGACTACTCAACATTCTGTCATAACGTACATGGTAAATGGATCCCAGGAAGAACAGACATCTGTATATGTGTAAAAGAACCACATCTTCCACACCTACAACAAGCCAAACATTGTAATCAAACTTGCTGCAATAAAAAATACAAAAAATTAAATTAAAAACACGAACAAGAAGTAGTGAGACAAACTTGAGGGGCTTTCTCCTGGCACATTCCATTCTAAATTCCAATCTAGAACACCACTTCCACTGAGGCTCTCTTGCCCTAGTAACCAGATTTGGTAAGGGTGAACTGCTGCCACCGTGTGGCCGTTTCACACAACAGCAGCTTTAATCCCAGCGCTAATGGTCAGTTGATATTCAAAATCATTGCAGGCCTGTAAATGACACCTGCCCTGAAAACAAACCTGGGGTCACATATCGACCAAAAAATTCAAAGGACGTCCATATTTCAAAACGACCGTTTCAAAAGGCATATTTTACGCACATTAGTGTTCTGCTTCTTTTCCTTTCTTTCCTTTTTTGTTAAAAAAAACGGGAATGGAAAAAGGCATCCCTCACAATGGGCGAAAATCGGTGCAAACGAATCAATGGACAGAGGTTTAATCTCCAATATATATAAACAGCTCATGCAGCTTAATATTAAAAAAAACAAACAACCCAATACAAAAATGGGCAGAAGATCTAAAGAGACGTTTCTTCAAAGAAGACACAGAGATGGCCAAGACGCACATGAAAAGCTGCTCAACAGCACTAATTATTACAGAAATGCAAATCAAAACTACAATGAGGTATCGCCTCACACCTGTTAGAATCGGCATCATCAGAAAATCTACAAACAACCAATTCTGGGGAGGGTGTGGACAAAAGGAGCCCTCTTCCACTATTGGTGGGAATGTAAATTGATACAGTCACTATGGAGAACAGTATGGAATTTCCTTAATAAAACTAGAAATAGAATTACCATCTGATCCAGCAATCCCACTTCTGGGCATATACCCAGAGAAAACGGTAAATCAAAAAGGCACATTCACCACAATGTTCGTTGCAGCACTATTTACAATAGCCAGGTAATGGAAGCAACCTAAATGCCCACAGACAGATGAATGGATAAAGATGTGGTACATATATAAAATGAAATATTACTCGGCCATAAACAGGAATGAAACTGGGTCATTTGTAGAGACATCGATAGATCGAGAGACTGTCATACAGAATGAAGTAAGTCAGAAAGAGGAAAACAAATACTGTATATTAATGCATATATGTGGAACCTAAAAAATGGTACAGATGAACTGGTTTGCAGGGAAGAAATAGAGACACAGAGGTAGAGAACAAACGTATGGACACCAAGGGTGGGAAGCCCTGGGGTGGTGGTGGTGGGATGAGTTGGGAGATTGGGATTGACCTGTATACATGTATATGCATAAAATACATAACTAATAATAACGTGCTGTATAAAAAAAATAAAATTGAATTTCAAAATTTTAAAAAATAAAATTTAAAAATAAAAGAGAAAAAAGTTCTTCCCGTCACACAGATGTATTTATAGGAATGAATTATTTCCATGCTTATATCTATAAATATATAAAAGAGGAATAAAATCTAACTTGAACCATAAAAGAAAAAAACACCTGAACCCATGAGTTATACAGAGGAAAACCCTATCAGCGCACTAGCTCCAGAGGTAAACAATTCTGAAATTGGTTAGAGGTGGGAAACCATCTCCCATACAGCCAGCAACCCACGCCCCACGCAAGGAGCATCCTCATTGCAAACCTGGGGGACCGTGCCGAGGCATCTGTGAGTAAACGTGAGCTGAGCCCCAGGCCAGCTGCTGCTGAACTGTTCCCACCCTTCCCAGGTCAAACACCTGAATATGTACAAGGGCTTGAAAGCCTAGAGGAAGGGCCGTGGAGCCACACAAGGGACAGCACGCAGGCCAACTTGGTGCCTGCAGGCCAGCCAGGGTGGTCTTGGCCCCGGGCGCTCTTCCGGAAGCTTTCCATTGCCCTGCCTGAGATACACCTCCTGTCCTGGCCCACAATGCTTTTTTCCTTCCTCACCTCTGTCCGGAGAGAAATTCCAGTGGAAGGTATGTGTGACACATCCTCTTCTTTACAGGCGGCAGCCTGGCAACTCCTGCAGAAAGGCCAGCAGAGCCCCACTCACACCAGGCCACCCACAAAGCTGTGGCCCCTCACTCCCTCCCACCAGCACAGACCCGAGACTGCTGACAGGGCAGAGAATATGGAGTCAGGCACAGCTTCAGGGGCTATTGCTGCCTGGAGCGCTCTTTATTTTGACCTCAACGAGGCACACCTGGGGAGGGCGGGCCGGCAGGGTAAGGCTGCCCAGGTCAGCTAATCCACAACCCTCAGGGAATCACATTGTTGAAAATGGACCTCACTAAGGCAGAATAGAAGCCAAGGAATAAAAGGACACAATGCCATTTGCAGCACCGTAAATGAGTCTAGAAGTAATCACGTGACTTGTAGTAAGTCAGAAAGTGAAAGACACATATCATATCATATCACTTATAGGTGTTACCTAAAAATGGATACCAGGGCAGATATTTCCACGGAGAAGGGCAATCACAGATTCATTAAACAAACTTATGGTTCACCAATGGAATGGAGTGAGGATTGGTTTCATTACAATATCGGGGTTAACAGACAATATACAAACACTGGTGACATATATAATAACCAAAGACCTACAGAATACCAAGAGAGGACTACTCAACATTCTGTCATAACGTACATGGGAAAAGGATCCCAGGAAGAACAGACATCTGTATATGGGTAAAAGAACCACATCTTCCACACCTACAACAAGCCAAACATTGTAATCAAACTTGCTGTAATAAAAAATAAAAAAAATAAATTAAAAACACGAACAAGAAGTAGTGAGACAAACTTGAGGGGCTTTCTCCTGGCACATTCCATTCTAAATTCCAATCTAGAACAACACTTCCACTGAGGCTCTCTTGCCCTAGTAACCAGATTTGGTAAGGGTGAACTGCTGCCACCTTGTGGCCGTTTCACACAACAGCAGCTTTAATCCCAGAGCTAATGGTCAGTTGATATTCAAAATCATTGCAGGCCTGTAAATGACACCTGCCCTGAACACAAATCCTGGGGTCACATATCGACCAAAAAATTCAAAGGACGTCCATATTTCAAAACGACCGTTTCAAAAGGCATATTTTACGCACATTAGTGTTCTGCTTCTTTTCCTTTCTTTCCTTTTTTGTTAAAAAAAAACGGGAATGGAAAAAGGCATCCCTCAGAATGGGCAAAAATCGTTGCAAACGAATCAATGGACAGAGGTTTAATCTCCAATATATATAAACAGCTCATGCAGCTTAATATTAAAAAAACAAACAACCCAATACAAAAATGGGCAGAAGATCTAAAGAGATGTTTCTTCAAAGGAGACACAGAGATGGCCAAGACGCAACCCAATACAAAAATGGGCAGAAGATCTAAAGAGATGTTTCTTCAAAGGAGACACAGAGATGGCCAAGACGCACATGAAAAGCTGCTCAACAGCACTAATTATTAGAGAAATGCAAATCAAAACTACAATGAGGTATCACCTCACACCCGTTAGAATCGGCATCATCAGAAAATCTACAAACAACAAATTCTGGGGAGGGTGTGGACAAAAGGAGCCCTCTTCCACTATTGGTGGGAATGTAAATTGATACAGTCACTATGGAGAACAGTATGGAGTTTCCTTAAAAAAACTAGAAATAGAATTACCATCTGATCCAGCAATCCCACTTCTGGGCATATACCCAGAGAAATCCGTAAATCAAAAAGGCACATTCACCACAATATTCATTGCAGCACTATTTACAATAGCCAGGTAATGGAAGCAACCTAAATGCCCACAGACAGATGAATGGATAAAGATGTGGTACATATATAAAATGAAATATTACTCGGCCATAAACAGGAATGAAACTGGGTCATTTGTAGAGACATCGATGGATCGAGAGACTGTCATACAGAATGAAGTAAGTCAGAAAGAGGAAAACAAATACTGTATATTAATGCATATATGTGGAACCTAAGAAATGGTACAGATGAACTGGTTTGCAGGGAAGAAATAGAGACACAGAGGTAGAGAACAAACGTATGGACACCAAGTGTGGGAAGCCATGGGGTGGTGGTGGTGGGATGAGTTGGGAGATTGGGATTGACCTGTATACATGTATATGCATAAAATACATAACTAATAATAACGTGCTGTATAAAAAAAATAAAATTGAATTTCAAAATTTTAAAAAATAAAATTTAAAAATAAAAGAGAAAAAAGTTCTTCCCGTCACACAGATGTATTTATAGGAATGAATTATTTCCATGCTTATATCTATAAATATATAAAAGAGGAATAAAATCTAACTTGAACCATAAAAGAAAAAAACACCTGAACCCATGAGTTATACAGAGGAAAACACTATCAGCGCACTTGCTCCAGCGGTAAATAATTCTGAAATTGGTCAGAGGTGGGAAAACATCTCCCATACAGCCAGCAACCCACGCCCCACGCAAGGAGCGTCCTCATTGCAAAGCTGGGGGACCGTGCCGAGGCATCTGTGAGTAAACGTGAGCTGAGCCCCAGGCCAGCTGCTGCTGAACTGTTCCCACCCTTCCCAGGTAAAACACCTGAATATGTACAAGGGCTTGAAAGCCTAGAGGAAGGGCCGTCGAGCCACACCAGGGACAGCACGCAGGCCAACTTGGTGCCTGCAGGCCAGCCAGGGTGGTCTTGGCCCCGGGCGCTCTTCCAGAAGCTTTCCATTGCCCTGCCTGAGATACACCTCCTGTCCCGGCCCCCACTGCTTTTTTCCATCCTCACCTCTGTCCGGAGAGAAATTCCAACGGAAGGTATGGGTGACACATCCTCTTCTTTACAGGCGGCATCCTGGCAACTCCTGCAGAAAGGCCAGCAGAGCCCCACTCACACCAGGCCACCCACAAAGCTGTGGCCCCTCACTCCCTCCCACCAGCACAGACCCGAGACTGCTGACGGGGCAGAGAATATGGAGTCAGGCACAGCTTCAGGGGCTATTGCTGCCTGGAGCACTGTTTATATTGACCTCAATGAGGCACACCTTGGGAGGGCGGGCCGGCAGGGTAAGGCTGCCCAGGTCAGCTAATCCACAACCTTCAGGGAATCACATTGTTGAAAATGGACCTCACTAAGGCAGAATACAAGCCAAGGAAAAAAAGGACACAATGCCATTTGCAGCACCGTAAATGAGTCTAGAAGTAATCACGTGACTTGTAGTAAGTCAGAAAGTGAAAGACACATATCATATCATATCACTTATAGGTGTTACCTAAAAATGGATACCAGGGCAGATATTGCCACGGAGAAGGGCAATCACAGATTCATTAAACAAACTTATGGTTCAGCAATGGAAAGGTGTGAGGATTGGTTTCATTACGATATCAGGGTTAACAGACATATACAAACACAGGTGACATATATAATCACCAAAGACCTACAGAATACCAAGACAGGACTACTCAACATTCTGTCATAACGTACATGGTAAATGGATCCCAGGAAGAACAGACATCTGTATATGTGTAAAAGAACCACATCTTCCACACCTACAACAAGCCAAACATTGTAATCAAACTTGCTGCAATAAAAAATACAAAAAATTAAATTAAAAACACGAACAAGAAGTAGTGAGACAAACTTGAGGGGCTTTCTCCTGGCACATTCCATTCTAAATTCCAATCTAGAACACCACTTCCACTGAGGCTCTCTTGCCCTAGTAACCAGATTTGGTAAGGGTGAACTGCTGCCACGGTGTGGCCGTTTCACACAACAGCAGCTTTAATCCCAGCGCTAATGGTCAGTTGATATTCAAAATCATTGCAGGCCTGTAAATGACACCTGCCCTGAAAACAAACCTGGGGTCACATATCGACCAAAAAATTCAAAGGACGTCCATATTTCAAAACGACCGTTTCAAAAGGCATATTTTACGCACATTAGTGTTCTGCTTCTTTTCCTTTCTTTCCTTTTTTGTTAAAAAAAACGGGAATGGAAAAAGGCATCCCTCACAATGGGCGAAAATCGGTGCAAACGAATCAATGGACAGAGGTTTAATCTCCAATATATATAAACAGCTCATGCAGCTTAATATTAAAAAAAACAAACAACCCAATACAAAAATGGGCAGAAGATCTAAAGAGACGTTTCTTCAAAGAAGACACAGAGATGGCCAAGACGCACATGAAAAGCTGCTCAACAGCACTAATTATTAGAGAAATGCAAATCAAAACTACAATGAGGTATCACCTCACACCTGTTAGAATCGGCATCATCAGAAAATCTACAAACAACCAATTCTGGGGAGGGTGTGGACAAAAGGAGCCCTCTTCCACTATTGGTGGGAATGTAAATTGATACAGTCACTATGGAGAACAGTATGGAATTTCCTTAAAAAAACTAGAAATAGAATTACCATCTGATCCAGCAATCCCACTTCTGGGCATATACCCAGAGAATACGGTAAATCAAAAAGGCACATTCACCACAATGTTCGTTGCAGCACTATTTACAATAGCCAGGTAATGGAAGCAACCTAAATGCCCACAGACAGATGAATGGATAAAGATGTGGTACATATATAAAATGAAATATTACTCGGCCATAAACAGGAATGAAACTGGGTCATTTGTAGAGACATCGATAGATCGAGAGACTGTCATACAGAATGAAGTAAGTCAGAAAGAGGAAAACAAATACTGTATATTAATGCATATATGTGGAACCTAAAAAATGGTACAGATGAACTGGTTTGCAGGGAAGAAATAGAGACACAGAGGTAGAGAACAAACGTATGGACACCAAGGGTGGGAAGCCCTGGGGTGGTGGTGGTGGGATGAGTTGGGAGATTGGGATTGACCTGTATACATGTATATGCATAAAATACATAACTAATAATAACGTGCTGTATAAAAAAATAAAATTGAATTTCAAAATTTTAAAAAATAAAATTTAAAAATAAAAGAGAAAAAAGTTCTTCCCGTCACACAGATGTATTTATAGGAATGAATTATTTCCATGCTTATATCTATAAATATATAAAAGAGGAATAAAATCTAACTTGAACCATAAAAGAAAAAAACACCTGAACCCATGAGTTATACAGAGGAAAACCCTATCAGCGCACTAGCTCCAGCGGTAAACAATTCTGAAATTGGTTAGAGGTGGGAAACCATCTCCCATACAGCCAGCAACCCACGCCCCACGCAAGGAGCGTCCTCATTGCAAACCTGGGGGACCGTGCCGAGGCATCTGTGAGTAAACGTGAGCTGAGCCCCAGGCCAGCTGCTGCTGAACTGTTCCCACCCTTCCCAGGTCAAACACCTGAATATGTACAAGGGCTTGAAAGCCTAGAGGAAGGGCCGTGGAGCCACACAAGGGACAGCATGCAGGTCAACTTGGTGCCTGCAGGCCAGCCAGGTTGGTCTTGGCCCCGGGCGCTCTTCCGGAAGCTTTCCATTGCCCTGCCTGAGATACACCTCCTGTCCTGGCCCACACTGCTTTTTTCCTTCCTCACCTCTGTCCGGAGAGAAATTCCAGCGGAAGGTATGTGTGACACATCCTCTTCTTTACAGGCGGCAGCCTGGCAACTCCTGCAGAAAGGCCAGCAGAGCCCCACTCACACCAGGCCACCCACAAAGCTGTGGCCCCTCACTCCCTCCCACCAGCACAGACCCGAGACTGCTGACAGGGCAGAGAATATGGAGTCAGGCACAGCTTCAGGGGCTATTGCTGCCTGGAGCGCTCTTTATTTTGACCTCAACGAGGCACACCTGGGGAGGGCGGGCCGGCAGGGTAAGGCTGCCCAGGTCAGCTAATCCACAACCCTCAGGGAATCACATTGTTGAAAATGGACCTCACTAAGGCAGAATAGAAGCCAAGGAATAAAAGGACACAATGCCATTTGCAGCACCGTAAATGAGTCTAGAATTAATCACGTGACTTGTAGTAAGTCAGAAAGTGAAAGACACATATCATATCATATCACTTATAGGTGTTACCTAAAAATGGATACCAGGGCAGATATTTCCACGGAGAAGGGCAATCACAGATTCATTAAACAAACTTATGGTTCACCAATGGAATGGAGTGAGGATTGGTTTCATTACAATATCGAGGTTAACAGACAATATACAAACACTGGTGACATATATAATCACCAAATACCTACAGAATACCAAGAGAGGACTACTCAACATTCTGTCATAACGTACATGGGAAAAGGATCCCAGGAAGAACAGACATCTGTATATGGGTAAAAGAACCACATCTTCCACACCTACAACAAGCCAAACATTGTAATCAAACTTGCTGTAATAAAAAATAAAAAAAATAAATTAAAAACACGAACAAGAAGTAGTGAGACAAACTTGAGGGGCTTTCTCCTGGCACATTCCATTCTAAATTCCAATCTAGAACAACACTTCCACTGAGGCTCTCTTGCCCTAGTAACCAGATTTGGTAAGGGTGAACTGCTGCCACCTTGTGGCCGTTTCACACAACAGCAGCTTTAATCCCAGAGCTAATGGTCAGTTGATATTCAAAATCATTGCAGGCCTGTAAATGACACCTGCCCTGAACACAAATCCTGGGGTCACATATCGACCAAAAAATTCAAAGGACGTCCATATTTCAAAACGACCGTTTCAAAAGGCATATTTTACGCACATTAGTGTTCTGCTTCTTTTCCTTTCTTTCCTTTTTTGTTAAAAAAAAACGGGAATGGAAAAAGGCATCCCTCAGAATGGGCAAAAATCGTTGCAAACGAATCAATGGACAGAGGTTTAATCTCCAATATATATAAACAGCTCATGCAGCTTAATATTAAAAAAACAAACAACCCAATACAAAAATGGGCAGAAGATCTAAAGAGATGTTTCTTCAAAGGAGACACAGAGATGGCCAAGACGCAACCCAATACAAAAATGGGCAGAAGATCTAAAGAGATGTTTCTTCAAAGGAGACACAGAGATGGCCAAGACGCACATGAAAAGCTGCTCAACAGCACTAATTATTAGAGAAATGCAAATCAAAACTACAATGAGGTATCACCTCACACCCGTTAGAATCGGCATCATCAGAAAATCTACAAACAACAAATTCTGGGGAGGGTGTGGACAAAAGGAGCCCTCTTCCACTATTGGTGGGAATGTAAATTGATACAGTCACTATGGAGAACAGTATGGAGTTTCCTTAAAAAAACTAGAAATAGAATTACCATCTGATCCAGCAATCCCACTTCTGGGCATATACCCAGAGAAATCCGTAAATCAAAAAGGCACATTCACCACAATATTCATTGCAGCACTATTTACAATAGCCAGGTAATGGAAGCAACCTAAATGCCCACAGACAGATGAATGGATAAAGATGTGGTACATATATAAAATGAAATATTACTCGGCCATAAACAGGAATGAAACTGGGTCATTTGTAGACACATCGATGGATCGAGAGACTGTCATACAGAATGAAGTAAGTCAGAAAGAGGAAAACAAATACTGTATATTAATGCATATATGTGGAACCTAAAAAATGGTACAGATGAAAATGTTTGCAGGGAAGAAATAGAGACACAGAGGTAGAGAACAAACGTATGGACACCAAGTGTGGGAAGCCATGGGGTGGTGGTGGTGGGATGAGTTGGGAGATTGGGATTGACCTGTATACATGTATATGCATAAAATACATAACTAATAATAACGTGCTGTATAAAAAAAATAAAATTGAATTTCAAAATTTTAAAAAATAAAATTTAAAAATAAAAGAGAAAAAAGTTCTTCCCGTCACACAGATGTATTTATAGGAATGAATTATTTCCATGCTTATATCTATAAATATATAAAAGAGGAATAAAATCTAACTTGAACCATAAAAGAAAAAAACACCTGAACCCATGAGTTATACAGAGGAAAACACTATCAGCGCACTTGCTCCAGCGGTAAATAATTCTGAAATTGGTCAGAGGTGGGAAAACATCTCCCATACAGCCAGCAACCCACGCCCCACGCAAGGAGCGTCCTCATTGCAAAGCTGGGGGACCGTGCCGAGGCATCTGTGAGTAAACGTGAGCTGAGCCCCAGGCCAGCTGCTGCTGAACTGTTCCCACCCTTCCCAGGTAAAACACCTGAATATGTACAAGGGCTTGAAAGCCTAGAGGAAGGGCCGTCGAGCCACACCAGGGACAGCACGCAGGCCAACTTGGTGCCTGCAGGCCAGCCAGGGTGGTCTTGGCCCCGGGCGCTCTTCCAGAAGCTTTCCATTGCCCTGCCTGAGATACACCTCCTGTCCCGGCCCCCACTGCTTTTTTCCATCCTCACCTCTGTCCGGAGAGAAATTCCAACGGAAGGTATGGGTGACACATCCTCTTCTTTACAGGCGGCATCCTGGCAACTCCTGCAGAAAGGCCAGCAGAGCCCCACTCACACCAGGCCACCCACAAAGCTGTGGCCCCTCACTCCCTCCCACCAGCACAGACCCGAGACTGCTGACGGGGCAGAGAATATGGAGTCAGGCACAGCTTCAGGGGCTATTGCTGCCTGGAGCACTGTTTATATTGACCTCAATGAGGCACACCTTGGGAGGGCGGGCCGGCAGGGTAAGGCTGCCCAGGTCAGCTAATCCACAACCTTCAGGGAATCACATTGTTGAAAATGGACCTCACTAAGGCAGAATACAAGCCAAGGAAAAAAAGGACACAATGCCATTTGCAGCACCGTAAATGAGTCTAGAAGTAATCACGTGACTTGTAGTAAGTCAGAAAGTGAAAGACACATATCATATCATATCACTTATAGGTGTTACCTAAAAATGGATACCAGGGCAGATATTGCCACGGAGAAGGGCAATCACAGATTCATTAAAAAAACTTATGGTTCAGCAATGGAAAGGTGTGAGGATTGGTTTCATTACGATATCAGGGTTAACAGACATATACAAACACAGGTGACATATATAATCACCAAAGACCTACAGAATACCAAGACAGGACTACTCAACATTCTGTCATAACGTACATGGTAAATGGATCCCAGGAAGAACAGACATCTGTATATGTGTAAAAGAACCACATCTTCCACACCTACAACAAGCCAAACATTGTAATCAAACTTGCTGCAATAAAAAATACAAAAAATTAAATTAAAAACACGAACAAGAAGTAGTGAGACAAACTTGAGGGGCTTTCTCCTGGCACATTCCATTCTAAATTCCAATCTAGAACACCACTTCCACTGAGGCTCTCTTGCCCTAGTAACCAGATTTGGTAAGGGTGAACTGCTGCCACGGTGTGGCCGTTTCACACAACAGCAGCTTTAATCCCAGCGCTAATGGTCAGTTGATATTCAAAATCATTGCAGGCCTGTAAATGACACCTGCCCTGAAAACAAACCTGGGGTCACATATCGACCAAAAAATTCAAAGGACGTCCATATTTCAAAACGACCGTTTCAAAAGGCATATTTTACGCACATTAGTGTTCTGCTTCTTTTCCTTTCTTTCCTTTTTTGTTAAAAAAAACGGGAATGGAAAAAGGCATCCCTCACAATGGGCGAAAATCGGTGCAAACGAATCAATGGACAGAGGTTTAATCTCCAATATATATAAACAGCTCATGCAGCTTAATATTAAAAAAAACAAACAACCCAATACAAAAATGGGCAGAAGATCTAAAGAGACGTTTCTTCAAAGAAGACACAGAGATGGCCAAGACGCACATGAAAAGCTGCTCAACAGCACTAATTATTAGAGAAATGCAAATCAAAACTACAATGAGGTATCACCTCACACCTGTTAGAATCGGCATCATCAGAAAATCTACAAACAACCAATTCTGGGGAGGGTGTGGACAAAAGGAGCCCTCTTCCACTATTGGTGGGAATGTAACTTGATACAGTCACTATGGAGAACAGTATGGAATTTCCTTAAAAAAACTAGAAATAGAATTACCATCTGATCCAGCAATCCCACTTCTGGGCATATACCCAGAGAATACGGTAAATCAAAAAGGCACATTCACCACAATGTTCGTTGCAGCACTATTTACAATAGCCAGGTAATGGAAGCAACCTAAATGCCCACAGACAGATGAATGGATAAAGATGTGGTACATATATAAAATGAAATATTACTCGGCCATAAACAGGAATGAAACTGGGTCATTTGTAGAGACATCGATAGATCGAGAGACTGTCATACAGAATGAAGTAAGTCAGAAAGATGAAACCAAATACTGTATATTAATGCATATATGTGGAACCTAAACAATGGTACAGATGAACTGGTTTGCAGCGAAGAAATAGAGACACAGAGGTAGAGAACAAACGTATGGACACCAAGTGTGGGAAGCCATGGGGTGGTGGTGGTGGGATGAGTTGGGAGATTGGGATTGACCTGTATACATGTATATGCATAAAATACATAACTAATAATAAACTGCTGTATAAAAAAAATAAAATTAAATTTCAAAATTTTAAAAAATAAAATTTAAAAATAAAAGAGAATAAAGTTCTTCCCGTCTCACAGATGTATTTATAGGAATGAATTATTTCCATGCTTATATCTATAAATATATAAAAGAGGAATAAAATCTAACTTGAACCATAAAAGAAAAAAAAACCTGAACCCATGAGTTATACAGAGGAAAACCCTATCAGCGCACTTGCTCCAGCGGTAAACAATTCTAAAATTGGTCAGAGGTGGGAAACCATCTCCCATACAGCCAGCAACCCACCGCCCACGCAAGGAGCGTCCTCATTGCAAAGCTGGGGGACCGTGCCGAGGCATCTGTGAGTAAACGTGAGCTGAGCCCCAGGCCAGCTGCTGCTGAACTGTTCCCACCCTTTCCAGGTAAAACACCTGAATATGTACAGGGGCTTGAAAGCCTAGAGGAAGGACCGTGGAGCCACACCAGCGACAGCACGCAGGCCAACTTGGTGCCTGCAGGCCAGCCAGGGTGGTCCTGGTCCCGGGCGCTCTTCCAGAAGCTTTCCATTGCCCTGCCTGAGATACCCCTCCTGTCCCGGCCCCCACTGCTTTTTTCCTTCCTCACCTCGGTCCGGAGAGAAATTGCAGCGGAAGGTATGGGTGACACATCCTCTTCTTTACAGGCGGCAGCCTGGCAACTCCCGCAGAAAGGCCAGCAGAAACCCACTCAGGCCGGGCCACCCACAAAGCTGTGGCCCCTCACTCCCTCCCACCAGCACAGCCCCGAGACTGCTGACGGGGAAGAGAATATGGAGTCAGGCACAGCTTCAGGGGCTATTGCTGCCTGAAGCTCTGTTTATATTGACCTCAACGAGGCACACCTGGGGAGGGCGGGCCGGCAGGGTAAGGCTGCCCAGGTCAGCTAATCCACAACCCTCAGGGAATCACATTGTTAAAAATGGACCCCGCTAAGGCATAAGAGAAGCCAAGGGAAAAAAGGACACAATGCCATTTGCAGCACCGTAGATGAGTCTAGAAGTAATCACGTGACTTGTAGTAAGTGAGAAAGTGAAAGACACATATCATATCATATCACTTATAGGTGTTACCTAAAAATGGATACCAGGGCAGATATTTCCACGGAGAAGGGCAATCACAGATTCATTAAACAAACTTATGGTTCACCAATGGAAACGTGTGAGGATTGGTTTCATTACGATATCGGGGTTAACAGACATATACAAACACAGGTGACATATATAATCACCAAAGACCTACAGAATAGCAAGAGAGGACTACTCAACATTCTGTCATAACGTACATGGGAAAAGGATCCCAGGAAGAACAGTCATCTGTATATGTGTAAAAGAACCACATCTTCCACACCTACAACAAGCCAAATATTGTTATCAAACTTGCTGTAATAAAAAATATTAAATTAAATTAAATACACGAACAAGAAGTAGTGAGACAAACGTGAGGGGCTTTCTCCTGGCACATTCCATTCTAAACTCCAATCTAAAACACCACTTCCACTGAGGCTCTCTTGCCCTAGTAACCAGATTTGGTAAGGGTGAACTGCTGCCACCTTGTGGCCGTTTCACACAACAGCAGCTTTAATCCCAACACTAATGGTCAGTTGATATTCAAAATCATTACAGGCCTGTAAATGACACCTGCCCTGAAAACAAATCCTGGGGTCACATATCGACCAAAAAATTCAAAGGACGTCCATATTTCAAAACGACCGTTTCAAAAGGCATATTTTACGCACATTAGTGTTCTGCTTCTTTTCCTTTCTTTCCTTTTTTGTTAAAAAACACGGGAATGGAAAAAGGCATCCCTCAGAATGGGCGAAAATCGTTGCAGACGAATCAATGGAGAGAGGTTTAATCTCCAATATATATAAACAGCACATGCAGCTAAATATTAAAAAAGCAAACAACCCCCAAAAAATGGGCAGAAGATCTAAAGAGACGTTTCTTCAAAGGAGACACAGAGATGGCCAAGACGCACATGAAAGGCTGCTCAACAGAACTAATTATTAGAGAAATGCAAATGAAAACTACAATGAGGTATCACCTCACACCTGTTAGAATCATCATCATCAGAAAATCTACACACAACCAATTCTGGGGAGGGTGTGGACAAAAGGAGCCCTCTTCCACTATTGGTGGGAATGTAAATTGATACAGTCACTATCGAGAACACTATGGAGTTTCCTTAAAAGAACTAGAAATAGAATTACCATCAGATCCCGCAATCCCACTTCTGGGCATATACCCAGAGAATACGGTAAATCAAAAAGGCACATTCACCACAATGTTCGTTGCAGCACTATTTACAATAGCCAGGTAATGGAAGCAACCTAAATGCCCACAGACAGATGAATGGATATAGATGTGGTACATATATAAAATGGAATATTACTCGGCCATAAAAAGGAATGAAACTGGGTCATTTGTAGAGACATCGATGGATCGAGAGACTGTCATACAGAATGAAGTAAGTCAGAAAGAGGAAAACAAATATTGTATATTAATGCATATATGTGGAGCCTAAAAATGGTACAGATGAACTGGTTTGCAGGGAAGAAATAGAGACACAGAGGTAGAGAACAAACGTATGGACACCAAGTGTGGGAAGCCATGGGGTGGTGGTGGTGGGATGAGTTGGGAGTTTGGGATTGACCTGTATACATGTATATGCATAAAATACATAACTAATAATAACGTGCTGTATAAAAAAATAAATAAAATTAAATTTCAAAATTTTAAAAAATAAAATTTAAAAATAAAACAGAAAAAAAGTTCTTCCCGTCACAGAGATGTATTTTTAGGAACGAATTATTTCCATGCTTATATCTATAAACACATAAAAGAAGAATAAAATCTAACTTGAACCATAAAAGAAAAAAAAACCTGAACCCACGAGTTATACAGAGGAAATCCCTATCAGGGCACTTGCTCCAGTGGGAAACAATTCTGAAATTGGTGAGAGTTGGGGATCCATCTCCCATACAGCCAGCAACCCAGCCCCCACGCAAGGAGCGTCCTCATTGCAAAGCTGGGGGACCGTGCCGAGGCATCTGTGAGTAAACGTGAGCTGAGCCCCAGGCCAGCTGCTGCTGAACTGTTCCCACCCTTCCCAGGTAAAACACCTGAATATGTACAAGGGCTTGAAAGCCTAGAGGAAGGACCGTGGAGCCACACCAGTGACAGCACGCAGGCCAACTTGGTGCCTGCAGGACAGCCAGGGTGGTCCTGGCCCCGGGCGCTCTTCCAGAAGCTTTCCATTGCCCTGCCTGAGATACCCCTCCTGTCCCGGCCCCCACTGCTTTTTTCCTTCCTCACCTCTGTCCGGAGAGATATTCCAGCGGAAGGTATGGTTGACACAACCTCTTCTTTACAGGCGGCAGCCTGGCAACTCCTGCAGAAAGGCCAGCAGAACCCCACTCACACCGGGCCACCCACAAAGCTGTGGCCCCTCACTCCCTCCCACCAGCACAGCCCCGAGACTGCTGACGGGGCAGAGAATATGGAGTCAGGCACAGCTTCAGGGGCTATTGCTGCCTGGAGCTCTGTTTATATTGACCTCAAAGAGGCACACCTGGGGAGGGCGGGCCGGCAGGGTAAGGCTGCCCAGGTCAGCTAATCCACAACCCTCAGGGAATCACATTGTTGAAAATGGACCCCGCTAAGGCAGAAGAGAAGCCAAGGGAAAAAAGGACACAATGCCATTTGCAGCACCGTAGATGAGTCTAGAAGTAATCACGTGATTTGTAGTAAGTCAGAAAGTGAAAGACACATATCATATCATTTATAGGTGTTACCTAAAAATGGATACCAGGGCAGATATTTCCACAGAGAAGGGCAATCACAGATTCATTAAACAAACTTATGGTTCACCAATGGAAAGGTGTGAGGATTGGATTCATTACGATATAGGGATTAACAGACATATACAAACACAGGTGACATATATAATCACCAAAGACCTACAGAATACCAAGAGAGGACTACTCAACATTCTGTCATAACGTACATGGGAAAAGGATCCCAGGAAGAACAGACATCTGTATACGTGTAAAAGAAACACATCTTCCACACCTACAACAAGTCAAACATTGTAAACAAACTGGCTGTAATAAAAAATAAAAAAAAATTAAATTAAAAACACGAACAAGAAGTAGTCAGACAAACTTGAGGGGCTTTCTCCTGGCACATTCCATTCTAAATTCCAATCTAGAACACCACTTCCACTGAGGCTCTCTTGCCTTAGTAACCAGATTTGGTAAGGGAGAACTGCTGCCACCTTGTGGCCGTTTCACACAACAGCAGCTTTAATCCCAGCGCTAATGGTCAGTTGATATTCAAAATCATTGCAGGCCTGTAAATGACACCTGCCCTGAAAACAAATCCTGGGGTCACATATCGACCAAAAAATTCAAAGGACGTCCATATTTCAAAACGACCGTTTCAAAAGGCATATTTTACGCACATTAGTGTTCTGCTTCTTTTCCTTTCTTTCCTTTTTTGTTAAAAAACACGGGAATGGAAAAAGGCATCCCTCAGAATGGGCGAAAATCGTTGCAAACGAATCAATGGACAGAGGTTTAATTTCCAATATATATAAACAGCTCATGCAGCTTAATATTAAAAAAACAAACAACCCACTACAAAAATGGGCAGAAGATCTAAAGAGACGTTTCTTCAAAGAAGACATATAGATGGCCGAGACGCACATGAAAAGCTGCTCAACAGCACTAATTAGAGAAATGCAAATCAAAACTACAATGAGGTATCACCTCACACCTGTTAGAATCGGCATCATCAGAAAATCTACAAACAACCAATTCTGGGGAGGGTGTGGACAAAAGGAGCCCTCTTCCACTATTGGTGGGAATGTAAATTGATACAGTCACTATGGAGAACAGTATGGAGTTTCCTTAAAAAAATTAGAAATAGAATTTCCATCTGATCCAGCAATCCCAATTCTGGGCATATACCCAGAGAAAATCGTAAATCAAAAAGGCAGATACACCACAATGTTCGTTGCAGCACTATTTACAATAGCCAGGTAATGGAAGCAACCTAAATTCCCTCAGACAGATGAATGGATAAAGATGTGGTACATATATGAAATGGAATATTACTCGGCCATGAAAAGGAATGAAACTGGTCATTTGTAGAGACATCGATGGATCGAGAGACTGTCATACAGAATGAAATAAGTCAGAAAGAGGAAAACAAATATTGTATATTAATGCATATATGTGGAGCCTAAAAAATGGTACAGATGAACTGGTTTGCAGGGAAGAAATAGAGACACAGAGGTAGAGAACAAACGTATGGACACCAAGTGTGGGAAGCCATGGGGTGGTGGTGGTGGGATGAGTTGGGAGTTTGGGATTGACCAGTATACATGTATATGCATAAAATACATAACTAATAATAACGTGCTGTATAAAAAAATAAATAAAATTAAATTTCAAAATTTTAAAAAATAAAATTTAAAAATAAAACCGAAAAAAGTTCTTCCCGTCACACAGATGTATTTATAGGAATGAATTATTTCCATGCTTATATCTATAAATACATAAAAGAGGAATAAAATCTAACTTGAACCATAAAAGAAAAAAAAGTGAACCCATGAGTTATACAGAGGAAAACCCTATCAGGGCACTTGCTCCAGTGGTAAACAATTCTGAAATTGGTCAGAGGTGGGGAACCATCTCCCATACAGCCAGCAACCCACCCCCCACGCAAGGAGCATCCTCATTGCAAAGCTGGGGGACCGTGCCGAGGCATCTGTGAGTAAACGTGAGCTGAGCCCCAGGCCAGCTGCTGCTGAACTGTTCCCACCCTTCCCAGGTAAAACACCTGAATATGTACAAGGGCTTGAAAGCCTAGAGGAAGGGCTGTCGAGCCACACCAGTGACAGCACGCAGGCCAACTTGGTGCCTGCAGGCCAGCCAGGGTGGTCTTGACCCGGGCGCTCTTCCAGAAGCTTTCCATTGCCCTGCCTGAGATTCCCCTCCTGTCCCGGCCCCCACTACTTTTTTCCTTCCTCACCTCTGTCCGGAGAGAAATTCCAGCGGAAGGTATGGGTGACACAACCTCTTCTTTACAGGCGGCAGCCTGGCAACTCCTGCAGAAAGGCCAGCAGAACCCCACTCACACCGGGCCACCCACAAAGCTGGGGCCCCTCACTCCCTCCCACCAGCACAGCCCCGAGACTGCTGACGGGGCAGACAATATGGAGTCAGGCACAGCTTCAGGGGCTATTGCTGCCTGGAGCGCTGTTTATATTGACCTCAACGAGGCACAGCTGGGGAGGGCGGGCCGGCAGGGTAAGGCTGCCCAGGTCAGCTAATCCACAACCCTCAGGGAATCACATTGTTGAAAATGGACCCCGCTAAGGCAGAAGAGACGCCAAGGGAAAAAAGGACACAATGCCATTTGCAGCACCGTAGATGAGTCTAGAAGTAATCACGTGACTTGTAGTAAGTCAGAAAGTGAAAGACACATATCATATCATATCACTTATAGGTGTTACCTAAAAATGGATACCAGGGCAGATATTTCCACGGAGAAGGGCAATCACAGATTCATTAAACAAACTTATGGTTCACCAATGGAAAGGTGTGAGGATTGGTTTCATTACGATATCGGGGTTAACAGACATATACAAACACAGGTGACATATATAATCACCAAAGACCTACAGAATACCAAGAGAGGACTACTCAACATTCTGTCATAACGTACATGGGAAAAGGATCCCAGGAAGAACAGACATCTGTATACGTGTAAAAGAACCACATCTTCCACATCTACAACAAGCCAAACATTGTAATCAAACTTGCTGTAATAAGAAATAAAAAATTAAATTAAAAACACGAACAAGAAGTAGTGAGACAAACGTGAGGGGCTTTCTCCTGGCACATTCCATTCTAAACTCCAATCTAGAACACCACTTCCACTGAGGTTCTCTTGCCCTAGTAACCAGATTTGGTAAGGGTGAACTGCTGCCACCTTGTGGCCGTTTCACACAACAGCAGCTTTAATCCCAACGCTAATGGTCAGTTGATATTCAAAATCATTGCAGGCCTGTAAATGACACCTGCCCTGAAAACAAATCCTGGGGTCACATATTGACCAAAAAATTCAAAGGACGTCCATATTTCAAAACGACCGTTTCAAAAGGCATATTTTACGCACATTAGTGTTCTGCTTCTTTTCTTTTCTTTCCTTTTTTGTTAAAAAACACGGGAATGGAAAAAGGCATCCCTCAGAATGGGTGAAAATCTTTGCAAACGAATCAATGGACAGAGGTTTAATCTCCAATCTATATAAACAGCTCATGCAGCTTAATATTAAAAAAACAAACAACACAAAACAAATGAGCAGAAGATCTAAAGAGACGTTTCTTCAAAGGAGACCAGAGATGGCCAAGACGCACATGAAAAGCTGCTCAACAGCACTAATTATTAGACAAATGCAAATCAAAACTACAATGAGGTATCACCTCACACCTGTTAGAATCGGCATCATCAGAAAATCTACAAACAACCAATTCTGGGGAGGGTGTGGACAAAAGGAGCCCTCTTCCACTATTGGTGGGAATGTAAATTGATACAGTCACTATGGAGAACAGTATGGAGTTTCCTTAAAAAAATTAGAAATAGAATTTCCATCTGATCCAGCAATCCCACTTCTGGGCATATACCCAGAGAAAACCGTATTTCAAAAAGGCACATTCACCACAATGTTCGTTGCAGCACTATTTACAATAGCCAGGTAATGGAAGCAACCTAAATGCCCACAGACAGATGAATGGATAAAGATGTGGTACATATATAAAATGGAATATTACTCGGCCATTAAAAGGAATGAAACTGGGTCATTTGTAGAGACATCCATGGATCGAGAGACTGTCATACAGAAAGAAGTAAGTCAGAAAGAGGAAAACAAATATTGTATATTAATGCATATATGTGGAGCCTAAAAATGGTACAGATGAACTGGTTTGCAGGGAAGAAATAGAGACACAGAAGTAGAGAACAAACGTATGGACACCAAGTGTGGGAAGCCATGGGGTGGTGGTGGTGGGATGAGTTGGGAGTTTGGGATTGACCTGTATACATGTATATGCATAAAATACATAACTAATAATAACGTGCTGTATAAAAAAATAAATAAAATTAAATTTCAATATTTTAAAAAATAAAATTTAAAAATAAAACAGAAAAAATTCTTCCCGTCACACAGATGAATTTATAGGAATGAATTAATTCCATGCTTATATTTATAAATACATAAAAGAGGAATAAAATCTAACATGAACCATAAAAAAAAAACCTGAACCCACGAGTTATACAGAGCATAACCCTATCAGGGCACTTGCTCCAGTGGTAAACAATTCTGAAATTGGTCAGA
This sequence comes from Mesoplodon mirus, assembly GCF_964341445.2. Classification (NCBI taxonomy): domain Eukaryota; kingdom Metazoa; phylum Chordata; class Mammalia; order Artiodactyla; family Ziphiidae; genus Mesoplodon; species Mesoplodon mirus. The sequence continues at coordinate 394,061 of NW_028295654.1, forward strand.
GGTGGGGAACCATCTCCCATACAGCCAGCAACCCACACCCCACGCAAGGAGCGTCCTCATTGCAAAGCAGGGGGACTGTGCCGAGGCATCTGTGAGTAAACGTGAGCTGAGCCCCAGGCCAGCTGCTGCTGAACTGTTCCCACCCTTTCCAGGTAAAACACCTGAATATGTACAAGGGCTTGAAAGCCTAGAGGAAGGACCGTGGAGCCACACCAGTGACAGCACGCAGGCCAACTTGGTGCCTGCAGGCCAGCCAGTGTGGTCCTGGCCCCGGGCGCTCTTCCAAAATCTTTCCATTGCCCTGCCTGAGATTCCCCTCCTGTCCCGGCCCCCACTGCTTTTTTCCTTCCTCACCTCTGTCCGGAGAGAAATTCCAGCAGAAGGTATGGGTGACACAACCTCTTCTTTACAGGCGGCAGCCTGGCAACTCCTGCAGAAAGGCCAGCAGAACCCCACTCACACCGGGCCACCCACAAAGCTGTGGACCCTCACTCCCTCCCACCAGCACAGACCCGAGACTGCTGACGGGGCAGAGAATATGGAGTCAGGCACAGCTTCAGGGGCTATTGCTTCCTGGAGCGCTGTTTATATTGACCTCAACGAGGCACACCTGGGGAGGGCGGGCCGTCAGGGTAAGGCTGCCCAGGTCAGCTAATCCACAACCCTCAGGGAATCACATTGTTGAAAATGGACCCCGCTAAGGCAGAAGAGACGCCAAGGGAAAAAAGGACACAATGCCATTTGCAGCACCGTAGATGAGTCTAGAAGTAATCACGCGACTTGTAGTAAGTCAGAAAGTGAAAGACACATATCATATCATATCACTTATAGGTGTTACCTAAAAATGGATACCAGGGCAGATATTTCCACGGAGAAGGGCAATCACAGATTCATTAAACAAACTTATGGTTCACCAATGGAAAGGTGTGAGGATTGGTTTCATTACGATATCGGGGTTAACAGACATATACAAACACAGGTGACATATATAATCACCAAAGACCTACAGAATACCAAGAGAGGACTACTCAACATTCTGTCATAACGTACATGGGAAAAGGATCCCAGGAAGAACAGACATCTGTATACGTGTAAAAGAACCACATCTTCCACATCTACAACAAGCCAAACATTGTAATCAAACTTGCTGTAATAAGAAATAAAAAATTAAATTAAAAACACGAACAAGAAGTAGTGAGACAAACGTGAGGGGCTTTCTCCTGGCACATTCCATTCTAAACTCCAATCTAGAACACCACTTCCACTGAGGTTCTCTTGCCCTAGTAACCAGATTTGGTAAGGGTGAACTGCTGCCACCTTGTGGCCGTTTCACACAACAGCAGCTTTAATCCCAACGCTAATGGTCAGTTGATATTCAAAATCATTGCAGGCCTGTAAATGACACCTGCCCTGAAAACAAATCCTGGGGTCACATATCGACCAAAAAATTCAAAGGACGTCCGTATTTCAAAACGACCGTTTCAAAAGGCATATTTTACGCACATTAGTGTTCTACTTCTTTTCCTTTCTTTCCTTTTTTGTTAAAAAACACGGGAATGGAAAAAGGCATCCCTCAGAATGGGCGAAAATCGTTGCAAACGAATCAATGGACAGAGGTTTAATCTCCAATCTATATAAACAGCTCATGCAGCTTAATATTAAAAAAACAAACAACCCCAAAAAAATGGGCAGAAGATCTAAAGAGACGTTTCTTCAAAGGAGACACAGAGATGGCCACGACGCACATGAAAAGCTGCTCAACAGCACTAATTATTAGAGAAATTCAAATCAAAACTACAATGAGGTATCACCTCACACCTGTTAGAATCGGCATCATCAGAAAATCTACAAACAACCAATTCTGGGGAGGGTGTGGACAAAAGGAACCCTCTTCCACTACTGGTGGGAATGTAAATTGATACAGTCACTATGGAGAACAGTATGGAGTTTCCTTAAAAAAATTAGAAATAGAATTTCCATCTGATCCAGCAATCCCACTTCTGGGCATATACCCAGAGAAAACCGTATTTCAAAAAGGCACATTCACCACAATGTTCGTTGCAGCACTATTTACAATAGCCAGGTAATGGAAGCAACCTAAATGCCCACAGACAGATGAATGGATAAAGATGTGGTACATATATAAAATGGAATATTACTTGGCCATTAAAAGGAATGAAACTGGGTCATTTGTAGAGACATCGATGGATCGAGAGACTGTCATACCGAAAGAAGTAAGTCAGAAAGAGGAAAACAAATATTGTATATTAATGCACATATGTGGAGCCTAAAAATGGTACAGATGAACTGGTTTGCAGGGAAGAAATAGAGAAACAGAGGTAGAGAACAAACGTATGGACACCAAGAGTGGGAAGCCATGGGGTGGTGGTGGTGGGATGAGTTGGGAGTTTGGGATTGACCTGTATACATGTATATGCATAAAATACATAACTAATAATAACGTGCTGTATAAAAAAATAAATAAAATTAAATTTCAAAATTTAAAAAAATAAAATTTAAAAATAAAACAGAAAAAAGTTCTTCCCGTCACACAGATGTATTTATAGGAATGAATTATTTCCATGCTTATATCTATAAATACATAAAAGAGGAATAAAATCTAAGTTGAACCATAAAAAAAAAACCTGAACCCACGAGTTATACAGAGGATAACCCTATCAGGGCACTTGCTCCAGCGGTAAACAATTCTGAAATTGGTCAGAGGTGGGGAACCATCTCCCATACAGCCAGCAACCCACACCCCACGCAAGCAGCGTCCTCATTGCAAAGCTGGGGGACCGTGCCGAGGCATCTGTGAGTAAACGTGAGCTGAGCCCCAGGCCAGCTGCTGCTGAACTGTTCCCACCCTTTCCAGGTAAAACACCTGAATATGTACAAGGGCTTGAAAGCCTAGAGGAAGGACCGTGGAGCCACACCAGTGACAGCACGCAGGCCAACTTGATGCCTGCAGGCCAGCCAGTGTGGTCCTGGCACCGGGCGCTCTTCCAGAAGCTTTCCATTGCCCTGCCTGAGATACCCCTCCTGTCCCGGCCCCCACTGCTTTTTTCCTTCCTCACCTCTGTCCGGAGAGAAATTCCAGGAGAAGGTATGGGTGACACAACCTCTTCTTTACAGGCGGCAGCCTGGCAACTCCTGCAGAAAGGCCAGCAGAACCCCACTCACACCGGGCCACCCACAAAGCTGTGGCCCCTCACTCCCTCCCACCAGCACAGCCCCGAGACTGCTGACGGGGCAGACAATATGGAGTCAGGCACAGCTTCAGGGGCTATTGCTGCCTGGAGCGCTGTTTATATTGACCTCAACGAGGCAGACCTGGGGAGGGCGGGCCGTCAGGGTAAGGCTGCCCAGGTCAGCTAATCCACAACCCTCAGGGAATCACATTGTTGAAAATGGACCCCGCTAAGGCAGAAGAGACGCCAAGGGAAAAAAGGACACAATTCCATTTGCAGCACCGTAGATGAGTCTAGAAGTAATCACGCGACTTGTAGTAAGTCAGAAAGTGAAAGACACATATCATATCATATCACTTATAGGTGTTACCTAAAAATGGATACCAGGGCAGATATTTCCACGGAGAAGGGCAATCACAGATTCATTAAACAAACTTATGGTTCACCAATGGAAAGGTGTGAGGATTGGTTTCATTACGATATCGGGGTTAACAGACATATACAAACACAGGTGACATATATAATCACCAAAGACCTACAGAATACCAAGAGAGGACTACTCAACATTCTGTCATAACGTACATGGGAAAAGGATCCCAGGAAGAACAGACATCTGTATACGTGTAAAAGAACCACATCTTCCACATCTACAACAAGCCAAACATTGTAATCAAACTTGCTGTAATAAGAAATAAAAAATTAAATTAAAAACACGAACAAGAAGTAGTGAGACAAACGTGAGGGGCTTTCTCCTGGCACATTCCATTCTAAACTCCAATCTAGAACACCACTTCCACTGAGGCTCTCTTGCCCTAGTAACCAGATTTGGTAAGGGTGAACTGCTGCCACCTTGTGGCCGTTTCACACAACAGCAGCTTTAATCCCAACGCTAATGGTCAGTTGATATTCAAAATCATTGCAGGCCTGTAAATGACACCTGCCCTGAAAACAAATCCTGGGGTCACATATCGACCAAAAAATTCAAAGGACGTCCATATTTCAAAACGACCGTTTCAAAAGGCATATTTTACGCACATTAGTGTTCTACTTCTCTTCCTTTCTTTCCTTTTTTGTTAAAAAACACGGGAATGGAAAAAGGCATCCCTCAGAATGGGCGAAAATCGTTGCAAACGAATCAATGGACAGAGGTTTAATCTCCAATCTATATAAACAGCTCATGCAGCTTAATATTAAAAAAACAAACAACCCCAAAAAAATGGGCAGAAGATCTAAAGAGACGTTTCTTCAAAGGAGACACAGAGATGGCCACGACGCACATGAAAAGCTGCTCAACAGCACTAATTATTAGAGAAATTCAAATCAAAACTACAATGAGGTATCACCTCACACCTGTTAGAATCGGCATCATCAGAAAATCTACAAACAACCAATTCTGGGGAGGGTGTGGACAAAAGGAACCCTCTTCCACTACTGGTGGGAATGTAAATTGATACAGTCACTATGGAGAACAGTATGGAGTTTCCTTAAAAAAATTAGAAATAGAATTTCCATCTGATCCAGCAATCCCACTTCTGGGCATATACCCAGAGAAAACCGTATTTCAAAAAGGCACATTCACCACAATGTTCGTTGCAGCACTATTTACAATAGCCAGGTAATGGAAGCAACCTAAATGCCCACAGACAGATGAATGGATAAAGATGTGGTACATATATAAAATGGAATATTACTTGGCCATTAAAAGGAATGAAACTGGGTCATTTGTAGAGACATCGATGGATCGAGAGACTGTCATACCGAAAGAAGTAAGTCAGAAAGAGGAAAACAAATATTGTATATTAATGCACATATGTGGAGCCTAAAAATGGTACAGATGAACTGGTTTGCAGGGAAGAAATAGAGAAACAGAGGTAGAGAACAAACGTATGGACACCAAGAGTGGGAAGCCATGGGGTGGTGGTGGTGGGATGAGTTGGGAGTTTGGGATTGACCTGTATACATGTATATGCATAAAATACATAACTAATAATAACGTGCTGTATAAAAAAATAAATAAAATTAAATTTCAAAATTTAAAAAAATAAAATTTAAAAATAAAACAGAAAAAAGTTCTTCCCGTCACACAGATGTATTTATAGGAATGAATTATTTCCATGCTTATATCTATAAATACATAAAAGAGGAATAAAATCTAAGTTGAACCATAAAAAAAAAACCTGAACCCACGAGTTATACAGAGGATAACCCTATCAGGGCACTTGCTCCAGCGGTAAACAATTCTGAAATTGGTCAGAGGTGGGGAACCATCTCCCATACAGCCAGCAACCCACACCCCACGCAAGCAGCGTCCTCATTGCAAAGCTGGGGGACCGTGCCGAGGCATCTGTGAGTAAACGTGAGCTGAGCCCCAGGCCAGCTGCTGCTGAACTGTTCCCACCCTTTCCAGGTAAAACACCTGAATATGTACAAGGGCTTGAAAGCCTAGAGGAAGGACCGTGGAGCCACACCAGTGACAGCACGCAGGCCAACTTGATGCCTGCAGGCCAGCCAGTGTGGTCCTGGCACCGGGCGCTCTTCCAGAAGCTTTCCATTGCCCTGCCTGAGATACCCCTCCTGTCCCGGCCCCCACTGCTTTTTTCCTTCCTCACCTCTGTCCGGAGAGAAATTCCAGGAGAAGGTATGGGTGACACAACCTCTTCTTTACAGGCGGCAGCCTGGCAACTCCTGCAGAAAGGCCAGCAGAACCCCACTCACACCGGGCCACCCACAAAGCTGTGGCCCCTCACTCCCTCCCACCAGCACAGCCCCGAGACTGCTGACGGGGCAGACAATATGGAGTCAGGCACAGCTTCAGGGGCTATTGCTGCCTGGAGCGCTGTTTATATTGACCTCAACGAGGCAGACCTGGGGAGGGCGGGCCGTCAGGGTAAGGCTGCCCAGGTCAGCTAATCCACAACCCTCAGGGAATCACATTGTTGAAAATGGACCCCGCTAAGGCAGAAGAGACGCCAAGGGAAAAAAGGACACAATTCCATTTGCAGCACCGTAGATGAGTCTAGAAGTAATCACGCGACTTGTAGTAAGTCAGAAAGTGAAAGACACATATCATATCATATCACTTATAGGTGTTACCTAAAAATGGATACCAGGGCAGATATTTCCACGGAGAAGGGCAATCACAGATTCATTAAACAAACTTATGGTTCACCAATGGAAAGGTGTGAGGATTGGTTTCATTACGATATCGGGGTTAACAGACATATACAAACACAGGTGACATATATAATCACCAAAGACCTACAGAATACCAAGAGAGGACTACTCAACATTCTGTCATAACGTACATGGGAAAAGGATCCCAGGAAGAACAGACATCTGTATACGTGTAAAAGAACCACATCTTCCACATCTACAACAAGCCAAACATTGTAATCAAACTTGCTGTAATAAGAAATAAAAAATTAAATTAAAAACACGAACAAGAAGTAGTGAGACAAACGTGAGGGGCTTTCTCCTGGCACATTCCATTCTAAACTCCAATCTAGAACACCACTTCCACTGAGGCTCTCTTGCCCTAGTAACCAGATTTGGTAAGGGTGAACTGCTGCCACCTTGTGGCCGTTTCACACAACAGCAGCTTTAATCCCAACGCTAATGGTCAGTTGATATTCAAAATCATTGCAGGCCTGTAAATGACACCTGCCCTGAAAACAAATCCTGGGGTCACATATCGACCAAAAAATTCAAAGGACGTCCATATTTCAAAACGACCGTTTCAAAAGGCATATTTTACGCACATTAGTGTTCTACTTCTCTTCCTTTCTTTCCTTTTTTGTTAAAAAACACGGGAATGGAAAAAGGCATCCCTCAGAATGGGCGAAAATCGTTGCAAACGAATCAATGGACAGAGGTTTAATCTCCAATCTATATAAACAGCTCATGCAGCTTAATATTAAAAAAACAAACAACCCCAAAAAAATGGGCAGAAGATCTAAAGAGACGTTTCTTCAAAGGAGACACAGAGATGGCCAAGACGCACATGAAAAGCTGCTCAACAGCACTAATTATTAGAGAAATTCAAATCAAAACTACAATGAGGTATCACCTCACACCTGTTAGTATCGGCATCATCAGAAAATCTACAAACAACCAATTCTGGGGAGGGTGTGGACAAAAGGAACCCTCTTCCACTACTGGTGGGAATGTAAATTGATACAGTCACTATGGAGAACAGTATGGAGTTTCCTTAAAATAATTAGAAATAGAATTTCCATCTGATCCAGCAATCCCAATTCTGGGCATATACCCAGAGAAAACCGTATTTCAAAAAGGCACATTCACCACAATGTTCGTTGCAGCACTATTTACAATAGCCAGGTAATGGAAGCAACCTAAATGCCCACAGACAGATGAATGGATAAAGATGTGGTACATATATAAAATGGAATATTACTCGGCCATTAAAAGGAATGAAACTGGGTCATTTGTAGAGACATCGATGGATCGAGAGACTGTCATACAGAAAGAAGTAAGTCAGAAAGAGGAAAACAAATATTGTATATTAATGCACATATGTGGAGCCTAAAAATGGTACAGATGAACTGGTTTGCAGGGAAGAAATAGAGAAACAGAGGTAGAGAACAAACGTATGGACACCAAGTGTGGGAAGCCATGGGGTGGTGGTGGTGGGATGAGTTGGGAGTTTGGGATTGACCTGTATACATGTATATGCATAAAATACATAACTAATAATAACGTGCTGTATAAAAAAATAAATAAAATTAAATTTCAAAATTTAAAAAAATAAAATTTAAAAATAAAACAGAAAAAAGTTCTTCCCGTCACACAGATGTATTTATAGGAATGAATTATTTCCATGCTTATATCTATAAATACATAAAAGAGGAATAAAATCTAAGTTGAACCATAAAAAAAAAAACCTAAACACACGAGTTATACAGAGGATAACCCTATCAGGGCACTTGCTCCAGCGGTAAACAATTCTGAAATTGGTCAGAGGTGGGGAACCATCTCCCATACAGCCAGCAACCCACACCCCACGCAAGGAGCGTCCTCATTGCAAAGCTGGGGGACCGTGCCGAGGCATCTGTGAGTAAACGTGAGCTGAGCCCCAGGCCAGCTGCTGCTGAACTGTTCCCACCCTTTCCAGGTAAAACACCTGAATATGTACAAGGGCTTGAAAGCCTAGAGGAAGGACCGTGGAGCCACACCAGTGACAGCACGCAGGCCAACTTGGTGCCTGCAGGCCAGCCAGTGTGGTCCTGGCACCGGGCGCTCTTCCAGAAGCTTTCCATTGCCCTGCCTGAGATACCCCTCCTGTCCCGGCCCCCACTGCTTTTTTCCTTCCTCACCTCTGTCCGGAGAGAAATTCCAGCAGAAGGTATGGGTGACACAACCTCTTCTTTACAGGCGGCAGCCTGGCAACTCCTGCAGAAAGGCCAGCAGAACCCCACTCACACCGGGCCACCCACAAAGCTGTGGCCCCTCACTCCCTCCCACCAGCACAGCCCCGAGACTGCTGACGGGGCAGACAATATGGAGTCAGGCACAGCTTCAGGGGCTATTGCTGCCTGGAGCGCTGTTTATATTGACCTCAACGAGGCAGACCTGGGGAGGGCGGGCCGTCAGGGTAAGGCTGCCCAGGTCAGCTAATCCACAACCCTCAGGGAATCACATTGTTGAAAATGGACCCCGCTAAGGCAGAAGAGACGCCAAGGGAAAAAAGGACACAATGCCATTTGCAGCACCGTAGATGAGTCTAGAAGTAATCACGTGACTTGTAGTAAGTCAGAAAGTGAAAGACACATATCCTATCATATCACTTATAGGTGTTACCTAAAAATGGATACCAGGGCAGATATTTCCACGGAGAAGGGCAATCACAGATTCATTACACAAACTTATGGTTCACCAATGGAAAGGTGTGAGGATTGGTTTCATTACGATATCGGGGTTAACAGACATATACAAACACAGGTGACATATATAATCACCAAAGACCTACAGAATACCAAGAGAGGACTACTCAACATTCTGTCATAACGTACATGGGAAAAGGATCCCAGGAAGAACAGACATCTGTATACGTGTAAAAGAACCACATCTTCCACATCTACAACAAGCCAAACATTGTAATCAAACTTGCTGTAATAAGAAATAAAAAATTAAATTAAAAACACGAACAAGAAGTAGTGAGACAAACGTGAGGGGCTTTCTCCTGGCACATTCCATTCTAAACTCCAATCTAGAACACCACTTCCACTGAGGCTCTCTTGCCCTAGTAACCAGATTTGGTAAGGGTGAACTGCTGCCACCTTGTGGCCGTTTCACACAACAGCAGCTTTAATCCCAACGCTAATGGTCAGTTGATATTCAAAATCATTGCAGGCCTGTAAATGACACCTGCCCTGAAAACAAATCCTGGGGTCACATATCGACCAAAAAATTCAAAGGACGTCCATATTTCAAAACGACCGTTTCAAAAGGCATATTTTACGCACATTAGTGTTCTACTTCTCTTCCTTTCTTTCCTTTTTTGTTAAAAAACACGGGAATGGAAAAAGGCATCCCTCAGAATGGGCGAAAATCGTTGCAGACGAATCAATGGACAGAGGTTTAATCTCCAATCTATATAAACAGCTCATGCAGCTTAATATTAAAAAAACAAACAACCCCAAAAAAATGGGCAGAAGATCTAAAGAGACGTTTCTTCAAAGGAGACACAGAGATGGCCAAGACGCACATGAAAAGCTGCTCAACAGCACTAATTATTAGAGAAATGCAAATCAAAACTACAATGAGGTATCACCTCACACCTGTTAGAATCGGCATCATCAGAAAATCTACAAACAACCAATTCTGGGGAGGGTGTGGACAAAAGGAACCCTCTTCCACTACTGGTGGGAATGTAAATTGATACAGTCACTATGGAGAACAGTATGGAGTTTCCTTAAAAAAATTAGAAATAGAATTTCCATCTGATCCAGCAATCCCACTTCTGGGCATATACCCAGAGAAAACCGTATTTCAAAAAGGCACATTCACCACAATGTTCGTTGCAGCACTATTTACAATAGCCAGGTAATGGAAGCAACCTAAATGCCCACAGACAGATGAATGGATAAAGATGTGGTACATATATAAAATGGAATATTACTCGGCCATTAAAAGGAATGAAACTGGGTCATTTGTAGAGACATCGATGGATCGAGAGACTGTCATACAGAAAGAAGTAAGTCAGAAAGAGGAAAACAAATATTGTATATTAATGCACATATGTGGAGCCTAAAAATGGTACAGATGAACTGGTTTGCAGGGAAGAAATAGAGAAACAGAGGTAGAGAACAAACGTATGGACACCAAGTGTGGGAAGCCATGGGGTGGTGGTGGTGGGATGAGTTGGGAGTTTGGGATTGACCTGTATACATGTATATGCATAAAATACATAACTAATAATAACGTGCTGTATAAAAAAATAAATAAAATTAAATTTCAAAATTTAAAAAAATAAAATTTAAAAATAAAACAGAAAAAAGTTCTTCCCGTCACACAGATGTATTTATAGGAATGAATTATTTCCATGCTTATATCTATAAATACATAAAAGAGGAATAAAATCTAAGTTGAACCATAAAAAAAAAAACCTGAACACACGAGTTATACAGAGGATAACCCTATCAGGGCACTTGCTCCAGCGGTAAACAATTCTGAAATTGGTCAGAGGTGGGGAACCATCTCCCATACAGCCAGCAACCCACACCCCACGCAAGGAGCGTCCTCATTGCAAAGCTGGGGGACCGTGCCGAGGCATCTGTGAGTAAACGTGAGCTGAGCCCCAGGCCAGCTGCTGCTGAACTGTTCCCACCCTTTCCAGGTAAAACACCTGAATATGTACAAGGGCTTGAAAGCCTAGAGGAAGGACCGTGGAGCCACACCAGTGACAGCACGCAGGCCAACTTGGTGCCTGCAGGCCAGCCAGTGTGGTCCTGGCACCGGGCGCTCTTCCAGAAGCTTTCCATTGCCCTGCCTGAGATACCCCTCCTGTCCCGGCCCCCACTGCTTTTTTCCTTCCTCAACTCTGTCCGGAGAGAAATTCCAGCAGAAGGTATGGGTGACACAACCTCTTCTTTACAGGCGGCAGCCTGGTAACTCCTGCAGAAAGGCCAGCATAACCCCACTCACACCGGGCCACCCACAATGCTGTGGCCCCTCACTCCCTCCCACCAGCACAGCCCCGAGACTGCTGACGGGGCAGACAATATGGAGTCAGGCACAGCTTCAGGGGCTATTGCTGCCTGGAGCGCTGTTTATATTGACCTCAACGAGGCAGACCTGGGGAGGGCGGGCCGTCAGGGTAAGGCTGCCCAGGTCAGCTAATCCACAACCCTCAGGGAATCACATTGTTGAAAATGGACCCCGCTAAGGCAGAAGAGACGCCAAGGGAAAAAAGGACACAATGCCATTTGCAGCACCGTAGATGAGTCTAGAAGTATTCACGTGACTTGTAGTAAGTCAGAAAGTGAAAGACACATATCCTATCATATCACTTATAGGTGTTACCTAAAAATGGATACCAGGGCAGATATTTCCACGGAGAAGGGCAATCACAGATTCATTACACAAACTTATGGTTCACCAATGGAAAGGTGTGAGGATTGGTTTCATTACGATATCGGGGTTAACAGACATATACAAACACAGGTGACATATATAATCACCAAAGACCTACAGAATACCAAGAGAGGACTACTCAACATTCTGTCATAACGTACATGGGAAAAGGATCCCAGGAAGAACAGACATCTGTATACGTGTAAAAGAACCACATCTTCCACATCTACAACAAGCCAAACATTGTAATCAAACTTGCTGTAATAAGAAATAAAAAATTAAATTAAAAACACGAACAAGAAGTAGTGAGACAAACGTGAGGGGCTTTCTCCTGGCACATTCCATTCTAAACTCCAATCTAGAACACCACTTCCACTGAGGCTCTCTTGCCCTAGTAACCAGATTTGGTAAGGGTGAACTGCTGCCACCTTGTGGCCGTTTCACACAACAGCAGCTTTAATCCCAACGCTAATGGTCAGTTGATATTCAAAATCATTGCAGGCCTGTAAATGACACCTGCCCTGAAAACAAATCCTGGGGTCACATATCGACCAAAAAATTCAAAGGACGTCCATATTTCAAAACGACCGTTTCAAAAGGCATATTTTACGCACATTAGTGTTCTGCTTCTTTTCCTTTCTTTCCTTTTTTGTTAAAAAACACGGGAATGGAAAAAGGCATCCCTCAGAATGGGCGAAAATCGTTGCAAACGAATCAATGGACAGAGGTTTAATCTCCAATCTATATAAACAGCTCATGCAGCTTAATATTAAAAAAAAAAAACAACCCAAAAAAATGGGCAGAAGATCTAAAGAGACGTTTCTTCAAAGGAGACCAGAGATGGCCAAGACGCACATGAAAAGCTGCTCAACAGCACTAATTATTAGAGAAATGCAAATCAAAACTACAATGAGGTATCACCTCACACCTGTTAGAATCGGCATCATCAGAAAATCTACAAACAACCAATTCTGGGGAGGGTGTGGACAAAAGGAGCCCTCTTCCACTATTGGTGGGAATGTAAATTGATACTGTCACTATGGAGAACAGTATGGAGTTTCCTTAAAAAAATTCGAAATAGAATTACCATCTGATCCAGCAATCCCACTTCTGGGCATATACCCAGAGAAAACCGTATTTCAAAAAGGCACATTCACCACAATGTTCGTTGCAGCACTATTTACAATAGCCAGGTAATGGAAGCAACCTAAATGCCCACAGACAGATGAATGGATAAAGATGTGGTACATATATAAAATGGAATATTACTCGGCCATTAAAAGGAATGAAACTGGGTCATTTGTAGAGACATCGATGGATCGAGAGACTGTCATACAGAAAGAAGTAAGTCAGAAAGAGTAAAACAAATATTGTATATTAATGCACATATGTGGAGCCTAAAAATGGTACAGATGAACTGGTTTGCAGGGAAGAAATAGAGAAACAGAGGTAGAGAACAAACGTATGGACACCAAGTGTGGGAAGCCATGGGGTGGTGGTGGTGGGATGAGTTGGGAGTTTGGGATTGACCTGTATACATGTATATGCATAAAATACATAACTAATAATAACGTGCTGTATAAAAAAATAAATAAAATTAAATTTCAAAATTTAAAAAAATAAAATTTAAAAATAAAACAGAAAAAAGTTCTTCCCGTCACACAGATGTATTTATAGGAATGAATTATTTCCATGCTTATATCTATAAATACATAAAAGAGGAATAAAATCTAAGTTGAACCATAAAAAAAAAACCTGAACACACGAGTTATACAGAGGATAACCCTATCAGGGCACTTGCTCCAGCGGTAAACAATTCTGAAATTGGTCAGAGGTGGGGAACCATCTCCCATACAGCCAGCAACCCACACCCCACGCAAGGAGCGTCCTCATTGCAAAGCTGGGGGACCGTGCCGAGGCATCTGTGAGTAAACGTGAGCTGAGCCCCAGGCCAGCTGCTGCTGAACTGTTCCCACCCTTTCCAGGTAAAACACCTGAATATGTACAAGGGCTTGAAAGCCTAGAGGAAGGACCGTGGAGCCACACCAGTGACAGCACGCAGGCCAACTTGGTGCCTGCAGGCCAGCCAGTGTGGTCCTGGCACCGGGCGCTCTTCCAGAAGCTTTCCATTGCCCTGCCTGAGATACCCCTCCTGTCCCGGCCCCCACTGCTTTTTTCCTTCCTCACCTCTGTCCGGAGAGAAATTCCAGCAGAAGGTATGGGTGACACAACCTCTTCTTTACAGGCGGCAGCCTGGTAACTCCTGCAGAAAGGCCAGCATAACCCCACTCACACCGGGCCACCCACAATGCTGTGGCCCCTCACTCCCTCCCACCAGCACAGCCCCGAGACTGCTGACGGGGCAGACAATATGGAGTCAGGCACAGCTTCAGGGGCTATTGCTGCCTGGAGCGCTGTTTATATTGACCTCAACGAGGCAGACCTGGGGAGGGCGGGCCGTCAGGGTAAGGCTGCCCAGGTCAGCTAATCCACAACCCTCAGGGAATCACATTGTTGAAAATGGACCCCGCTAAGGCAGAAGAGACGCCAAGGGAAAAAAGGACACAATGCCATTTGCAGCACCGTAGATGAGTCTAGAAGTAATCACGTGACTTGTAGTAAGTCAGAAAGTGAAAGACACATATCCTATCATATCACTTATAGGTGTTACCTAAAAATGGATACCAGGGCAGATATTTCCACGGAGAAGGGCAATCACAGATTCATTACACAAACTTATGGTTCACCAATGGAAAGGTGTGAGGATTGGTTTCATTACGATATCGGGGTTAACAGACATATACAAACACAGGTGACATATATAATCACCAAAGACCTACAGAATACCAAGAGAGGACTACTCAACATTCTGTCATAACGTACATGGGAAAAGGATCCCAGGAAGAACAGACATCTGTATACGTGTAAAAGAACCACATCTTCCACATCTACAACAAGCCAAACATTGTAATCAAACTTGCTGTAATAAGAAATAAAAAATTAAATTAAAAACACGAACAAGAAGTAGTGAGACAAACGTGAGGGGCTTTCTCCTGGCACATTCCATTCTAAACTCCAATCTAGAACACCACTTCCACTGAGGTTCTCTTGCCCTATTAACCAGATTTGGTAAGGGTGAACTGCTGCCACCTTGTGGCCGTTTCACACAACAGCAGCTTTAATCCCAACGCTAATGGTCAGTTGATATTCAAAATCATTGCAGGCCTGTAAATGACACCTGCCCTGAAAACAAATCCTGGGGTCACATATCGACCAAAAAATTCAAAGGACGTCCATATTTCAAAACGACCGTTTCAAAAGGCATATTTTACGCACATTAGTGTTCTGCTTCTTTTCCTTTCTTTCCTTTTTTGTTAAAAAACACGGGAATGGAAAAAGGCATCCCTCAGAATGGGCGAAAATCGTTGCAAACGAATCAATGGACAGAGGTTTAATCTCCAATCTATATAAACAGCTCATGCAGCTTAATATTAAAAAAACAAACAACCCCAAAAAAATGGGCAGAAGATCTAAAGAGACGTTTCTTCAAAGGAGACACAGAGATGGCCAAGACGCACATGAAAAGCTGCTCAACAGCACTAATTATTAGAGAAATGCAAATCAAAACTACAATGAGGTATCACCTCACACCTGTTAGAATCGGCATCATCAGAAAATCTACAAACAACCAATTCTGGGGAGGGTGTGGACAAAAGGAGCCCTCTTCCACTATTGGTGGGAATGTAAATTGATACTGTCACTATGGAGAACAGTATGGAGTTTCCTTAAAAAAATTCGAAATAGAATTACCATCTGATCCAGCAATCCCACTTCTGGGCATATACCCAGAGAAAACCGTATTTCAAAAAGGCACATTCACCACAATGTTCGTTGCAGCACTATTTACAATAGCCAGGTAATGGAAGCAACCTAAATGCCCACAGACAGATGAATGGATAAAGATGTGGTACATATATAAAATGGAATATTACTCGGCCATTAAAAGGAATGAAACTGGGTCATTTGTAGAGACATCGATGGATCGAGAGACTGTCATACAGAAAGAAGTAAGTCAGAAAGAGGAAAACAAATATTGTATATTAATGCATATATGTGGAGCCTAAAAATGGTACAGATGAACTGGTTTCCAGGGAAGATATAGAGACACAGAGGTAGAGAACAAACGTATGGACACCAAGTGTGGGAAGCCATGGGGTGGTGGTGGTGGGATGAGTTGGGAGTTTGGGATTGACCTGTATACATGTATATGCATAAAATACATAACTAATAATAACGTGCTGTATAAAAAAAATAAATAAAATTAAATTTCAAAATTTTAAAAAATAAAATTTAAAAATAAAACAGAAAAAAGTTCTTCCCGTCACACAGATGTATTTATAGGAATGAATTATTTCCATGCTTATATCTATAAATACATAAAAGAGGAATAAAATCTAACTTGAACCATAAAAAAAAAACCTGAACCCACGATTTATACAGAGGATAACCCTATCAGGGCACTTGCTCCAGTGGTAAACAATTCTGAAATTGGTCAGAGGTGGGGAACCATCTCCCATACAGCCAGCAACCCACACCCCACGCAAGGAGCGTCCTCATTGCAAAGCTGGGGGACCGTGCCGAGGCATCTGTGAGTAAACGTGAGCTGAGCCCCAGGCCAGCTGCTGCTGAACTGTTCCCACCCTTTCCAGGTAAAACACCTGAATATGTACAAGGGCTTGAAAGCCTAGAGGAAGGACCGTGGAGCCACACCAGTGACAGCACGCAGGACAACTTGGTGCCTGCAGGCCAGCCAGTGTGGTCCTGGCACCGGGCGCTCTTCCAGAAGCTTTCCATTGCCCTGCCTGAGATACCCCTCCTGTCCCGGCCCCCACTGCTTTTTTCCTTCCTCACCTCTGTCCGGAGAGAAATTCCAGCAGAAGGTATGGGTGACACAACCTCTTCTTTACAGGCGGCAGCCTGGCAACTCCTGCAGAAAGGCCAGCAGAACCCCACTCACACCGGGCCACCCACAAAGCTGTGGCCCCTCACTCCCTCCCACCAGCACAGCCCCGAGACTGCTGACGGGGCAGACAATATGGAGTCAGGCACAGCTTCAGGGGCTATTGCTGCCTGGAGCGCTGTTTATATTGAACTCAACGAGGCACACCTGGGGAGGGCGGGCCGTCAGGGTAAGGCTGCCCAGGTCAGCTAATCCACAACCCTCAGGGAATCACATTGTTGAAAATGGACCCCGCTAAGGCAGAAGAGACGCCAAGGGAAAAAAGGACACAATGCCATTTGCAGCACCGTAGATGAGTCTAGAAGTAATCACGTGACTTGTAGTAAGTCAGAAAGTGAAAGACACATATCATATCATATCACTTATAGGTGTTACCTAAAAATGGATACCAGGGCAGATATTTCCACGGAGAAGGGCAATCACAGATTCATTAAACAAACTTATGGTTCACCAATGGAAAGGTGTGAGGATTGGTTTCATTACGATATCGGGGTTAACAGACATATACAAACACAGGTGACATATATAATCACCAAAGACCTACAGAATACCAAGAGAGGACTACTCAACATTCTGTCATAACGTACATGGGAAAAGGATCCCAGGAAGAACAGACATCTGTATACGTGTAAAAGAACCACATCTTCCACATCTACAACAAGCCAAACATTGTAATCAAACTTGCTGTAATAAGAAATAAAAAATTAAATTATAAACACGAACAAGAAGTAGTGAGACAAACGTGAGGGGCTTTCTCCTGGCACATTCCATTCTAAACTCCAATCTAGAACACCACTTCCACTGAGGTTCTCTTGCCCTAGTAACCAGATTTGGTAAGGGTGAACTGCTGCCACCTTGTGGCCGTTTCACACAACAGCAGCTTTAATCCCAACGCTAATGGTCAGTTGATATTCAAAATCATTGCAGGCCTGTAAATGACACCTGCCCTGAAAACAAATCCTGGGGTCACATATCGACCAAAAAATTCAAAGGACGTCCATATTTCAAAACGACCGTTTCAAAAGGCATATTTTACGCACATTAGTGTTCTGCTTCTTTTCCTTTCTTTCCTTTTTTGTTAAAAAACACGGGAATGGAAAAAGGCATCCCTCAGAATGGGCGAAAATCGTTGCAAACGAATCAATGGACAGAGGTTTAATCTCCAATCTATATAAACAGCTCATGCAGCTTAATATTAAAAAAACAAACAACCCCAAAAAAATGGGCAGAAGATCTAAAGAGACGTTTCTTCAAAGGAGACACAGAGATGGCCAAGACGCACATGAAAAGCTGCTCAACAGCACTAATTATTAGAGAAATGCAAATCAAAACTACAATGAGGTATCACCTCACACCTGTTAGAATCGGCATCATCAGAAAATCTACAAACAACCAATTCTGGGGAGGGTGTGGACAAAAGGAGCCCTCTTCCACTATTGGTGGGAATGTAAATTGATACAGTCACTATGGAGAACAGTATGGAGTTTCCTTAAAAAAATTAGAAATAGAATTTCCATCTGATCCAGCAATCCCACTTCTGGGCATATACCCAGAGAAAACCGTATTTCAAAAAGGCACATTCACCACAATGTTCGTTGCAGCACTATTTACAATACCCAGGTAATGGAAGCAACCTAAATGCCCACAGACAGATGAATGGATAAAGATGTGGTACATATATAAAATGGAATATTACTCGGCCATTAAACGGAATGAAACTGGGTCATTTGTAGAGACATCGATGGATCGAGAGACTGTCATACAGAAAGAAGTAAGTCAGAAAGAGGAAAACAAATATTGTATATTAATGCATATATGTGGAGCCTAAAAATGGTACAGATGAACTGGTTTGCAGGGAAGAAATAGAGACACAGAGGTAGAGAACAAACGTATGGACACCAAGTGTGGGAAGCCATGGGGTGGTGGTGGTGGGATGAGTTGGGAGTTTGGGATTGACCTGTATACATGTATATGCATAAAATACATAACTAATAATAACGTGCTGTATAAAAAAAATAAATAAAATTAAATTTCAAAATTTTAAAAAAAAAATTTAAAAATAAAACAGAAAAAAGTTCTTCCCGTCACACAGATGTATTTATAGGAATGAATTATTTCCATGCTTATATCTATAAATACATAAAAGAGGAATAAAATCTAACTTGAACCATAAAAAAAAAAAACCTGAACCCACGATTTATACAGAGGATAACCCTATCAGGGCACTTGCTCCAGTGGTAAACAATTCTGAAATTGGTCAGAGGTGGGGAACCATCTCCCATACAGCCAGCAACCCACACCCCACGCAAGGAGCGTCCTCATTGCAAAGCTGGGGGACCGTGCCGAGGCATCTGTGAGTAAACGTGAGCTGAGCCCCAGGCCAGCTGCTGCTGAACTGTTCCCACCCTTTCCAGGTAAAACACCTGAATATGTACAAGGGCTTGAAAGCCTAGAGGAAGGACCGTGGATCCACACCAGTGACAGCACGCAGGCCAACTTGGTGCCTGCAGGCCAGCCAGTGTGGTCCTGGCACCGGGCGCTCTTCCAGAAGCTTTCCATTGCCCTGCCTGAGATACCCCTCCTGTCCCGGCCCCCACTGCTTTTTTTCCTTCCTCACCTCTGTCCGGAGAGAAATTCCAGCAGAAGGTATGGGTGACACAACCTCTTCTTTACAGGCGGCAGCCTGGCAACTCCTGCAGAAAGGCCAGCAGAACCCCACTCACACCGGGCCACCCACAAAGCTGTGGCCCCTCACTCCCTCCCACCAGCACAGCCCCGAGACTGCTGACGGGGCAGACAATATGGAGTCAGGCACAGCTTCAGGGGCTATTGCTGCCTGGAGCGCTGTTTATATTGACCTCAACGAGGCAGACCTGGGGAGGGCGGGCCGGCAGAGTAAGGCTGCCCAGGTCAGCTAATCCACAACCCTCAGGGAATCACATTGTTGAAAATGGACCCCGCTAAGGCAGAAGAGACGCCAAGGGAAAAAAGGACACAATGCCATTTGCAGCACCGTAGATGAGTCTAGAAGTAATCACGTGACTTGTAGTAAGTCAGAAAGTGAAAGACACATATCATATCATATCACTTATAGGTGTTACCTAAAAATGGATACCAGGGCAGATATTTCCACGGAGAAGGGCAATCACAGATTCATTAAACAAACTTATGGTTCACCAATGGAAAGGTGTGAGGATTGGTTTCATTACGATATCGGGGTTAACAGACATATACAAACACAGGTGACATATATAATCACCAAAGACCTACAGAATACCAAGAGAGGACTACTCAACATTCTGTCATAACGTACATGGGAAAAGGATCCCAGGAAGAACAGACATCTGTATACGTGTAAAAGAACAACATCTTCCACATCTACAACAAGCCAAACATTGTAATCAAACTTGCTGTAATATGAAATAAAAAATTAAATTAAAAACACGAACAAGAAGTAGTGAGACAAACGTGAGGGGCTTTCTCCTGGCACATTCCATTCTAAACTCCAATCTAGAACACCACTTCCACTGAGGCTCTCTTGCCCTAGTAACCAGATTTGGTAAGGGTGAACTGCTGCCACCTTGTGGCCGTTTCACACAACAGCAGCTTTAATCCCAACGCTAATGGTCAGTTGATATTCAAAATCATTGCAGGCCTGTAAATGACACCTGCCCTGAAAACAAATCCTGGGGTCACATATCGACCAAAAATTTCAAAGGACGTCCATATTTCAAAACGACCGTTTCAAAAGGCATATTTTACGCACATTAGTGTTCTGCTTCTTTTCCTTTCTTTCCTTTTTTGTTAAAAAACACGGGAATGGAAAAAGGCATCCCTCAGAATGGGCGAAAATCATTGCAAACGAATCAATGGACAGAGGTTTAATCTCCAATCTATATAAACAGCTCATGCAGCTTAATATTAAAAAAACAAACAACCCCAAAAAAATGGGCAGAAGATCTAAAGAGACGTTTCTTCAAAGGAGACACAGAGATGGCTAAGACGCACATGAAAAGCTGCTCAACAGCACTAATTATTAGAGAAATGCAAATCAAAACTACAATGAGGTATCACCTCACACCTGTTAGAATCGGCATCATCAGAAAATCTACAAACAACCAATTCTGGGGAGGGTGTGGACAAAAGGAGCCCTCTTCCACTATTGGTGGGAATGTAAATTGATACAGTCACTATGGAGATCAGTATGGAGTTTCCTTAAAAAAATTAGAAATAGAATTTCCATCTGATCCAGCAATCCCACTTCTGGGCATATACCCAGAGAAAACCGTATTTCAAAAAGGCACATTCACCACAATGTTCGTTGCAGCACTATTTACAATAGCCAGGTAATGGAAGCAACCTAAATGCCCACAGACAGATGAATGGAAAAAGATGTGGTACATATATAAAATGGAATATTACTCGGCCATTAAAAGGAATGAAACTGGGTCATTTGTAGAGACATCGATGGATCGAGAGACTGTCATACAGAAAGAAGTAAGTCAGAAAGAGGAAAACAAATATTGTATATTAATGCATATATGTGGAGCCTAAAAATGGTACAGATGAACTGGTTTCCAGGGAAGAAATAGAGACACAGAGGTAGAGAACAAACGTATGGACACCAAGTGTGGGAAGCCATGGGGTGGTGGAGGTGGGATGAGTTGGGAGTTTGGGATTGACCTGTATACATGTATATGCATAAAATACATAACTAATAATAACGTGCTGTATAAAAAAATAAATAAAATTAAATTTCAAAATTTTAAAAAATAAAATTTAAAAATAAACCAGAAAAAAGTTCTTCCCATCACACAGATGTATTTATAGGAATGAATTATTTCCATGCTTATATCTATAAATACATAAAAGAGGAATAAAATCTAACTTGAACCATAAAAAAAAAAACCTGAACCCACGAGTTATACAGAGGATAACCCTATCAGGGCACTTGCTCCAGTGGTAAACAATTCTGAAATTGGTCAGAGGTGGGGAACCATCTCCCATACAGCCAGCAACCCACACCCCACGCAAGGAGCGTCCTCATTGCAAAGCTGGGGGTCCGTGCCGAGGCATCTGTGAGTAAACGTGAGCTGAGCCCCAGGCCAGCTGCTGCTGAACTGTTCCCACCCTTTCCAGGTAAAACACCTGAATATGTACAAGGGCTTGAAAGCCTAGAGGAAGGACAGTGGAGCCACACCAGTGACAGCACGCAGGCCAACTTGGTGCCTGCAGGCCAGCCAGTGTGGTCCTGGCCCCGGCCGCTCTTCCAGAAGCTTTCCATTGCCCTGCCTGAGATTCCCCTCCTGTCCCGGCCCCCACTATTTTTTTCCTTCCTCACCTCTGTACGGAGAGAAATTCCAGCAGAAGGTATGGGTGACACATCCTCTTCTTTACAGGCGGCAGCCTGGCAACTCCTGCAGAAAGGCCAGCAGAACCCCACTCACACCGGGCCACCCACAAAGCTGTAGCCCCTCACTCCCTCCCACCAGCACAGCCCCGAGACTGCTGACGGGGCAGACAATATGGAGTCAGGCACAGCTTCAGGGGCTATTGCTGCCTGGAGCGCTGTTTATATTGAACTCAACGAGGCACACCTGGGGAGGGCGGGCCGTCAGTGTAAGGCTGCCCAGGTCAGCTAATCCACAACCCTCAGGGAATCACATTGTTGAAAATGGACCCCGCTAAGGCAGAAGAGACGCCAAGGGAAAAAAGGACACAATGCCATTTGCAGCACCGTAGATGAGTCTAGAAGTAATCACGTGACTTGTAGTAAGTCAGAAAGTGAAAGACACATATCATATCATATCACTTATAGGTGTTACCTAAAAATGGATACCAGGGCAGATATTTCCACGGAGAAGGGCAATCACAGATTCATTAAACAAACTTATGGTTCACCAATGGAAAGGTGTGAGGATTGGTTTCATTACGATATCGGGGTTAACAGACATATACAAACACAGGTGACATATATAATCACCAAAGACCTACAGAATACCAAGAGAGGACTACTCAACATTCTGTCATAACGTACATGGGAAAAGGATCCCAGGAAGAACAGACATCTGTATACGTGTAAAAGAACCACATCTTCCACATCTACAACAAGCCAAACATTGTAATCAAACTTGCTGTAATAAGAAATAAAAAATTAAATTAAAAACACGAACAAGAAGTAGTGAGACAAACGTGAGGGGCTTTCTCCTGGCACATTCCATTCTAAACTCCAATCTAGAACACCACTTCCACTGAGGCTCTCTTGCCCTAGTAACCAGATTTGGTAAGGGTGAACTGCTGCCACCTTGTGGCCGTTTCACACAACAGCAGCTTTAATCCCAACGCTAATGGTCAGTTGATATTCAAAATCATTGCAGGCCTGTAAATGACACCTGCCCTGAAAACAAATCCTGGGGTCACATATCGACCAAAAAATTCAAAGGACGTCCATACTTCAAAACGACCGTTTCAAAAGGCATATTTTACGCACATTAGTGTTCTGCTTCTTTTCCTTTCTTTCCTTTTATGTTAAAAACCACGGGAATGGAAAAAGGCATCCCTCAGAATGGGTGAAAATCGTTGCAAACGAATCAATGGACAGAGGTTTAATCTCCAATCTATATAAACAGCTCATGCAGCTTAATATTAAAAAAACAAACAACCCAAAACAAATGGGCAGAAGATCTAAAGAGACGTTTCTTCAAAGGAGACACAGAGATGGCCAAGACGCACATGAAAAGCTGCTCAACAGCACTAATTATTAGAGAAATGCAAATCAAAACTACAATGAGGTATCACCTCACACCTGTTAGAATCGGCATCATCAGAAAATCTACAAACAACCAATTCTGGGGAGGGTGTGGACAAAAGGAGCCCTCTTCCACTATTGGTGGGAATGTAAATTGATACAGTCACTATGGAGAACAGTATGGAGTTTCCTTAAAAAAACTAGAAATAGAATTACCATCTGATCCAGCAATCCCACTTCTGGGCATATACCCAGAGAGAACCGTATTTCAAAAAGGCACATTCACCACAATGTTCGTTGCAGCACTATTTACAATAGCCAGGTAATGGAAGCAACCTAAATGCCCACAGAAAGATGAATGGATACAGATGTGGTACATATATAAAATGGAATATTACTCGGCCATAAAAAGGAATGAAACTGGGTCATTTGTAGAGACATCGATGGATCGAGAGACTGTCATACAGAAAGAAGTAAGTCAGAAAGAGGAAAACAAATATTGTATATTAATGCATATATGTGGAGCCTAAAAATGGTACAGATGAACTGGTTTGCAGGGAAGAAATAGAGACACAGAGGTAGAGAACAAACGTATGGACACCAAGTGTGGGAAGCCATGGGGTGGTGGTGGTGGGATGAGTTGGGAGTTTGGGATTGACCTGTATACATGTATATGCATAAAATACATAACTAATAATAACGTGCGGTATAAAAAAATAAATAAAATTAAATTTCAAAATTTAAAAAAATAAAATTTAAAAATAAAACAGAAAAAAGTTCTTCCCGTCACACAGATGTATTTATACGAATGAATTATTTCCATGCTTATATCTATAAATACATAAAAGAGGAATAAAATCTAACTTGAACCATAAAAGAAAAAAACCTGAACCCACGAGTTATACAGAGGATAACCCTATCAGGGCACTTGCTCCAGTGGTAAACAATTCTGAAATTGGTCAGAGGTGGGGAACCATCTCCCATACAGCCAGCAACCCACACCCCACGCAAGGAGCGTCCTCATTGTAAAGCTGGGGGTCCGTGCCGAGGCATCTGTGAGTAAACGTGAGCTGAGCCCCAGGCCAGCTGCTGCTGAACTGTTCCCACCCTTTCCAGGTAAAACACCTGAATATGTACAAGGGCTTGAAAGCCTAGAGGAAGGACAGTGGAGCCACACCAGTGACAGCACGCAGGCCAACTTGGTGCCTGCAGGCCAGCCAGTGTGATCCTGGCCCCGGCCGCTCTTCCAGAAGCTTTCCATTGCCCTGCCTGAGATTCCCCTCCTGTCCCGGCCCCCACTATTTTTTTCCTTCCTCACCTCTGTACGGAGAGAAATTCCAGCAGAAGGTATGGGTGACACATCCTCTTCTTTACAGGCGGCAGCCTGGCAACTCCTGCAGAAAGGCCAGCAGAACCCCACTCACACCGGGCCACCCACAAAGCTGTAGCCCCTCACTCCCTCCCACCAGCACAGCCCCGAGACTGCTGACGGGGCAGACAATATGGAGTCAGGCACAGCTTCAGGGGCTATTGCTGCCTGGAGCGCTGTTTATATTGAACTCAACGAGGCACACCTGGGGAGGGCGGGCCGTCAGGGTAAGGCTGCCCAGGTCAGCTAATCCACAACCCTCAGGGAATCACATTGTTGAAAATGGACCCCGCTAAGGCAGAAGAGACGCCAAGGGAAAAAAGGACACAATGCCATTTGCAGCACCGTAGATGAGTCTAGAAGTAATCACGTGACTTGTAGTAAGTCAGAAAGTGAAAGACACATATCATATCATATCACTTATAGGTGTTACCTAAAAATGGATACCAGGGCAGATATTTCCACGGAGAAGGGCAATCACAGATTCATTAAACAAACTTATGGTTCACCAATGGAAAGGTGTGAGGATTGGTTTCATTACGATATCGGGGTTAACAGACATATACAAACACAGGTGACATATATAATCACCAAAGACCTACAGAATACCAAGAGAGGACTACTCAACATTCTGTCATAACGTACATGGGAAAAGGATCCCAGGAAGAACAGACATCTGTATACGTGTAAAAGAACCACATCTTCCACATCTACAACAAGCCAAACATTGTAATCAAACTTGCTGTAATAAGAAATAAAAAATTAAATTAAAAACACGAACAAGAAGTAGTGAGACAAACGTGAGGGGCTTTCTCCTGGCACATTCCATTCTAAACTCCAATCTAGAACACCACTTCCACTGAGGCTCTCTTGCCCTAGTAACCAGATTTGGTAAGGGTGAACTGCTGCCACCTTGTGGCCGTTTCACACAACAGCAGCTTTAATCCCAACGCTAATGGTCAGTTGATATTCAAAATCATTGCAGGCCTGTAAATGACACCTGCCCTGAAAACAAATCCTGGGGTCACATATCGACCAAAAAATTCAAAGGACGTCCATACTTCAAAACGACCGTTTCAAAAGGCATATTTTACGCACATTAGTGTTCTGCTTCTTTTCCTTTCTTTCCTTTTATGTTAAAAACCACGGGAATGGAAAAAGGCATCCCTCAGAATGGGTGAAAATCGTTGCAAACGAATCAATGGACAGAGGTTTAATCTCCAATCTATATAAACAGCTCATGCAGCTTAATATTAAAAAAACAAACAACCCAAAACAAATGGGCAGAAGATCTAAAGAGACGTTTCTTCAAAGGAGACACAGAGATGGCCAAGACGCACATGAAAAGCTGCTCAACAGCACTAATTATTAGAGAAATGCAAATCAAAACTACAATGAGGTATCACCTCACACCTGTTAGAATCGGCATCATCAGAAAATCTACAAACAACCAATTCTGGGGAGGGTGTGGACAAAAGGAGCCCTCTTCCACTATTGGTGGGAATGTAAATTGATACAGTCACTATGGAGAACAGTATGGAGTTTCCTTAAAAAAACTAGAAATAGAATTACCATCTGATCCAGCAATCCCACTTCTGGGCATATACCCAGAGAGAACCGTATTTCAAAAAGGCACATTCACCACAATGTTCGTTGCAGCACTATTTACAATAGCCAGGTAATGGAAGCAACCTAAATGCCCACAGAAAGATGAATGGATACAGATGTGGTACATATATAAAATGGAATATTACTCGGCCATAAAAAGGAATGAAACTGGGTCATTTGTAGAGACATCGATGGATCGAGAGACTGTCATACAGAAAGAAGTAAGTCAGAAAGAGGAAAACAAATATTGTATATTAATGCATATATGTGGAGCCTAAAAATGGTACAGATGAACTGGTTTGCAGGGAAGAAATAGAGACACAGAGGTAGAGAACAAACGTATGGACACCAAGTGTGGGAAGCCATGGGGTGGTGGTGGTGGGATGAGTTGGGAGTTTGGGATTGACCTGTATACATGTATATGCATAAAATACATAACTAATAATAACGTGCGGTATAAAAAAATAAATAAAATTAAATTTCAAAATTTAAAAAAATAAAATTTAAAAATAAAACAGAAAAAAGTTCTTCCCGTCACACAGATGTATTTATACGAATGAATTATTTCCATGCTTATATCTATAAATACATAAAAGAGGAATAAAATCTAACTTGAACCATAAAAGAAAAAAAACTGAACCCACGAGTTATACAGAGGAAAAACCCTATCAGGTCCCTTGCTCCAGCGGTAAACAATTCTGAAATTGGTCAGAGGTGGGGAACCATCTCCCATACAGCCAGCAACCCACCCCCCACGCAAGGAGCGTCCTCATTGCAAAGCTGGGGGACCGTGCCGAGGCATCTGTGAGTAAACGTGAGCTGAGCCCCAGGCCAGCTGCTGCTGAACTGTTCCCACCCTTTCCAGGTAAAACACCTGAATATGTACAAGGGCTTGAAAGCCTAGAGGAAGGACCGTGGAGCCACACCAGTGACAGCACGCAGGCCAACTTGGTGCTTGTAGGCCAGCCAGTGTGGTCCTGGCACCGGGCGCTCTTCCAGAAGCTTTCCATTGCCCTGCCTGAGATTCCCCTCCTGTCCCGGCCCCCACTATTTTTTTCCTTCCTCACCTCTGTACGGAGAGAAATTCCAGCAGAAGGTATGGGTGACACATCCTCTTCTTTACAGGCGGCAGCCTGGCAACTCCTGCAGAAAGGCCAGCAGAACCCCACTCACACCGGGCCACCCACAAAGCTGTAGCCCCTCACTCCCTCCCACCAGCACAGTCCCGAGACTGCTGACGGGGCAGACAATATGGAGTCAGGCACAGCTTCAGGGGCTATTGCTGCCTGGAGCGCTGTTTATATTGAACTCAACGAGGCACACCTGGGGAGGGCGGGCCGTCAGGGTAAGGCTGCCCAGGTCAGCTAATCCACAACCCTCAGGGAATCACATTGTTGAAAATGGACCCCGCTAAGGCAGAAGAGACGCCAAGGGAAAAAAGGACACAATGCCATTTGCAGCACCGTAGATGAGTCTAGAAGTAATCACGTGACTTGTAGTAAGTCAGAAAGTGAAAGACACATATCATATCATATCACTTATAGGTGTTACCTAAAAATGGATACCAGGGCAGATATTTCCACGGAGAAGGGCAATCACAGATTCATTAAACAAACTTATGGTTCACCAATGGAAAGGTGTGAGGATTGGTTTCATTACGATATCGGGGTTAACAGACATATACAAACACAGGTGACATATATAATCACCAAAGACCTACAGAATACCAAGAGAGGACTACTCAACATTCTGTCATAACGTACATGGGAAAAGGATCCCAGGAAGAACAGACATCTGTATACGTGTAAAAGAACCACATCTTCCACATCTACAACAAGCCAAACATTGTAATCAAACTTGCTGTAATAAGAAATAAAAAATTAAATTAAAAACACGAACAAGAAGTAGTGAGACAAACGTGAGGGGCTTTCTCCTGGCACATTCCATTCTAAACTCCAATCTAGAACACCACTTCCACTGAGGCTCTCTTGCCCTAGTAACCAGATTTGGTAAGGGTGAACTGCTGCCACCTTGTGGCCGTTTCACACAACAGCAGCTTTAATCCCAACGCTAATGGTCAGTTGATATTCAAAATCATTGCAGGCCTGTAAATGACACCTGCCCTGAAAACAAATCCTGGGGTCACATATCGACCAAAAAATTCAAAGGACGTCCATACTTCAAAACGACCGTTTCAAAAGGCATATTTTACGCACATTAGTGTTCTGCTTCTTTTCCTTTCTTTCCTTTTATGTTAAAAACCACGGGAATGGAAAAAGGCATCCCTCAGAATGGGTGAAAATCGTTGCAAACGAATCAATGGA
This sequence comes from Mesoplodon mirus, assembly GCF_964341445.2. Taxonomy (NCBI): domain Eukaryota; kingdom Metazoa; phylum Chordata; class Mammalia; order Artiodactyla; family Ziphiidae; genus Mesoplodon; species Mesoplodon mirus. The sequence continues at coordinate 422,913 of NW_028295654.1, forward strand.
CAGAGGTTTAATCTCCAATCTATATAAACAGCTCATGCAGCTTAATATTAAAAAAACAAACAACCCAAAACAAATGGGCAGAAGATCTAAAGAGACGTTTCTTCAAAGGAGACACAGAGATGGCCAAGACGCACATGAAAAGCTGCTCAACAGCACTAATTATTAGAGAAATGCAAATCAAAACTACAATGAGGTATCACCTCACACCTGTTAGAATCGGCATCATCAGAAAATCTACAAACAACCAATTCTGGGGAGGGTGTGGACAAAAGGAGCCCTCTTCCACTATTGGTGGGAATGTAAATTGATACAGTCACTATGGAGAACAGTATGGAGTTTCCTTAAAAAAACTAGAAATAGAATTACCATCTGATCCAGCAATCCCACTTCTGGGCATATACCCAGAGAGAACCGTATTTCAAAAAGGCACATTCACCACAATGTTCGTTGCAGCACTATTTACAATAGCCAGGTAATGGAAGCAACATAAATGCCCACAGAAAGATGAATGGATACAGATGTGGTACATATATAAAATGGAATATTACTCGGCCATAAAAAGGAATGAAACTGGGTCATTTGTAGAGACATCGATGGATCGAGAGACTGTCATACAGAAAGAAGTAAGTCAGAAAGAGGAAAACAAATATTGTATATTAATGCATATATGTGGAGCCTAAAAATGGTACAGATGAACTGGTTTGCAGGGAAGAAATAGAGACACAGAGGTAGAGAACAAACGTATGGACACCAAGTGTGGGAAGCCATGGGGTGGTGGTGGTGGGATGAGTTGGGAGTTTGGGATTGACCTGTATACATGTATATGCATAAAATACATAACTAATAATAACGTGCTGTATAAAAAAATAAATAAAATTAAATTTCAAAATTTTAAAAAATAAAATTTAAAAATAAAACAGAAAAAAGTTCTTCCCGTCACACAGATGTATTTATAGGAATGAATTATTTCCATGCTTATATCTATAAATACATAAAAGAGGAATAAAATCTAACTTGAACCATAAAAAAAAACCTGAACCCACGAGTTATACAGAGGATAACCCTATCAGGGCACTTGCTCCAGTGGTAAACAATTCTGAAATTGGTCAGAGGTGGGGAACCATCTCCCATACAGCCAGCAACCCACACCCCACGCAAGGAGCGTCCTCATTGCAAAGCTGGGGGACCGTGCCGAGGCATCTGTGAGTAAACGTGAGCTGAGCCCCAGGCCAGCTGCTGCTGAACTGTTCCCACCCTTTCCAGGTAAAACACCTGAATATGTACAAGGGCTTGAAAGCCTAGAGGAAGGACAGTGGAGCCACACCAGTGACAGCACGCAGGCCAACTTGGTGCCTGCAGGCCAGCCAGTGTGGTCCTGGCCCCGGGCGCTCTGCCAGAAGCTTTCCATTGCCCTGCCTGAGATTCCCCTCCTGTCCCGGCCCCCACTACTTTTTTCCTTCCTCACCTCTGTCCGGAGAGAAATTCCAGCAGAAGGTATGGGTGACACAACCTCTTCTTTACAGGCGGCAGCCTGGCAACTCCTGCAGAAAGGCCAGCAGAACCCCACTCACACCGGGCCACCCACAAAGCTGTGGCCCCTCACTCCCTCCCACCAGCACAGCCCCGAGACTGCTGACGGGGCAGACAATATGGAGTCAGGCACAGCTTCAGGGGCTATTGCTGCCTGGAGCGCTGTTTATATTGACCTCAACCAGGCACACCTGGGGAGGGCGGGCCGTCAGGGTAAGGCTGCCCAGGTCAGCTAATCCACAACCCTCAGGGAATCACATTGTTGAAAATGGACCCCGCTAAGGCAGAAGAGACGCCAAGGGAAAAAAGGACACAATGCCATTTGCAGCACCGTAGATGAGTCTAGAAGTAATCACGTGACTTGTAGTAAGTCAGAAAGTGAAAGACACATATCATATCATATCACTTATAGGTGTTACCTAAAAATGGATACCAGGGCAGATATTTCCACGGAGAAGGGCAATCACAGATTCATTAAACAAACTTATGGTTCACCAATGGAAAGGTGTGAGGATTGGTTTCATTACGATATCGGGGTTAACAGACATATACAAACACAGGTGACATATATAATCACCAAAGACCTACAGAATACCAAGAGAGGACTACTCAACATTCTGTCATAACGTACATGGGAAAAGGATCCCAGGAAGAACAGACATCTGTATACGTGTAAAAGAACCACATCTTCCACATCTACAACAAGCCAAACATTGTAATCAAACTTGCTGTAATAAGAAATAAAGAATTAAATTAAAAACACGAACAAGAAGTAGTGAGACAAACGTGAGGGGCTTTCTCCTGGCACATTCCATTCTAAACTCCAATCTAGAACACCACTTCCACTGAGGCTCTCTTGCCCTAGTAACCAGATTTGGTAAGGGTGAACTGCTGCCACCTTGTGGCCGTTTCACACAACAGCAGCTTTAATCCCAACGCTAATGGTCAGTTGATATTCAAAATCATTGCAGGCCTGTAAATGACACCTGCCCTGAAAACAAATCCTGGGGTCACATATCGACCAAAAAATTCAAAGGACGTCCATATTTCAAAACGAACGTTGCAAAAGGCATATTTTACGCACATTAGTGTTCTGCTTCTTTTCCTTTCTTTCCTTTTTTGTTAAAAAACACGGGAATGGAAAAAGGCATCCCTCAGAATGGGTGAAAATCGTTGCAAACGAATCAATGGACAGAGGTTTAATCTCCAATCTATGTAAACAGCTCATGCAGCTTAATATTAAAAAAACAAACAACCCAAAACAAATGGGCAGAAGATCTAAAGAGACGTTTCTTCAAAGGAGACACAGAGATGGCCAAGACGCACATGAAAAGCTGCTCAACAGCACTAATTATTAGAGAAATACAAATCAAAACTACAATGAGGTATCACCTCACACCTGTTAGAATCGGCATCATCAGAAAATCTACAGACAACCAATTCTGGGGAGGGTGTGGACAAAAGGAGCCCTCTTCCACTATTGGTGGGAATGTAAATTGATACAGTCACTATGGAGAACAGTATGGAGTTTCCTTAAAAAAATTAGAATTACCATCTGATCCAGCAATCCCACTTCTGGGCATATACCCAGAGAAAACCGTATTTCAAAAAGGCACATTCACCACAATGTTCGTTGCAGCACTATTTACAATAGCCAGGTAATGGAAGCAACCTAAATGCCCACAGAAAGATGAATGGATACAGATGTGGTACATATATAAAATGGAATATTACTCGGCCATAAAAAGGAATGAAACTGGGTCATTTGTAGAGACATCGATGGATCGAGAGACTGTCATACAGAAAGAAGTAAGTCAGAAAGAGGAAAACAAATATTGTATATTAATGCATATATGTGGAGCCTAAAAATGGTACAGATGAACTGGTTTGCAGGGAAGAAATAGAGACACAGAGGTAGAGAACAAACGTATGGACACCAAGTGTGGGAAGCCATGGGGTGGTGGTGGTGGGATGAGTTGGGAGTTTGGGATTGACCTGTATACATGTATATGCATAAAATACATAACTAATAATAACGTGCTGTATAAAAAAATAAATAAAATTAAATTTCAAAATTTAAAAAAATAAAATTTAAAAATAAAACAGAAAAAAGTTCTTCCCGTCACACAGATGTATTTATACGAATGAATTATTTCCATGCTTATATCTATAAATACATAAAAGAGGAATAAAATCTAACTTGAACCATAAAAGAAAAAAAACTGAACCCACGAGTTATACAGAGGAAAAACCCTATCAGGTCACTTGCTCCAGCGGTAAACAATTCTGAAATTGGTCAGAGGTGGGGAACCATCTCCCATACAGCCAGCAACCCACCCCCCACGCAAGGAGCGTCCTCATTGCAAAGCTGGGGGACCGTGCCGAGGCATCTGTGAGTAAACGTGAGCTGAGCCCCAGGCCAGCTGCTGCTGAACTGTTCCCACCCTTTCCAGGTAAAACACCTGAATATGTACAAGGGCTTGAATGCCTAGAGGAAGGACCGTGGAGCCACACCAGTGACAGCACGCAGGCCAACTTGGTGCCTGCAGGCCAGCCAGTGTGGTCCTGGCACCGGGCGCTCTTCCAGAAGCTTTCCATTGCCCTGCCTGAGATACCCCTCCTGTCCCGGCCCCCACTGCTTTTTTTCTTCCTCACCTCTGTCCGGAGAGAAATTCCAGCAGAAGGTATGGGTGACACAACCTCTTCTTTACAGGCGGCAGCCTGGCAACTCCTGCAGAAAGGCCAGCAGAACCCCACTCACACCGGGCCACCCACAAAGCTGTGGCCCCTCACTCCCTCCCACCAGCACAGCCCCGAGACTGCTGACGGGGCAGACAATATGGAGTCAGGCACAGCTTCAGGGGCTATTGCTGCCTGGAGCGCTGTTTATATTGAACTCAACGAGGCACACCTGGGGAGGGCGGGCCGTCAGGGTAAGGCTGCCCAGGTCAGCTAATCCACAACCCTCAGGGAATCACATTGTTGAAAATGGACCCCGCTAAGGCAGAAGAGACGCCAAGGGAAAAAAGGACACAATGCCATTTGCAGCACCGTAGATGAGTCTAGAAGTAATCACGTGACTTGTAGTAAGTCAGAAAGTGAAAGACACATATCATATCATATCACTTATAGGTGTTACCTAAAAATGGATACCAGGGCAGATATTTCCACGGAGAAGGGCAATCACAGATTCATTAAACAAACTTATGGTTCACCAATGGAAAGGTGTGAGGATTGGTTTCATTACGATATCGGGGTTAACAGACATATACAAACACAGGTGACATATATAATCACCAAAGACCTACAGAATACCAAGAGAGGACTACTCAACATTCTGTCATAACGTACATGGGAAAAGGATCCCAGGAAGAACAGACATCTGTATACGTGTAAAAGAACCACATCTTCCACATCTACAACAAGCCAAACATTGTAATCAAACTTGCTGTAATATGAAATAAAAAATTAAATTAAAAACACGAACAAGAAGTAGTGAGACAAACGTGAGGGGCTTTCTCCTGGCACATTCCATTCTAAACTCCAATCTAGAACACCACTTCCACTGAGGCTCTCTTGCCCTAGTAACCAGATTTGGTAAGGGTGAACTGCTGCCACCTTGTGGCCGTTTCACACAACAGCAGCTTTAATCCCAACGCTAATGGTCAGTTGATATTCAAAATCATTGCAGGCCTGTAAATGACACCTGCCCTGAAAACAAATCCTGGGGTCACATATTGACCAAAAAATTCAAAGGACGTCCATATTTCAAAACGACCATTTCAAAAGGCATATTTTACGCACATTAGTGTTCTGCTTCTTTTCCTTTCTTTCCTTTTTTGTTAAAAAACACGGGAATGGAAAAAGGCATCCCTCAGAATGGGGGAAAATCGTTGCAAACGAATCAATGGACAGAGGTTTAATCTCCAATCTATATAAACAGCTCATGCAGCTTAATATTAAAAAAACAAACAACCCAAAACAAATGGGCAGAAGATCTAAAGAGACGTTTCTTCAAAGGAGACCAGAGATGGCCAAGACGCACATGAAAAGCTGCTCAACAGCACTAATTATTAGAGAAATGCAAATCAAAACTACAATGAGGTATCACCTCACACCTGTTAGAATCGGCATCATCAGAAAATCTACAGACAACCAATTCTGGGGAGGGTGTGGACAAAAGGAGCCCTCTTCCACTATTGGTGGGAATGTAAATTGATACAGTCACTATGGAGAACAGTATGGAGTTTCCTTAAAAAATCTAGAAATAGAATTACCATCTGATCCAGCAATCCCACGTCTGGGCATATACCCAGAGAAAGCCGTATTTCAAAAAGGCACATTCACCACAATGTTCGTTGCAGCACTATTTACAATAGCCAGGTAATGGAAGCAACCTAAATGCCCACAGACAGATGAATGGATAAAGATGTGGTACATATATAAAATGGAATATTACTCGGCCATAAAAAGGAATGAAACTGGGTCATTTGTAGAGACATCGATGGATCGAGAGACTGTCATACAGAATGAAGTAAGTCAGAAAGAGGAAAACAAATATTGTATATTAATGCATATATGTGGAGCCTAAAAAATGGTACAGATGAACTGGTTTGCAGGGAAGAAATAGAGACACAGAGGTAGAGAACAAACGTATGGACACCAAGTGTGGGAAGCCATGGGGTGGTGGTGGTGGGATGAGTTGGGAGTTTGGGATTGACCTGTATACATGTATATGCATAAAATACATAACTAATAATAACGTGCTGTATAAAAAAGAAAATAAATAAAATTAAATTTCAAAATTTAAAAAAATAAAATTTAAAAATAAAACAGAAAAAAGTTCTTCCCGTCACACAGATGTATTTATACGAATGAATTATTTCCATGCTTATATCTATAAATACATAAAAGAGGAATAAAATCTAACTTGAACCATAAAAGAAAAAAAACTGAACCCACGAGTTATACAGAGGAAAAACCCTATCAGGTCACTTGCTCCAGCGGTAAACAATTCTGAAATTGGTCAGAGGTGGGGAACCATCTCCCATACAGCCAGCAACCCAACCCCCACGCAAGGAGCGTCCTCATTGCAAAGCTGGGGGACCGTGCCGAGGCATCTGTGAGTAAACGTGAGCTGAGCCCCAGGCCAGCTGCTGCTGAACTGTTCCCACCCTTTCCAGGTAAAACACCTGAATATGTACAAGGGCTTGAATGCCTAGAGGAAGGACCGTGGAGCCACACCAGTGACAGCACGCAGGCCAACTTGGTGCCTGCAGGCCAGCCAGTGTGGTCCTGGCACCGGGCGCTCTTCCAGAAGCTTTCCATTGCCCTGCCTGAGATACCCCTCCTGTCCCGGCCCCCACTGCTTTTTTTCTTCCTCACCTCTGTCCGGAGAGAAATTCCAGCAGAAGGTATGGGTGACACAACCTCTTCTTTACAGGCGGCAGCCTGGCAACTCCTGCAGAAAGGCCAGCAGAACCCCACTCACACCGGGCCACCCACAAAGCTGTGGCCCCTCACTCCCTCCCACCAGCACAGCCCCGAGACTGCTGACGGGGCAGACAATATGGAGTCAGGCACAGCTTCAGGGGCTATTGCTGCCTGGAGCGCTGTTTATATTGAACTCAACGAGGCACACCTGGGGAGGGCGGGCCGTCAGGGTAAGGCTGCCCAGGTCAGCTAATCCACAACCCTCAGGGAATCACATTGTTGAAAATGGACCCCGCTAAGGCAGAAGAGACGCCAAGGGAAAAAAGGACACAATGCCATTTGCAGCACCGTAGATGAGTCTAGAAGTAATCACGTGACTTGTAGTAAGTCAGAAAGTGAAAGACACATATCATATCATATCACTTATAGGTGTTACCTAAAAATGGATACCAGGGCAGATATTTCCACGGAGAAGGGCAATCACAGATTCATTAAACAAACTTATGGTTCACCAATGGAAAGGTGTGAGGATTGGTTTCATTACGATATCGGGGTTAACAGACATATACAAACACAGGTGACATATATAATCACCAAAGACCTACAGAATACCAAGAGAGGACTACTCAACATTCTGTCATAACGTACATGGGAAAAGGATCCCAGGAAGAACAGACATCTGTATACGTGTAAAAGAACCACATCTTCCACATCTACAACAAGCCAAACATTGTAATCAAACTTGCTGTAATATGAAATAAAAAATTAAATTAAAAACACGAACAAGAAGTAGTGAGACAAACGTGAGGGGCTTTCTCCTGGCACATTCCATTCTAAACTCCAATCTAGAACACCACTTCCACTGAGGCTCTCTTGCCCTAGTAACCAGATTTGGTAAGGGTGAACTGCTGCCACCTTGTGGCCGTTTCACACAACAGCAGCTTTAATCCCAACGCTAATGGTCAGTTGATATTCAAAATCATTGCAGGCCTGTAAATGACACCTGCCCTGAAAACAAATCCTGGGGTCACATATTGACCAAAAAATTCAAAGGACGTCCATATTTCAAAACGACCATTTCAAAAGGCATATTTTACGCACATTAGTGTTCTGCTTCTTTTCCTTTCTTTCCTTTTTTGTTAAAAAACACGGGAATGGAAAAAGGCATCCCTCAGAATGGGGGAAAATCGTTGCAAACGAATCAATGGACAGAGGTTTAATCTCCAATCTATATAAACAGCTCATGCAGCTTAATATTAAAAAAACAAACAACCCAAAACAAATGGGCAGAAGATCTAAAGAGACGTTTCTTCAAAGGAGACCAGAGATGGCCAAGACGCACATGAAAAGCTGCTCAACAGCACTAATTATTAGAGAAATGCAAATCAAAACTACAATGAGGTATCACCTCACACCTGTTAGAATCGGCATCATCAGAAAATCTACAGACAACCAATTCTGGGGAGGGTGTGGACAAAAGGAGCCCTCTTCCACTATTGGTGGGAATGTAAATTGATACAGTCACTATGGAGAACAGTATGGAGTTTCCTTAAAAAATCTAGAAATAGAATTACCATCTGATCCAGCAATCCCACGTCTGGGCATATACCCAGAGAAAGCCGTATTTCAAAAAGGCACATTCACCACAATGTTCGTTGCAGCACTATTTACAATAGCCAGGTAATGGAAGCAACCTAAATGCCCACAGACAGATGAATGGATAAAGATGTGGTACATATATAAAATGGAATATTACTCGGCCATAAAAAGGAATGAAACTGGGTCATTTGTAGAGACATCGATGGATCGAGAGACTGTCATACAGAATGAAGTAAGTCAGAAAGAGGAAAACAAATATTGTATATTAATGCATATATGTGGAGCCTAAAAAATGGTACAGATGAACTGGTTTGCAGGGAAGAAATAGAGACACAGAGGTAGAGAACAAACGTATGGACACCAAGTGTGGGAAGCCATGGGGTGGTGGTGGTGGGATGAGTTGGGAGTTTGGGATTGACCTGTATACATGTATATGCATAAAATACATAACTAATAATAACGTGCTGTATAAAAAAGAAAATAAATAAAATAAAATTTCAAAATTTTAAAAAATAAAATTTAAAAATAAAACAGAAAAAAGTTCTTCCCGTCACACAGATGTATTTATAGGAATGAATTATTTCCATGCTTCTATCTATAAATACATAAAAGAGGAATAAAATCTAACTTGAACCATAAAAGAAAAAAAAATCCTGAACCCACGAGTTATACAGAGGAAAACCCTATCAGGGCACTTGCTCCAGTGGTAAACAATTCTGAAATTGGTCAGAGGTGGGGAATCATCTCCCATACAGCCAGCAACCCACCCCCCACGCAAGGAGCGTCCTCATTGCAAAGCTGGGGGACCGTGCCGAGGCATCTGTGAGTAAACGTGAGCTGAGCCCCAGGCCAGCTGCTGCTGAACTGTTCCCACCCTTTCCAGGTAAAACACCTGAATATGTACAAGGGCTTGAAAGCCTAGAGGAAGGACCGTGGAGCCACACCAGCGACAGCACGCAGGCCAACTTGGTGCCTGCAGGCCAGCCAGGGTGGTCCTGGCCCCGGGCGCTCTTCCAGAAGCTTTCCATTGCCCTGCCTGAGATACCCCTCCTGTCCCGGCCCCCACTGCTTTTTTTCCTTCCTCACCTCTGTCCGGAGAGAAATTCCAGCGGAAGCTATGGGTGACCCAACCTCTTCTTTACAGGCGGCAGCCTGGCAACTCCTGCAGAAAGGCCAGCAGAACCCCACTCACACCGGGCCACCCACAAAGCTGTGGCCCCTCACTCCCTCCCACCACCACAGCCCCGAGACTTCTGACGGGACATAGAATATGGAGTCAGGCACAGCTTCAGGGGCTATTGCTGCCTGGAGCACTGTTTATATTGACCTCAACGAGGCACACCTGGGGAGGGTGGGCCGGCAGGGTAAGGCTGCCCAGGTCAGCTAATCCACAACCCTCAGGGAATCACATTGTTGAAAATGGACCCCGCTAAGGCAGAAGAGAAGCCAAGGGAAAAAAGGACACAATGCCATTTGCAGCACTGTAGATGAGTCTAGAAGTAATCACGTGACTTGTAGTAAGTCAGAAAGTGAAAGACACATATCATATCATAGAACTTATAGGTGTTACCGAAAAATGGATACCAGGGCAGATATTTCCACGGAGAAGGGCAATCACAGATTCATTAAACAAACTTATGGTTCACCAATGGAAAGGTGTGAGGATTGGTTTCATTACGATATCGGGGTTAACAGACATATACAAACACAGGTGACATATATAATCACCAAAGACCTACAGATTACCAAGAGAGGACTACTCAACATTCTGTCATAACGTACATGGGAAAAGGATCCCAGGAAGAACAGACATCTGTATATGTGTAAAAGAACCACATCTTCCACACCTACAGCAAGCCAAACATTGTAATCAAACTTGCTGTAATAAAAAATTTAAAATTAAATTAAAAACACGAACAAGAAGTAGTGAGACAAACGTGAGGGGCTTTCTCCTGGCACATTCCATTCTAAACTCCAATCTAGAACACCACTTCCACTGAGGCTCTCTTGCCCTAGTAACCAGATTTGGTAAGGGTGAACTGCTGCCACCTTGTGGCCGTTTCACACAACAGCAGCTTTAATCCCAACGCTAATGGTCAGTTGATATTCAAAATCATTGCAGGCCTGTAAATGACACCTGCCCTGAAAACAAATCCTGGGGTCACATATCGACCAAAAAATTCAAAGGACGTCCATATTTCAAAACGACCGTTTCAAAAGGCATATTTTACGCACATTAGTGTTCTGCTTCTTTTCCTTTCTTTCCTTTTTTGTTAAAAAACACGGGAATGGAAAAAGGCATCCCTCAGAATGTGCGAAAATAGTTGCAGACGAATCAATGGACAGAGGTTTAATCTCCAATATATATAAACAGCTCATGCAGCTTAATATTAAAAAAAAAAAAACAACCCAAAAAAATGGGCAGAAGATCTAAAGAGACGTTTCTTCAAAGGAGACACAGAGATGGCCAAGATGCACATGAAAAGCTGCTCAACAGCACTAATTATTAGAGAAATGCAAATCAAAACTACAATGAGGTATCACCTCACACCTGTTAGAATCAGCATCATCAGAAAATCTACAAACAACCAATTCTCGGGAGGGTGTGGACAAAAGCAGCCCTTTTCCACAATTGGTGGGAATGTAAATTGATACAGTCACTATGGAGAACAGTATGGAGTTTCCTTAAAAAATCTAGAAATAGAATTACCATCGGATCCAGCAATCCCACTTCTGGGCATATACCCAGAGAAAACCGTATTTCAAAAAGGCACATTCACCACAATGTTCGTTGCAGCACTATTTACAATAGCCAGGTAATGGAAGCAACCTAAATGCCCACAGACAGATGAATGGATAAAGATGTGGTACATATATAAAATGGAATATTACTCGGCCATAAAAAGGAATGAAACTGGGTCATTTGTAGAGACATCGATGGATCGAGAGACTGTCATACAGAATGAAGTAAGTCAGAAAGAGGAAAACAAATATTGTCTATTAACGCATATATGTGGAGCCTAAAAATGGTACAGATGAACTGGTTTGCAGGGAAGAAATAGAGACACAGAGGTAGAGAACAAACGTATGGACACCAAGTGTGGGAAGCCATGGGGTGGTGGTGGTGGGATGAGTTGGGAGTTTGGGATTGACCTGTATACATGTATATGCATAAAATACATAACTAATAATAACGTGCTGTATAAAAAAATAAATAAAATAAAATTTCAAAATTTTAAAAAATAAAATTTAAAAATAAAACAGAAAAAAGTTCTTCCCGTCACACTGATGTATTTATAGGAATGAATTATTTCCATGCTTCTATCTATAAATACATAAAAGAGGAATAAAATCTAACTTGAACCATAAAAGAAAAAAAAATCCTGAACCCACGAGTTATACAGAGGAAAACCCTATCACGGCACTTGCTCCAGCGGTAAACAATTCTGAAATTGGTCAGAGGTGGGGAACCATCTCCCATACAGCCAGCAACCCACCCCCCACGCAAGGAGCGTCCTCATTGCAAAGCTGGGGGACCATGCCGAGGCATCTGTGAGTAAACGTGAGCTGAGCCCCAGGCCAGCTGCTGCTGAACTGTTCCCACCCTTTCCAGGTAAAACACCTGAATATGTACAAGGGCTTGAAAGCCTAGAGGAAGGACCGTGGAGCCACACCAGCGACAGCACGCAGGCCAACTTGGTGCCTGCAGGCCAGCCAGCGTGGTCCTGGACCCTGGCGCTCTTCCAGAAGCTTTCCATTGCCCTGCCTGAGATACCCCTCCTGTCCCGGCCCCCACTGCTTTTTTCCTTCCTCACCTCTGTCCGGAGAGAAATTCCAGCGGAAGGTATGGGTGACACATCCTCTTCTTTACAGGCGGCAGCCTGGCAACTCCTGCAGAAAGGCCAGCAGAACCCCACTCACACCGGGCCACCCACAAAGCTGTGGCCCCTCACTCCCTCCCACCAGCACAGCCCCGAGACTGCTGACGGGGCAGAGAATATGGAGTCAGGCACAGCTTCAGGGGCTATTGCTGCCTGGAGCTCTGTTTATATTGATCTCAACGAGGCACACCTGGGGAGGGCGGGCCGGCAGGGTAAGGCTGCCCAGGTCAGCTAATCCACAACCCTCAGGGAATCACATTGTTGAAAATGGACCCCACTAAGGCAGAAGAGAAGCCAAGGGAAAAAAGGACACAATGCCATTTGCAGCACCGTAGATGAGTCTAGAAGTAATCACGTGACTTGTAGTAAGTCAGAAAGTGAAAGACACATATCATATCATATCACTTATAGGTGTTACCTAAAAATGGATACCAGGGCAGATATTTCCACGGAGAAGGGCAATCACAGATTCATTAAACAAACTTATGGTTCACCAATGGAATGGTGTGAGGATTGGTTTCATTATGATATCGGGGTTAACAGACATATACAAACACAGGTGACATATATAATCACCAAAGACCTACAGAATACCAAGAGAGGACTACTCAACATTCTGTCATAACGTACATGGGAAAAGGATCCCAAGAAGAACAGTCATCTGTATATGTGTAAAAGAACCACATCTTCCACACCTACAACAAGCCAAACATTGTAATCAAACTTGCTGTAATAAAAAATAAAAACTTAAATTAAAAACACGAACAAGAAGTAGTGAGACAAACGTGAGGGGCTTTCTCCTGGTACATTCCATTCTAAACTCCAATCTAGAACACCACTTCCACTGAGGCTCTCTTGCCCTAGTAACCAGATTTGGTAAGGGTGAACTGCTGCCACCTTGTGGCCGTTTCACACAACAGCAGCTTTAATCCCAACGCTAATGGTCAGTTGATATTCAAAATCATTGCAGGCCTGTAAATGACACCTGCCCTGAAAACAAATCCTGGGGTCACATATCGACCAAAAAATTCAAAGGACATCCATATTTCAAAACGACCGTTTCAAAATGCATATTTTACGCACATTAGTGTTCTGCTTCTTTTCCTTTCTTTCCTTTTTTGATAAAAAAAACGGGAATGGAAAAAGGCATCCCTCAGGATGGGTGAAAATCGTTGCAAACGAATCAATGGACACAGGTTTAATCTCCAATATATATAAACAGCTCATGCAGCTTAATATTAAAAAAACAAACAACCCAAAAAAAATGGGCAGAAGATCTAAAGAGACGTTTCTTCAAAGGAGACACAGAGATGGCCAAGACGCACATGAAAAGCTGCTCAACAGCACTAATTATTAGAGAAATGCAAATCAAAACTACAATGAGGTATCACCTCACACCTGTTAGAATCGGCATCATCAGAAAATCTACAAACAACCAATTCTGGGGAGGGTGTGGACAAATGGAGCCCTCTTCCACTATTGGTGGGATTGTAAATTGATACAGTCACTATGGAGAACAGTATGGAGTTTCCTTAAAAAAATTAGAAATAGAATTACCATCTGATCCAGGAATCCCACTTCTGGGCATATACCCAGAGAAAACCGTATTTCAAAAAGGCACATTCACCACAATGTTCGTTGCAGCACTATTTACAATAGCCAGGTAATGGAAGCAACCTAAATGCCCACAGACAGATGAATGGATAAAGATGTGGTACATATATAAAATGGAATATGACTCGGCCATAAAAAGGAATGAAACTGGGTCATTTGTAGAGACATCGATGGATCGAGAGACTGTCATACAGAATGAAGAAAGTCAGAAAGAGGAAAACAAATATTGTATATTAATGCATATATGTGGAGCCTAAAAATGGTACAGATGAACTGGTTTGCAGGGAAGAAATAGAGACACAGAGGTAGAGAACAAACGTATGGACACCAAGTGTGGGAAGCCATGGGGTGGTGGTGGTGGGATGAGTCGGGAGTTTGGGATTGACCTGTATACATGTATATACATAAAATACATAACTAATAATAACGTGCTGTATAAAAAAATAAATAAAATTAATTTCAAAATTTTAAAAAATAAAATTTAAAAATAAAACAGAAAAAATTCTTCCCAGCACACAGATGTATTTATAGGAAAGAATTATTTCCATGCTTATATCTATAAATACATAAAAGGGGAATAAAATCTAACTTGAACCATAAAAGAAAAAAAAAAACCTGAACCCAGGAGTTATACAGAGGAAAACCCTATCAGGGCACTTGCTCCAGTGGTAAACAATTCTGAAATTGGTAAGAGGTGGGGAACCATCTCCCATACAGCCAGCAACCCACCCCCCACGCAAGGAGCGTCCTCATTGCAAAGCTGGGGGACCGTGCCGAGGCATCTGTGAGTAAACGTGAGCTGAGCCCCAGGCCAGCTGCTGCTGAACTGTTCCCACCCTTTCCAGGTAAAACACCTGAATATGTACAAGGGCTTGAAAGCCTAGAGGAAGGACCGTGGTGCCACACCAGCGACAGCACGCAGGCCAACTTGGTGCCTGCAGGCCAGCCAGCGTGGTCCTGGACCCTGGCGCTCTTCCAGAAGCTTTCCATTGCCCTGCCTGAGATACCCCTCCTGTCCCGGCCCCCACTGCTTTTTTCCTTCCTCACCTCTGTCCGGAGAGAAATTCCAGCGGAAGGTATGGGTGACACATCCTCTTCGTTACAGGCGGCAGCCTGGCAACTCCTGCAGAAAGGCCAGCAGAACCCCACTCACACCGGGCCACCCACAAAGCTGTGGCCCCTCACTCCCTCCCACCAGCACAGCCCCGAGACTGCTGACGGGGCAGAGAATATGGAGTCAGGCACAGCTTCAGGGGCTATTGCTGCCTGGAGCGCTGTTTATATTGACCTCAACGAGGCACACCTGGGGAGGGCGGGCCGGCAGGGTAAGGCTGCCCAGGTCAGCTAATCCACAACCCTCAGGGAATCACATTGTTGAAAATGGACCCCGCTAAGGCAGAAGAGAAGCCAAGGGAAAAAAGGACACAATGCCATTTGCAGCACCGTAGATGAGTCTAGAAGTAATCACGTGACTTGTAGTAAGTCAGAAAGTGAAAGACACATATCATATCATATCACTTATAGGTGTTACCTAAAAATGGATACCAGGGCAGATATTTCCACGGAGAAGGGCAATCACAGATTCATTAAACAAACTTATGGTTCACCAATGGAAAGGTGTGAGGATTGGTTTCATTACGATATCGGGGTTAACAGACATATACAAACACAGGTGACATATATAATCACCAAAGACCTACAGAATACCAAGAGAGGACTACTCAACATTCTGTCAAACGTACATGGGAAAAGGATCCCAGGAAGAACAGTCATCTGTATATGTGTAAAAGAACCACATCTTCCACACCTACAGCAAGCCAAACATTGTAATCAAACTTGCTGTAATAAAAAATAAAACTTAAATTAAAAACACGAACAAGAAGTAGTGAGACAAACGTGAGGGGCTTTCTCCTGGTACATTCCATTCTAAACTCCAATCTAGAACACCACTTCCACTGAGGCTCTCTTGCCCTAGTAACCAGATTTGGTGAGGGTGAACTGCTGCCACCTTGTGGCCGTTTCACACAACAGCAGCTTTAATCCCAACGCTAATGGTCAGTTGATATTCAAAATCATTGCAGGCCTGTAAATGACACCTGCCCTGAAAACAAATCCTGGGGTCACATATCGACCAAAAATTTCAAAGGACGTCCATATTTCAAAACCACCGTTTCAAAAGGCATATTTTACGCACATTAGTGTTCTGCTTCTTTTCCTTTCTTTCCTTTTTTGTTAAAAAACACGGGAATGGAAAAAGGCATCCCTCAGAATGGGCGAAAATCGTTGCAGACGAATCAATGGACAGAGGTTTAATCTCCAATATATATAAACACCTCATGCAGCTTAATATTAAAAAAACAAACAACCCCAAAAAAATGGGCAGAAGATCTAAAGAGACGTTTCTTCAAAGGAGACACAGAGATGGCCAAGACGCACATGAAAAGCTGCTCAACAGCACTAATTATTAGAGAAATGCAAATCAAAACTACAATGAGGTATCACCTCACACCTGTTAGAATCGGCATCATCAGAAAATCTACAAACAACCAATTCTGGGGAGGGTGTGGACAAAAGGAGCCCTCTTCCACTATTGGTGGGAATGTAAATTGATACAGTCACTATGGAGAACAGTATGGAGTTTCCTTAAAATAACTAGAAATAGAATTACCATCTGATCCAGCAATCCCACTTCTGGGCATATACGCAGAGAAAACCGTATTTCAAAAAGGCACATTCACCACAATGTTCGTTGCAGCACTATTTACAATAGCCAGGTAATGGAAACAACCTAAATGCCCACAGACAGATGAATGGATAAAGATGTGGTACATATATAAAATGGAATATGACTCGGCCATAAAAAGGAATGAAACTGGGTCATTTGTAGAGACATCGATGGATCGAGAGACTGTCATACAGAATGAAGTAAGTCAGAAAGAGGAAAACAAATATTGTATATTAATGCATATATGTGGAGCCTAAAAATGGTACAGATGAACTGGTTTGCAGGGAAGAAATAGAGACACAGAGGTAGAGAACAAACGTATGGACACCAAGTGTGGGAAGCCATGGGGTGGTGGTGGCGGGATGAGTTGGGAGTTTGGGATTGACCTGTATACATGTATATACATAAAATACATAACTAATAATAACGTGCTGTATAAAAAAAATAAATAAAATTAAATTTCAAAATTTTAAAAAATAAAATTTAAAAATAAAACAGAAAAAATTCTTCCCATCACACAGATGTATTTATAGGAAAAATTATTTCCATGCTTCTATCTATAAATACATAAAAGGGGAATAAAATCTAACTTGAACCATAAAAGAAAATAAAAACCTGAACCCAGGAGTTATACAGAGGAAAACCCTATCAGGGCACTTGCTCCAGTGGTAAACAATTCTGAAATTGGTCAGAGGTGGGGAACCATCTCCCATACAGCCAGCAACCCAACCCCCACGCAAGGAGCGTCCTCATTGCAAAGCTGGGGGACCGTGCCGAGGCATCTGTGAGTAAACGTGAGCTGAGCCCCAGGCCAGCTGCTGCTGAACTGTTCCCACCCTTTCCAGGTAAAACACCTGAATATGTACAAGGGCTTGAAAGCCTAGAGGAAGGACCGTGGAGCCACACCAGCAACAGCACACAGGCCAACTTGGTGCCTGCAGGCCAGCCAGCGTGGTCCTGGCCCCGGCGCTCTTCCAGAAGCTTTCCATTGCCTTGCCTGAGATACCCCTCCTGTCCCGGCCCCCACTGCTTTTTTCCTTCCTCACCTCTGTCTGGAGAGAAATTCCAGCAGAAGGTATGGGTGACACATCCTCTTCTTTACAGGCGGCAGCCTGGCAACTCCTGCAGAAAGGCCAGCAGAACCCCACTCACACCGGGCCACCCACAAAGCTGTGGCCCCTCACTCCCTCCCACCAGCACAGCCCCGAGACTGCTGACGGGGCAGAGAATATGGAGTCAGGCACAGCTTCAGGGGCTATTGCTGCCTGGAGGTCTGTTTATATTGACCTCAACGAGGCACACCTGGGGAGGGCTGGCCGGCAGGGTAAGGCTGCCCAGGTCAGCTAATCCACAACCCTCAGGGAATCACATTGTTGAAACTGGACCCCGTTAAGGCAGAAGAGAAGCCAAGGGAAAAAAGGACACAATGCCATTTGCAGCACCGTAGATGAGTCTACAAGTAATCACGTGACTTGTAGTAAGTCAGAAAGTGAAAGACACATATCATATCATATCACTTATAGGTGTTACCTAAAAATGGATACCAGGGCAGATATTTCCACGGAGAAGGGCAATCACAGATTCATTAAACAAACTTATGGTTCACCAATGGAAAGGTGTGAGGATTGGTTTCATTACGATATCGGGGTTAACAGACATATACAAACACAGGTGACATATATAATCACCAAAGACCTACAGAATACCAAGAGAGGACTACTCAACATTCTGTCATAACGTACATGGGAAAAGGATCCCAAGAAGAACAGTCATCTGTATATGTGTAAAAGAACCACATCTTCCACACCTACAACAAGCCAAACATTGTAATCAAACTTGCTGTAATAAAAAATAAAAACTTAAATTAAAAACACGAACAAGAAGTAGTGAGACAAACGTGAGGGGCTTTCTCCTGGTACATTCCATTCTAAACTCCAATCTAGAACACCACTTCCACTGAGGCTCTCTTGCCCTAGTAACCAGATTTGGTAAGGGTGAACTGCTGCCACCTTGTGGCCGTTTCACACAACAGCAGCTTTAATCCCAACGCTAATGGTCAGTTGATATTCAAAATCATTGCAGGCCTGTAAATGACACCTGCCCTGAAAACAAATCCTGGGGTCACATATCGACCAAAAATTTCAAAGGACGTCCATATTTCAAAACCACCGTTTCAAAAGTCATATTTTACGCACATTAGTGTTCTGCTTCATTTCCTTTCTTTCCTTTTTTGTTAAAAAACACGGGAATGGAAAAAGGCATCCCTCAGAATGGGCGAAAATCGTTGCAGACGAATCAATGGACAGAGGTGTAATCTCCAATATATATAAACA
The DNA here is from genome assembly GCF_964341445.2 of Mesoplodon mirus. NCBI lineage: Eukaryota > Metazoa > Chordata > Mammalia > Artiodactyla > Ziphiidae > Mesoplodon > Mesoplodon mirus. The sequence goes on from NW_028295654.1 coordinate 442,028, forward strand.
GCTCATGCAGCTTAATATTAAAAAAACAAACAACCCAAAAAAAATGGGCAGAAGATCTAAAGAGACGTTTCTTCAAAGGAGACACAGAGATGGCCAAGACGCACATGAAAAGCTGCCCAACAGCACTAATTATTAGAGAAATGCAAATCAAAACTACAATGAGGTATCACCTCACACCTGTTAGAATCGGCATCATCAGAAAATCTACAAACAACCAATTCTGGGGAGGGTGTGGACAAAAGGAGCCCTCTTCCACTATTGGTGGGAATGTAAATTGATACAGTCCCTATGGAGAACAGTATGGAGTTTCCTTAAAATAACTAGAAATAGAATTACCATCTGATCCAGCAATCCCACTTCTGGGCATATACCCAGAGAAAACCGTATTTCAAAAAGGCACATTCACCACAATGTTCGTTGCAGCACTATTTACAATAGCCAGGTAATGGAAGCAACCTAAATGCCCACAGACAGATGAATGGATAAAGATGTGGTACATATATAAAATGGAATATGACTCGGCCATAAAAAGGAATGAAACTGGGTCATTTGTAGAGACATCGATGGATCGAGAGACTGTCATACAGAATGAAGTAAGTCAGAAAGAGGAAAACAAATATTGTATATTAATGCATATATGTGGAGCCTAAAAATGGTACAGATGAACTGGTTTGCAGGGAAGAAATAGAGACACAGAGGTAGAGAACAAACGTATGGACACCAAGTGTGGGAAGCCATGGGGTGGTGGTGGTGGGATGAGTTGGGAGTTTGGGATTGACCTGTATACATGTATATGCATAAAATACATAACTAATAATAACGTGCTGTATAAAAAAATAAATAAAATTTCAAAATTTTAAAAAATAAAATTTAAAAATAAAACAGAAAAAAGTTCTTCCCGTCACACAGATGTATTTATAGGAATGAATTATTTCCATGCTTATATCTATAAATACATAAAAGAGGAATAACATCTAACTTGAAACATAAAAGAAAAAAAAAGTGAACCCACGAGTTATGCAGAGGAAAACCCTATCACGGCACTTGCTCCAGTGGTAAACAATTCTGAAATTGGTCAGAGGTGGGGAACCATCTCCCATACAGCCAGCAACCCAACCCCCACGCAAGGAGCGTCCTCATTGCAAAGCTGGGGGACCGTGCCGAGGCATCTGTGAGTAAACGTGAGCTGAGCCCCAGGCCAGCTGCTGCTGAACTGTTCCCACCCTTTCCAGGTAAAACACCTGAATATGTACAAGGGCTTGAAAGCCTAGAGGAAGGACCGTGGAGCCACACCAGCGACAGCACGCAGGCCAACTTGGTGCCTGCAGGCCAGCCAGCGTGGTCCTGGACCCTGGCGCTCTTCCAGAAGCTTTCCATTGCCCTGCCTGAGATACCCCTCCTGTCCCGGCCCCCACTGCTTTTTTCCTTCCTCACCTCTGTCCGGAGAGAAATTCCAGCGGAAGGTATGGGTGACACATCCTCTTCTTTACAGGCGGCAGCCTGGCAACTCCTGCAGAAAGGCCAGCAGAACCCCACTCACACCGGGCCACCCACAAAGCTGTGGCCCCTCACTCCCTCCCACCAGCACAGCCCCGAGACTGCTGACGGGGCAGAGAATATGGAGTCAGGCACAGCTTCAGGGGCTATTGCTGCCTGGAGCTCTGTTTATATTGACCTCAATGAGGCACACCTGGGGAGGGCGGGCCGGCAGGGTAAGGCTGCCCAGGTCAGCTAATCCACAACCCTCAGGGAATCACATTGTTGAAAATGGACCCCGCTAAGGCAGAAGAGAAGCCAAGGGAAAAAAGGACACAATGCCATTTGCAGCACCGTAGATGAGTCTAGAAGTAATCACGTGACTTGTAGTAAGTCAGAAAGTGAAAGACACATATCATATCATATCACTTATAGGTGTTACCTAAAAATGGATACCAGGGCAGATATTTCCACGGAGAAGGGCAATCACAGATTCATTAAACAAACTTATGGTTCACCAATGGAAAGGTGTGAGGATTGGTTTCATTACGATATCGGGGTTAACAGACATATACAAACACAGGTGACATATATAATCACCAAAGACCTACAGAATACCAAGAGAGGACTACTCAACATTCTGTCATAACGTACATGGGAAAAGGATCCCAAGAAGAACAGTCATCTGTATATGTGTAAAAGAACCACATCTTCCACACCTACAACAAGCCAAACATTGTAATCAAACTTGCTGTAATAAAAAATAAAAACTTAAATTAAAAACACGAACAAGAAGTAGTGAGACAAACGTGAGGGGCTTTCTCCTGGTACATTCCATTCTAAACTCCAATCTAGAACACCACTTCCACTGAGGCTCTCTTGCCCTAGTAACCAGATTTGGTAAGGGTGAACTGCTGCCACCTTGTGGCCGTTTCACACAACAGCAGCTTTAATCCCAACGCTAATGGTCAGTTGATATTCAAAATCATTGCAGGCCTGTAAATGACACCTGCCCTGAAAACAAATCCTGGGGTCACATATCGACCAAAAATTTCAAAGGACGTCCATATTTCAAAACGACCGTTTCAAAAGGCATATTTTACGCACATTAGTGTTCTGCTTCTTTTCCTTTCTTTCCTTTTTTGTTAAAAAACACGGGAATGGAAAAAGGCATCCCTCAGAATGGGCGAAAATCGTTGCAGACGAATCAATGGACAGAGGTTTAATCTCCAATATATATAAACAGCTCATGCAGCTTAGTATTAAAAAAACAAACAACCCCAAAAAAATGGGCAGAAGATCTAAAGAGACGTTTCTTCAAAGGAGACACAGAGATGGCCAAGACGCACATGAAAAGCTGCTCAACAGCACTAATTATTAGAGAAATGCAAATCAAAACTACAATGAGGTATCACCTCACACCTGTTAGAATCGGCATCATCAGAAAATCTACAAACAACCAATTCTGGGGAGGGTGTGGACAAAAGGAGCCCTCTTCCACTATTGGTGGGAATGTAAATTGATACAGTCCCTATGGAGAACAGTATGGAGTTTCCTTAAAATAACTAGAAATAGAATTACCATCTGATCCAGCAATCCCACTTCTGGGCATATACCCAGAGAAAACCGTATTTCAAAAAGGCACATTCACCACAATGTTCGTTGCAGCACTATTTACAATAGCCAGGTAATGGAAGCAACCTAAATGCCCACAGACAGATGAATGGATAAAGATGTGGTACATATATAAAATGGAATATGACTCGGCCATAAAAAGGAATGAAACTGGGTCATTTGTAGAGACATCGATGGATCGAGAGACTGTCATACAGAATGAAGTAAGTCAGAAAGAGGAAAACAAATATTGTATATTAATGCATGTATGTGGAGCCTAAAAATGGTACAGATGAACTGGTTTGCAGCGAAGAAATAGAGACACAGAGGTAGAGAACAAACGTATGGACACCAAGTGTGGGAAGCCATGGGGTGGTGGTGGTGGGATGAGTTGGGAGTTTGGGATTGACCTGTATACATGTATATGCATAAAATACATAACTAATAATAACGTGCTGTATAAAAAAATAAATAAAATTTCAAAATTTAAAAAATAAAATTTAAAAATAAAACAGAAAAAAGTTCTTCCCGTCACACAGATGTATTTATAGGAATGAATTATTTCCATGCTTATATCTATAAATACATAAAAGAGGAATAACATCTAACTTGAAACATAAAAGAAAAAAAAAGTGAACCCACGAGTTATGCAGAGGAAAACCCTATCACGGCACTTGCTCCAGTGGTAAACAATTCTGAAATTGGTCAGAGGTGGGGAACCATCTCCCATACAGCCAGCAACCCAACCCCCACGCAAGGAGCGTCCTCATTGCAAAGCTGGGGGACCGTGCCGAGGCATCTGTGAGTAAACGTGAGCTGAGCCCCAGGCCAGCTGCTGCTGAACTGTTCCCACCCTTTCCAGGTAAAACACCTGAATATGTACAAGGGCTTGAAAGCCTAGAGGAAGGACCGTGGAGCCACACCAGCGACAGCACGCAGGCCAACTTGGTGCCTGCAGGCCAGCCAGCGTGGTCCTGGACCCTGGCGCTCTTCCAGAAGCTTTCCATTGCCCTGCCTGAGATACCCCTCCTGTCCCGGCCCCCACTGCTTTTTTCCTTCCTCACCTCTGTCCGGAGAGAAATTCCAGCGGAAGGTATGGGTGACACATCCTCTTCTTTACAGGCGGCAGCCTGGCAACTCCTGCAGAAAGGCCAGCAGAACCCCACTCACACCGGGCCACCCACAAAGCTGTGGCCCCTCACTCCCTCCCACCAGCACAGCCCCGAGACTGCTGACGGGGCAGAGAATATGGAGTCAGGCACAGCTTCAGGGGCTATTGCTGCCTGGAGCTCTGTTTATATTGACCTCAACGAGGCACACCTGGGGAGGGCGGGCCGGCAGGGTAAGGCTGCCCAGGTCAGCTAATCCACAACCCTCAGGGAATCACATTGTTGAAAATGGACCCCGCTAAGGCAGAAGAGAAGCCAAGGGAAAAAAGGACACAATGCCATTTGCAGCACCGTAGATGAGTCTAGAAGTAATCACGTGACTTGTAGTAAGTCAGAAAGTGAAAGACACATATCATATCATATCACTTATAGGTGTTACCTAAAAATGGATACCAGGGCAGATATTTCCACGGAGAAGGGCAATCACAGATTCATTAAACAAACTTATGGTTCACCAATGGAAAGGTGTGAGGATTGGTTTCATTACGATATCGGGGTTAACAGACATATACAAACACAGGTGACATATATAATCACCAAAGACCTACAGAATACCAAGAGAGGACTACTCAACATTCTGTCATAACGTACATGGGAAAAGGATCCCAAGAAGAACAGTCATCTGTATATGTGTAAAAGAACCACATCTTCCACACCTACAACAAGCCAAACATTGTAATCAAACTTGCTGTAATAAAAAATAAAAACTTAAATTAAAAACACGAACAAGAAGTAGTGAGACAAACGTGAGGGGCTTTCTCCTGGTACATTCCATTCTAAACTCCAATCTAGAACACCACTTCCACTGAGGCTCTCTTGCCCTAGTAACCAGATTTGGTAAGGGTGAACTGCTGCCACCTTGTGGCCGTTTCACACAACAGCAGCTTTAATCCCAACGCTAATGGTCAGTTGATATTCAAAATCATTGCAGGCCTGTAAATGACACCTGCCCTGAAAACAAATCCTGGGGTCACATATCGACCAAAAATTTCAAAGGACGTCCATATTTCAAAACCACCGTTTCAAAAGGCATATTTTACGCACATTAGTGTTCTGCTTCATTTCCTTTCTTTCCTTTTTTGTTAAAAAACACGGGAATGGAAAAAGGCATCCCTCAGAATGGGCGAAAATCGTTGCAGACGAATCAATGGACAGAGGTGTAATCTCCAATATATATAAACAGCTCATGCAGCTTAATATTAAAAAAACAAACAACCCAAAAAAAATGGGCAGAAGATCTAAAGAGACGTTTCTTCAAAGGAGACACAGAGATGGCCAAGACGCACATGAAAAGCTGCCCAACAGCACTAATTATTAGAGAAATGCAAATCAAAACTACAATGAGGTATCACCTCACACCTGTTAGAATCGGCATCATCAGAAAATCTACAAACAACCAATTCTGGGGAGGGTGTGGACAAAAGGAGCCCTCTTCCACTATTGGTGGGAATGTAAATTGATACAGTCCCTATGGAGAACAGTATGGAGTTTCCTTAAAATAACTAGAAATAGAATTACCATCTGATCCAGCAATCCCACTTCTGGGCATATACCCAGAGAAAACCGTATTTCAAAAAGGCACATTCACCACAATGTTCGTTGCAGCACTATTTACAATAGCCAGGTAATGGAAGCAACCTAAATGCCCACAGACAGATGAATGGATAAAGATGTGGTACATATATAAAATGGAATATGACTCGGCCATAAAAAGGAATGAAACTGGGTCATTTGTAGAGACATCGATGGATCGAGAGACTGTCATACAGAATGAAGTAAGTCAGAAAGAGGAAAACAAATATTGTATATTAATGCATATATGTGGAGCCTAAAAATGGTACAGATGAACTGGTTTGCAGGGAAGAAATAGAGACACAGAGGTAGAGAACAAACGTATGGACACCAAGTGTGGGAAGCCATGGGGTGGTGGTGGTGGGATGAGTTGGGAGTTTGGGATTGACCTGTATACATGTATATGCATAAAATACATAACTAATAATAACGTGCTGTATAAAAAAATAAATAAAATTTCAAAATTTTAAAAAATAAAATTTAAAAATAAAACAGAAAAAAGTTCTTCCCGTCACACAGATGTATTTATAGGAATGAATTATTTCCATGCTTATATCTATAAATACATAAAAGAGGAATAACATCTAACTTGAAACATAAAAGAAAAAAAAAGTGAACCCACGAGTTATGCAGAGGAAAACCCTATCACGGCACTTGCTCCAGTGGTAAACAATTCTGAAATTGGTCAGAGGTGGGGAACCATCTCCCATACAGCCAGCAACCCAACCCCCACGCAAGGAGCGTCCTCATTGCAAAGCTGGGGGACCGTGCCGAGGCATCTGTGAGTAAACGTGAGCTGAGCCCCAGGCCAGCTGCTGCTGAACTGTTCCCACCCTTTCCAGGTAAAACACCTGAATATGTACAAGGGCTTGAAAGCCTAGAGGAAGGACCGTGGAGCCACACCAGCGACAGCACGCAGGCCAACTTGGTGCCTGCAGGCCAGCCAGCGTGGTCCTGGACCCTGGCGCTCTTCCAGAAGCTTTCCATTGCCCTGCCTGAGATACCCCTCCTGTCCCGGCCCCCACTGCTTTTTTCCTTCCTCACCTCTGTCCGGAGAGAAATTCCAGCGGAAGGTATGGGTGACACATCCTCTTCTTTACAGGCGGCAGCCTGGCAACTCCTGCAGAAAGGCCAGCAGAACCCCACTCACACCGGGCCACCCACAAAGCTGTGGCCCCTCACTCCCTCCCACCAGCACAGCCCCGAGACTGCTGACGGGGCAGAGAATATGGAGTCAGGCACAGCTTCAGGGGCTATTGCTGCCTGGAGCTCTGTTTATATTGACCTCAACGAGGCACACCTGGGGAGGGCGGGCCGGCAGGGTAAGGCTGCCCAGGTCAGCTAATCCACAACCCTCAGGGAATCACATTGTTGAAAATGGACCCCGCTAAGGCAGAAGAGAAGCCAAGGGAAAAAAGGACACAATGCCATTTGCAGCACCGTAGATGAGTCTAGAAGTAATCACGTGACTTGTAGTAAGTCAGAAAGTGAAAGACACATATCATATCATATCACTTATAGGTGTTACCTAAAAATGGATACCAGGGCAGATATTTCCACGGAGAAGGGCAATCACAGATTCAGTAAACAAACTTATGGTTCACCAATGGAAAGGTGTGAGGATTGGTTTCATTACGATATCGGGGTTAACAGACATATACAAACACAGGTGACATATATAATCACCAAAGACCTACAGAATACCAAGAGAGGACTACTCAACATTCTGTCATAACGTACATGGGAAAAGGATCCCAAGAAGAACAGTCATCTGTATATGTGTAAAAGAACCACATCTTCCACACCTACAACAAGCCAAACATTGTAATCAAACTTGCTGTAATAAAAAATAAAAACTTAAATTAAAAACACGAACAAGAAGTAGTGAGACAAACGTGAGGGGCTTTCTCCTGGTACATTCCATTCTAAACTCCAATCTAGAACACCACTTCCACTGAGGCTCTCTTGCCCTAGTAACCAGATTTGGTAAGGGTGAACTGCTGCCACCTTGTGGCCGTTTCACACAACAGCAGCTTTAATCCCAACGCTAATGGTCAGTTGATATTCAAAATCATTGCAGGCCTGTAAATGACACCTGCCCTGAAAACAAATCCTGGGGTCACATATCGACCAAAAATTTCAAAGGACGTCCATATTTCAAAACCACCGTTTCAAAAGGCATATTTTACGCACATTAGTGTTCTGCTTCTTTTCCTTTCTTTCCTTTTTTGTTAAAAAACACGGGAATGGAAAAAGGCATCCCTCAGAATGGGCGAAAATCGTTGCAGACGAATCAATGGACAGAGGTTTAATCTCCAATATATATAAACAGCTCATGCAGCTTAATATTAAAAAAACAAACAACCCCAAAAAAATGGGCAGAAGATCTAAAGAGACGTTTCTTCAAAGGAGACACAGAGATGGCCAAGACGCACATGAAAAGCTGCTCAACAGCACTAATTATTAGAGAAATGCAAATCAAAACTACAATGAGGTATCACCTCACACCTGTTAGAATCGGCATCATCAGAAAATCTACAAACAACCAATTCTGGGGAGGGTGTGGACAAAAGGAGCCCTCTTCCACTATTGGTGGGAATGTAAATTGATACAGTCCCTATGGAGAACAGTATGGAGTTTCCTTAAAATAACTAGAAATAGAATTACCATCTGATCCAGCAATCCCACTTCTGGGCATATACCCAGAGAAAACCGTATTTCAAAAAGGCACATTCACCACAATGTTCGTTGCAGCACTATTTACAATAGCCAGGTAATGGAAGCAACCTAAATGCCCACAGACAGATGAATGGATAAAGATGTGGTACATATATAAAATGGAATATGACTCGGCCATAAAAAGGAATGAAACTGGGTCATTTGTAGAGACATCGATGGATCGAGAGACTGTCATACAGAATGAAGTAAGTCAGAAAGAGGAAAACAAATATTGTATATTAATGCATATATGTGGAGCCTAAAAATGGTACAGATGAACTGGTTTGCAGGGAAGAAATAGAGACACAGAGGTAGAGAACAAACGTATGGACACCAAGTGTGGGAAGCCATGGGGTGGTGGTGGTGGGATGAGTTGGGAGTTTGGGATTGACCTGTATACATGTATATGCATAAAATACATAACTAATAATAACGTGCTGTATAAAAAAATAAATAAAATTTCAAAATTTTAAAAAAATAAAATTTAAAAATAAAACAGAAAAAAGTTCTTCCCGTCACACAGATGTATTTATAGGAATGAATTATTTCCATGCTTATATCTATAAATACATAAAAGAGGAATAACATCTAACTTGAAACATAAAAGAAAAAAAAAAGTGAACCCACGAGTTATACAGAGGAAAACCCTATCACGGCACTTGCTCCAGTGGTAAACAATTCTGAAATTGGTCAGAGGTGGGGAACCATCTCCCATACAGCCAGCAACCCAACCCCCACGCAAGGAGCGTCCTCATTGCAAAGCTGGGGGACCGTGCCGAGGCATCTGTGAGTAAACGTGAGCTGAGCCCCAGGCCAGCTGCTGCTGAACTGTTCCCACCCTTTCCAGGTAAAACACCTGAATATGTACAAGGGCTTGAAAGCCTAGAGGAAGGACCGTGGAGCCACACCAGCGACAGCACGCAGGCCAACTTGGTGCCTGCAGGCCAGCCAGCGTGGTCCTGGACCCTGGCGCTCTTCCAGAAGCTTTCCATTGCCCTGCCTGAGATACCCCTCCTGCCCCGGCCCCCACTGCTTTTTTCCTTCCTCACCTCTGTCCGGAGAGAAATTCCAGCGGAAGGTATGGGTGACACATCCTCTTCTTTACAGGCGGCAGCCTGGCAACTCCTGCAGAAAGGCCAGCAGAACCCCACTCACACCGGGCCACCCACAAAGCTGTGGCCCCTCACTCCCTCCCACCAGCACAGCCCCGAGACTGCTGACGGGGCAGAGAATATGGAGTCAGGCACAGCTTCAGGGGCTATTGCTGCCTGGAGCTCTGTTTATATTGACCTCAACGAGGCACACCTGGGGAGGGCGGGCCGGCAGGGTAAGGCTGCCCAGGTCAGCTAATCCACAACCCTCAGGGAATCACATTGTTGAAAATGGACCCCGCTAAGGCAGAAGAGAAGCCAAGGGAAAAAAGGACACAATGCCATTTGCAGCACCGTAGATGAGTCTAGAAGTAATCACGTGACTTGTAGTAAGTCAGAAAGTGAAAGACACATATCATATCATATCACTTATAGGTGTTACCTAAAAATGGATACCAGGGCAGATATTTCCACGGAGAAGGGCAATCACAGATTCAGTAAACAAACTTATGGTTCACCAATGGAAAGGTGTGAGGATTGGTTTCATTACGATATCGGGGTTAACAGACATATACAAACACAGGTGACATATATAATCACCAAAGACCTACAGAATACCAAGAGAGGACTACTCAACATTCTGTCATAACGTACATGGGAAAAGGATCCCAAGAAGAACAGTCATCTGTATATGTGTAAAAGAACCACATCTTCCACACCTACAACAAGCCAAACATTGTAATCAAACTTGCTGTAATAAAAAATAAAAACTTAAATTAAAAACACGAACAAGAAGTAGTGAGACAAACGTGAGGGGCTTTCTCCTGGTACATTCCATTCTAAACTCCAATCTAGAACACCACTTCCACTGAGGCTCTCTTGCCCTAGTAACCAGATTTGGTAAGGGTGAACTGCTGCCACCTTGTGGCCGTTTCACACAACAGCAGCTTTAATCCCAACGCTAATGGTCAGTTGATATTCAAAATCATTGCAGGCCTGTAAATGACACCTGCCCTGAAAACAAATCCTGGGGTCACATATCGACCAAAAATTTCAAAGGACGTCCATATTTCAAAACCACCGTTTCAAAAGGCATATTTTACGCACATTAGTGTTCTGCTTCTTTTCCTTTCTTTCCTTTTTTGTTAAAAAACACGGGAATGGAAAAAGGCATCCCTCAGAATGGGCGAAAATCGTTGCAGACGAATCAATGGACAGAGGTTTAATCTCCAATATATATAAACAGCTCATGCAGCTTAATATTAAAAAAACAAACAACCCCAAAAAAATGGGCAGAAGATCTAAAGAGACGTTTCTTCAAAGGAGACACAGAGATGGCCAAGACGCACATGAAAAGCTGCTCAACAGCACTAATTATTAGAGAAATGCAAATCAAAACTACAATGAGGTATCACCTCACACCTGTTAGAATCGGCATCATCAGAAAATCTACAAACAACCAATTCTGGGGAGGGTGTGGACAAAAGGAGCCCTCTTCCACTATTGGTGGGAATGTAAATTGATACAGTCCCTATGGAGAACAGTATGGAGTTTCCTTAAAATAACTAGAAATAGAATTACCATCTGATCCAGCAATCCCACTTCTGGGCATATACCCAGAGAAAACCGTATTTCAAAAAGGCACATTCACCACAATGTTCGTTGCAGCACTATTTACAATAGCCAGGTAATGGAAGCAACCTAAATGCCCACAGACAGATGAATGGATAAAGATGTGGTACATATATAAAATGGAATATGACTCGGCCATAAAAAGGAATGAAACTGGGTCATTTGTAGAGACATCGATGGATCGAGAGACTGTCATACAGAATGAAGTAAGTCAGAAAGAGGAAAACAAATATTGTATATTAATGCATATATGTGGAGCCTAAAAATGGTACAGATGAACTGGTTTGCAGGGAAGAAATAGAGACACAGAGGTAGAGAACAAACGTATGGACACCAAGTGTGGGAAGCCATGGGGTGGTGGTGGTGGGATGAGTTGGGAGTTTGGGATTGACCTGTATTCATGTATATGCATAAAATACATAACTAATAATAACGTGCTGTATAAAAAAATAAATAAAATTTCAAAATTTTAAAAAATAAAATTTAAAAATAAAACAGAAAAAAGTTCTTCCCGTCACACAGATGTATTTATAGGAATGAATTATTTCCATGCTTATATCTATAAATACATAAAAGAGGAATAACATCTAACTTGAAACATAAAAGAAAAAAAAAACTGAACCCACGAGTTATACAGAGGAAAACCCTATCACGGCACTTGCTCCAGTGGTAAACAATTCTGAAATTGGTCAGAGGTGGGGAACCATCTCCCATACAGCCAGCAACCCAACCCCCACGCAAGGAGCGTCCTCATTGCAAAGCTGGGGGACCGTGCCGAGGCATATGTGAGTAAACGTGAGCTGAGCCCCAGGCCAGCTGCTGCTGAACTGTTCCCACCCTTTCCAGGTAAAACACCTGAATATGTACAAGGGCTTGAAAGCCTAGAGGAAGGACCGTGGAGCCACACCAGCGACAGCACGCAGGCCAACTTGGTGCCTGCAGGCCAGCCAGCGTGGTCCTGGACCCTGGCGCTCTTCCAGAAGCTTTCCATTGCCCTGCCTGAGATACCCCTCCTGTCCCGGCCCCCACTGCTTTTTTCCTTCCTCACCTCTGTCCGGAGAGAAATTCCAGCGGAAGGTATGGGTGACACATCCTCTTCTTTACAGGCGGCAGCCTGGCAACTCCTGCAGAAAGGCCAGCAGAACCCCACTCACACCGGGCCACCCACAAAGCTGTGGCCCCTCACTCCCTCCCACCAGCACAGCCCCGAGACTGCTGACGGGGCAGAGAATATGGAGTCAGGCACAGCTTCAGGGGCTATTGCTGCCTGGAGCTCTGTTTATATTGACCTCAACGAGGCACACCTGGGGAGGGCGGGCCGGCAGGGTAAGGCTGCCCAGGTCAGCTAATCCACAACCCTCAGGGAATCACATTGTTGAAAATGGACCCCGCTAAGGCAGAAGAGAAGCCAAGGGAAAAAAGGACACAATGCCATTTGCAGCACCGTAGATGAGTCTAGAAGTAATCACGTGACTTGTAGTAAGTCAGAAAGTGAAAGACACATATCATATCATATCACTTATAGGTGTTACCTAAAAATGGATACCAGGGCAGATATTTCCACGGAGAAGGGCAATCACAGATTCATTAAACAAACTTATGGTTCACCAATGGAAAGGTGTGAGGATTGGTTTCATTACGATATCGGGGTTAACAGACATATACAAACACAGGTGACATATATAATCACCAAAGACCTACAGAATACCAAGAGAGGACTACTCAACATTCTGTCATAACGTACATGGGAAAAGGATCCCAAGAAGAACAGTCATCTGTATATGTGTAAAAGAACCACATCTTCCACACCTACAACAAGCCAAACATTGTAATCAAACTTGCTGTAATAAAAAATAAAAACTTAAATTAAAAACACGAACAAGAAGTAGTGAGACAAACGTGAGGGGCTTTCTCCTGGTACATTCCATTCTAAACTCCAATCTAGAACACCACTTCCACTGAGGCTCTCTTGCCCTAGTAACCAGATTTGGTAAGGGTGAACTGCTGCCACCTTGTGGCCGTTTCACACAACAGCAGCTTTAATCCCAACGCTAATGGTCAGTTGATATTCAAAATCATTGCAGGCCTGTAAATGACACCTGCCCTGAAAACAAATCCTGGGGTCACATATCGACCAAAAATTTCAAAGGACGTCCATATTTCAAAACGACCGTTTCAAAAGGCATATTTTACGCACATTAGTGTTCTGCTTCTTTTCCTTTCTTTCCTTTTTTGTTAAAAAACACGGGAATGGAAAAAGGCATCCCTCAGAATGGGCGAAAATCGTTGCAGACGAATCAATGGACAGAGGTTTAATCTCCAATATATATAAACAGCTCATGCAGCTTAATATTAAAAAAACAAACAACCCCAAAAAAATGGGCAGAAGATCTAAAGAGACGTTTCTTCAAAGGAGACACAGAGATGGCCAAGACGCACATGAATAGCTGCTCAACAGCACTAATTATTAGAGAAATGCAAATCAAAACTACAATGAGGTATCACCTCACACCTGTTAGAATCGGCATCATCAGAAAATCTACAAACAACCAATTCTGGGGAGGGTGTGGACAAAAGGAGCCCTCTTCCACTATTGGTGGGAATGTAAATTGATACAGTCCCTATGGAGAACAGTATGGAGTTTCCTTAAAATAACTAGAAATAGAATTACCATCTGATCCAGCAATCCCACTTCTGGGCATATACCCAGAGAAAACCGTATTTCAAAAAGGCACATTCACCACAATGTTCGTTGCAGCACTATTTACAATAGCCAGGTAATGGAAGCAACCTAAATGCCCACAGACAGATGAATGGATAAAGATGTGGTACATATATAAAATGGAATATGACTCGGCCATAAAAAGGAATGAAACTGGGTCATTTGTAGAGACATCGATGGATCGAGAGACTGTCATACAGAATGAAGTAAGTCAGAAAGAGGAAAACAAATATTGTATATTAATGCATATATGTGGAGCCTAAAAATGGTACAGATGAACTGGTTTGCAGGGAAGAAATAGAGACACAGAGGTAGAGAACAAACGTATGGACACCAAGTGTGGGAAGCCATGGGGTGGTGGTGGTGGGATGAGTTGGGAGTTTGGGATTGACCTGTATACATGTATATGCATAAAATACATAACTAATAATAACGTGCTGTATAAAAAAATAAATAAAATTTCAAAATTTTAAAAAATAAAATTTAAAAATAAAACAGAAAAAAGTTCTTCCCGTCACACAGATGTATTTATAGGAATGAATTATTTCCATGCTTATATCTATAAATACATAAAAGAGGAATAACATCTAACTTGAAGCATAAAAGAAAAAAAAAAGTGAACCCACGAGTTATACAGAGGAAAACCCTATCACGGCACTTGCTCCAGTGGTAAACAATTCTGAAATTGGTCAGAGGTGGGGAACCATCTCCCATACAGCCAGCAACCCAACCCCCACGCAAGGAGCGTCCTCATTGCAAAGCTGGGGGACCGTGCCGAGGCATCTGTGAGTAAACGTGAGCTGAGCCCCAGGCCAGCTGCTGCTGAACTGTTCCCACCCTTTCCAGGTAAAACACCTGAATATGTACAAGGGCTTGAAAGCCTAGAGGAAGGACCGTGGAGCCACACCAGCGACAGCACGCAGGCCAACTTGGTGCCTGCAGGCCAGCCAGCGTGGTCCTGGACCCTGGGGCTCTTCCAGAAGCGTTCCATTGCCCTGCCTGAGATACCCCTCCTGTCCCGGCCCTCACTGCTTTTTTCCTTCCTCACCTCTGTCCAGAGAGAAATTCCAGCGGAAGGTATGGGTGACACATCCTCTTCTTTACAGGCGGCAGCCTGGCAACTCCTGCAGAAAGGCCAGCAGAACCCCACACACACCGGGCCACCCACAAAGCTGTGGCCCCTCACTCCCTCCCACCAGCACAGCCCCGAGACTGCTGACGGGGCAGAGAATATGGAGTCAGGCACAGCTTCAGGGGCTATTGCTGCCTGGAGCTCTGTTTATATTGACCTCAACGAGGCACACCTGGGGAGGGCGGGCCGGCAGGGTAAGGCTGCCCAGGTCAGCTAATCCACAACCCTCAGGGAATCACATTGTTGAAAATGGACCCCGCTAAGGCAGAAGAGAAGCCAAGGGAAAAAAGGACACAATGCCATTTGCAGCACCGTAGATGAGTCTAGAAGTAATCACGTGACTTGTAGTAAGTCAGAAAGTGAAAGACACATATCATATCATATCACTTATAGGTGTTACCTAAAAATGGATACCAGGGCAGATATTTCCACGGAGAAGGGCAATCACAGATTCATTAAACAAACTTATGGTTCACCAATGGAAAGGTGTGAGGATTGGTTTCATTACGATATCGGGGTTAACAGACATATACAAACACAGGTGACATATATAATCACCAAAGACCTGCAGAATACCAAGAGAGGACTACTCAACATTCTGTCATAACGTACATGGGAAAAGGATCCCAAGAAGAACAGTCATCTGTATATGTGTAAAAGAACCACATCTTCCACACCTACAACAAGCCAAACATTGTAATCAAACTTGCTGTAATAAAAAATAAAAACTTAAATTAAAAACACGAACAAGAAGTAGTGAGACAAACGTGAGGGGCTTTCTCCTGGTACATTCCATTCTAAACTCCAATCTAGAACACCACTTCCACTGAGGCTCTCTTGCCCTAGTAACCAGTTTTGGTAAGGGAGAACTGCTGCCACCTTGTGGCCGTTTCACACAACAGCAGCTTTAATCCCAACGCTAATGGTCAGTTGATATTCAAAATCATTGCAGGCCTGTAAATGACACCTGCCCTGAAAACAAATCCTGGGGTCACATATCGACCAAAAAATTCAAAGGACGTCCATATTTCAAAAGGACCGTTTCAAAAGGCATATTTTACGCACATTAGTGTTCTGCTTCTTTTCCTTTCTTTCCTTTTTTGTTAAAAAACACGGGAATGGAAAAAGGCATCCCTCAGAATGGGCGAAAATCGTTGCAGACGAATCAATGGACAGAGGTTTAATCTCCAATATATATAAACAGCTCATGCAGCTTAATATTAAAAAAACAAACAACCCGAAAAAAATGGGCAGAAGATCTAAAGAGACGTTTCTTCAAAGGAGACACAGAGATGGCCAAGACGCACATGAAAAGCTGCTCAACAGCACTAATTATTAGAGAAATGCAAATCAAAACTACAATGAGGTATCACCTCACACCTGTTAGAATCGGCATCATCAGAAAATCTACAAACAACCAATTCTGGGGAGGGTGTGGACAAAAGGAGCCCTCTTCCACTATTGGTGGGAATGTAAATTGATACAGTCACTATGGAGAACAGTATGGAGTTTCCTTAAAAAAACTAGAAATAGAATTACCATCTGATCCAGCAATCCCACTTCTGGGCATATACCCAGAGAAAACCGTATTTCAAAAAGGCACATTCACCACAATGTTCGTTGCAGCACTATTTACAATAGCCAGGTAATGGAAGCAACCTAAATGCCCACAGACAGATGAATGGATAAAGATGTGGTACATATATAAAATGGAATATGACTCGGCCATAAAAAGGAATGAAACTGGGTCATTTGTAGAGACATCGATGGATCGAGAGACTGTCATACAGAATGAAGTAAGTCAGAAAGAGGAAAACAAATATTGTATATTAATGCATATATGTGGAGCCTAAAAATGGTACAGATGAACTGGTTTGCAGGGAAGAAATAGAGACACAGAGGTAGAGAACAAACGTATGGACACCAAGTGTGGGAAGCCATGGGGTGGTGGTGGTGGGATGAGTTGGGAGTTTGGGATTGACCTGTATACATGTATATGCATAAAATACATAACTAATAATAACGTGCTGTATAAAAAAATAAATAAAATTTCAAAATTTTAAAAAATAAAATTTAAAAATAAAACAGAAAAAAGTTCTTCCCGTCACACAGATGTATTTATAGGAATGAATTATTTCCATGCTTATATCTATAAATACATAAAAGAGGAATAACATCTAACTTGAAACATAAAAGAAAAAAAAAGTGAACCCACGAGTTATACAGAGGAAAACCCTATCACGGCACTTGCTCCAGTGGTAAACAATTCTGAAATTGGTCAGAGGTGGGGAACCATCTCCCATACAGCCAGCAACCCAACCCCCACGCAAGGAGCGTCCTCATTGCAAAGCTGGGGGACCGTGCCGAGGCATCTGTGAGTAAACGTGAGCTGAGCCCCAGGCCAGCTGCTGCTGAACTGTTCCCACCCTTTCCAGGTAAAACACCTGAATATGTACAAGGGCTTGAAAGCCTAGAGGAAGGACCGTGGAGCCACACCAGCGACAGCACGCAGGCCAACTTGGTGCCTGCTGGCCAGCCAGCGTGGTCCTGGACCCTGGCGCTCTTCCAGAAGCTTTCCATTGCCCTGCCTGAGATACCCCTCCTGTCCCGGCCCCCACTGCTTTTTTCCTTCCTCACCTCTGTCCGGAGAGAAATTCCAGCGGAAGGTATGGGTGACACATCCTCTTCTTTACAGGCGGCAGCCTGGCAACTCCTGCAGAAAGGCCAGCAGAACCCCACTCACACCGGGCCACCCACAAAGCTGTGGCCCCTCACTCCCTCCCACCAGCACAGCCCCGAGACTGCTGACGGGGCAGAGAATATGGAGTCAGGCACAGCTTCAGGGGCTATTGCTGCCTGGAGCGCTGTTTATATTGACCTCAAGGAGGCACACCTGGGGAGGGCGGGCCGGCAGGGTAAGGCTGCCCAGGTCAGCTAATCCACAACCCTCAGGGAATCACATTGTTGAAAATGGACCCCGCTAAGGCAGAAGAGAAGCCAAGGGAAAAAAGGACACAATGCCATTTGCAGCACCGTAGATGAGTCTAGAAGTAATCACGTGACTTGTAGTAAGTCAGAAAGTGAAAGACACATATCATATCATATCACTTATAGGTGTTACCTAAAAATGGATACCAGGGCAGATATTTCCACGGAGAAGGGCAATCACAGATTCATTAAACAAACTTATGGTTCACCAATGGAAAGGTGTGAGGATTGGTTTCATTATGATATCGGGGTTAACAGACATATACAAACACAGGTGACATATATAATCACCAAAGACCTACAGAATACCAAGAGAGGACTACTCAACATTCTGTCATAACGTACATGGGAAAAGGATCCCAAGAAGAACAGTCATCTGTATATGTGTAAAAGAACCACATCTTCCACACCTACAACAAGCCAAACATTGTAATCAAACTTGCTGTAATAAAAAATAAAAACTTAAATTAAAAACACGAACAAGAAGTAGTGAGACAAACGTGAGGGGCTTTCTCCTGGTACATTCCATTCTAAACTCCAATCTAGAACACCACTTCCACTGAGGCTCTCTTGCCCTAGTAACCAGATTTGGTAAGGGTGAACTGCTGCCACCTTGTGGCCGTTTCACACAACAGCAGCTTTAATCCCAATGCTAATGGTCAGTTGATATTCAAAATCATTGCAGGCCTGTAAATGACACCTGCCCTGAAAACAAATCCTGGGGTCACATATCGACCAAAAATTTCAAAGGACGTCCATATTTCAAAACCACCGTTTCAAAAGGCATATTTTACGCACATTAGTGTTCTGCTTCTTTTCCTTTCTTTCCTTTTTTGTTAAAAAACACGGGAATGGAAAAAGGCATCCCTCAGAATGGGCGAAAATCGTTGCAGACGAATCAATGGACAGAGGTTTAATCTCCAATATATATAAACAGCTCATGCAGCTTAATATTAAAAAAACAAACAACCCCCAAAAAAATGGGCAGAAGATCTAAAGAGACGTTTCTTCAAAGGAGACACAGAGATGGCCAAGACGCACATGAAAAGCTGCTCAACAGCACTAATTATTAGAGAAATGCAAATCAAAACTACAATGAGGTATCACCTCACACCTGTTAGAATCGGCATCATCAGAAAATCTACAAACAACCAATTCTGGGGAGGGTGTGGACAAAAGGAGCCCTCTTCCACTATTGGTGGGAATGTAAATTGATACAGTCCCTATGGAGAACAGTATGGAGTTTCCTTAAAATAACTAGAAATAGAATTACCATCTGATCCAGCAATCCCACTTCTGGGCATATACCCAGAGAAAACCGTATTTCAAAAAGGCACATTCACCACAATGTTCGTTGCAGCACTATTTACAATAGCCAGGTAATGGAAGCAACCTAAATGCCCACAGACAGATGAATGGATAAAGATGTGGTACATATATAAAATGGAATATGACTCGGCCATAAAAAGGAATGAAACTGGGACATTTGTAGAGACATCGATGGATCGAGAGACTGTCATACAGAATGAAGTAAGTCAGAAAGAGGAAAACAAATATTGTATATTAATGCATATATGTGGAGCCTAAAAATGGTACAGATGAACTGGTTTGCAGGGAAGAAATAGAGACACAGAGGTAGAGAACAAACGTATGGACACCAAGTGTGGGAAGCCATGGGGTGGTGGTGGTGGGATGAGTTGGGAGTTTGGGATTGACCTGTATACATGTATATGCATAAAATACATAACTAATAATAACGTGCTGTATAAAAAATAAATAAAATTTCAAAATTTTAAAAAATAAAATTTAAAAATAAAACAGAAAAAAGTTCTTCCCGTCACACAGATGTATTTATAGGAATGAATTATTTCCATGCTTATATCTATAAATACATAAAAGAGGAATAACATCTAACTTGAAACATAAAAGAAAAAAAAAGTGAACCCACGAGTTATACAGAGGAAAACCCTATCACGGCACTTGCTCCAGTGGTAAACAATTCTGAAATTGGTCAGAGGTGGGGAACCATCTCCCATACAGCCAGCAACCCAACCCCCACGCAAGGAGCGTCCTCATTGCAAAGCTGGGGGACCGTGCCGAGGCATCTGTGAGTAAACGTGAGCTGAGCCCCAGGCCAGCTGCTGCTGAACTGTTCCCACCCTTTCCAGGTAAAACACCTGAATATGTACAAGGGCTTGAAAGCCTAGAGGAAGGACCGTGGAGCCACACCAGCGACAGCACGCAGGCCAACTTGGTGCCTGCAGGCCAGCCAGCGTGGTCCTGGACCCTGGCGCTCTTCCAGAAGCTTTCCATTGCCCTGCCTGAGATACCCCTCCTGTCCCGGCCCCCACTGCTTTTTTCCTTCCTCACCTCTGTCCGGAGAGAAATTCCAGCGGAAGGTATGGGTGACACATCCTCTTCTTTACAGGCGGCAGCCTGGCAACTCCTGCAGAAAGGCCAGCAGAACCCCACTCACACCGGGCCACCCACAAAGCTGTGGCCCCTCACTCCCTCCCACCAGCACAGCCCCGAGACTGCTGACGGGGCAGAGAATATGGAGTCAGGCACAGCTTCAGGGGCTATTGCTGCCTGGAGCTCTGTTTATATTGACCTCAACGAGGCACACCTGGGGAGGGCGGGCCGGCAGGGTAAGGCTGCCCAGGTCAGCTAATCCACAACCCTCAGGGAATCACATTGTTGAAAATGGACCCCGCTAAGGCAGAAGAGAAGCCAAGGGAAAAAAGGACACAATGCCATTTGCAGCACCGTAGATGAGTCTAGAAGTAATCACGTGACTTGTAGTAAGTCAGAAAGTGAAAGACACATATCATATCATATCACTTATAGGTGTTACCTAAAAATGGATACCAGGGCAGATATTTCCACGGAGAAGGGCAATCACAGATTCATTAAACAAACTTATGGTTCACCAATGGAAAGGTGTGAGGATTGGTTTCATTACGATATCGGGGTTAACAGACATATACAAACACAGGTGACATATATAATCACCAAAGACCTACAGAATACCAAGAGAGGACTACTCAACATTCTGTCATAACGTACATGGGAAAAGGATCCCAAGAAGAACAGTCATCTGTATATGTGTAAAAGAACCACATCTTCCACACCTACAACAAGCCAAACATTGTAATCAAACTTGCTGTAATAAAAAATAAAAACTTAAATTAAAAACACGAACAAGAAGTAGTGAGACAAACGTGAGGGGCTTTCTCCTGGTACATTCCATTCTAAACTCCAATCTAGAACACCACTTCCACTGAGGCTCTCTTGCCCTAGTAACCAGATTTGGTAAGGGTGAACTGCTGCCACCTTGTGGCCGTTTCACACAACAGCAGCTTTAATCCCAACGCTAATGGTCAGTTGATATTCAAAATCATTGCAGGCCTGTAAATGACACCTGCCCTGAAAACACATCCTGGGGTCACATATTGACCAAAAAATTCAAAGGACGTCCATATTTCAAAAGGACCGTTTCAAAAGGCATATTTTACGCACATTAGTGTTCTGCTTCTTTTCCTTTCTTTCCTTTTTTGTTAAAAAACACGGGAATGGAAAAAGGCATCCCTCAGAATGGGCGAAAATCGTTGCAGACGAATCAATGGACAGAGGTTTAATCTCCAATATATATAAACAGCTCATGCAGCTTAATATTAAAAAAACAAACAACCCCAAAAAAATGGGCAGAAGATCTAAAGAGACGTTTCTTCAAAGGAGACACAGAGATGGCCAAGACGCACATGAAAAGCTGCTCAACAGCACTAATTATTAGAGAAATGCAAATCAAAACTACAATGAGGTATCACCTCACACCTGTTAGAATCGGCATCATCAGAAAATCTACAAACAACCAATTCTGGGGAGGGTGTGGACAAAAGGAGCCCTCTTCCACTATTGGTGGGAATGTAAATTGATACAGTCCCTATGGAGAACAGTATGGAGTTTCCTTAAAAAACCTAGAAATAGAATTACCATCTGATCCAGCAATCCCACTTCTGGGCATATACCCAGAGAAAAACGTATTTCAAAAAGGCACATTCACCACAATGTTCGTTGCAGCACTATTTACAATAGCCAGGTAATGGAAGCAACCTAAATGCCCACAGACAGATGAATGGATAAAGATGTTGTACATATATAAAATGGAATATGACTCGGCCATAAAAAGGAATGAAACTGGGTCATTTGTAGAGACATCGATGGATCGAGAGACTGTCATACAGAATGAAGTAAGTCAGAAAGAGGAAAACAAATATTGTATATTAATGCATATATGTGGAGCCTAAAAATGGTACAGATGAACTGGTTTGCAGGGAAGAAATAGAGACACAGAGGTAGAGAACAAACGTATGGACACCAAGTGTGGGAAGCCATGGGGTGGTGGTGGTGGGATGAGTTGGGAGTTTGGGATTGACCTCTATACATGTATATGCATAAAATACATAACTAATAATAACGTGCTGTATAAAAAAATAAATAAAATTTCAAAATTTTAAAAAATAAAATTTAAAAATAAAACAGAAAAAAGTTCTTCCCGTCACACAGATGTATTTATAGGAATGAATTATTTCCATGCTTATATCTATAAATACATAAAAGAGGAATAACATCTAACTTGAAACATAAAAGAAAAAAAAAGTGAACCCACGAGTTATACAGAGGAAAACCCTATCACGGCACTGGCTCCAGTGGTAAACAATTCTGAAATTGGTCAGAGGTGGGGAACCATCTCCCATACAGCCAGCAACCCAACCCCCACGCAAGGAGCGTCCTCATTGCAAAGCTGGGGGACCGTGCCGAGGCATCTGTGAGTAAACGTGAGCTGAGCCCCAAGCCAGCTGCTGCTGAACTGTTCCCACCCTTTCCAGGTAAAACACCTGAATATGTACAAGGGCTTGAAAGCCTAGAGGAAGGACCGTGGAGCCACACCAGCGACAGCACGCAGGCCAACTTGGTGCCTGCAGGCCATCCAGCGTGGTCCTGGACCCTGGCGCTCTTCCAGAAGCTTTCCATTGCCCTGCCTGAGATACCACTCCTGTCCCGGACCCCACTGCTTTTTTCCTTCCTCACCTCTGTCCGGAGAGAAATTCCAGCAGAAGGTATGGGTGACACATCCTCTTCTTTACAGGCGGCAGCCTGGCATCTCCTGCAGAAAGGCCAGCAGAACCCCACTCACACCGGGCCACACACAAAGCTGTGGCCCCTAACTCCCTCCCACCAGCACAGCCCCGAGACTGCTGACGGGGCAGAGAATATGGAGTCAGGCACAGCTTCAGGGGCTATTGCTGCCTGGAGCTCTGTTTATATTGACCTCAACGAGGCACACCTGGGGAGGGCGGGCCGGCAGGGTAAGGCTGCCCAGGTCAGCTAATCCACAACCCTCAGGGAATCACATTGTTGAAAATGGACCCCGCTAAGGCAGAAGAGAAGCCAAGGGAAAAAAGGACACAATGCCATTTGCAGCACCGTAGATGAGTCTAGAAGTAATCACGTGACTTGTAGTAAGTCAGAAAGTGAAAGACACATATCATATCATATCACTTATAGGTGTTACCTAAAAATGGATACCAGGGCAGATATTTCCACGGAGAAGGGCAATCACAGATTCATTAAACAAACTTATGGTTCACCAATGGAAAGGTGTGAGGATTGGTTTCATTACGATATCGGGGTTAACAGACATATACAAACACAGGTGACATATATAATCACCAAAGACCTACAGAATACCAAGAGAGGACTACTCAACATTCTGTCATAACGTACATGGGAAAAGGATCCCAAGAAGAACAGTCATCTGTATATGTGTAAAAGAACCACATCTTCCACACCTACAACAAGCCAAACATTGTAATCAAACTTGCTGTAATAAAAAATAAAAACTTAAATTAAAAACACGAACAAGAAGTAGTGAGACAAACGTGAGGGGCTTTCTCCTGGTACATTCCATTCTAAACTCCAATCTAGAACACCACTTCCACTGAGGCTCTCTTGCCCTAGTAACCAGATTTGGTAAGGGTGAACTGCTGCCACCTTGTGGCCGTTTCACACAACAGCAGCTTTAATCCCAACGCTAATGGTCAGTTGATATTCAAAATCATTGCAGGCCTGTAAATGACACCTGCCCTGAAAACACATCCTGGGGTCACATATCGACCAAAAATTTCAAAGGACGTCCATATTTCAAAACCACCGTTTCAAAAGGCATATTTTACGCACATTAGTGTTCTGCTTCTTTTCCTTTCTTTCCTTTTTTGTTAAAAAACACGGGAATGGAAAAAGGCATCCCTCAGAATGGGCGAAAATCGTTGCAGATGAATCAATGGACAGAGGTTTAATCTCCAATATATATAAACAGCTCATGCAGCTTAATATTAAAAAAACAAACAACCCCAAAAAAATGGGCAGAAGATCTAAAGAGACGTTTCTTCAAAGGAGACACAGAGATGGCCAAGACGCACAGGAAAAGCTGCTCAACAGCACTAATTATTAGAGAAATGCAAATCAAAACTACAATGAGGTATCACCTCACACCTGTTAGAATCGGCATCATCAGAAAATCTACAAACAACCAATTCTGGGGAGGGTGTGGACAAAAGGAGCCCTCTTCCACTATTGGTGGGAATGTAAATTGATACAGTCCCTATGGAGAACAGTATGGAGTTTCCTTAAAAAAAACTAGAAATAGAATTACCATCTGATCCAGCAATCCCACTTCTGGGCATATACCCAGAGAAAACCGTATTTCAAAAAGGCACATTCACCACAATGTTCGTTGCAGCACTATTTACAATAGCCAGGTAATGGAAGCAACCTAAATGCCCACAGACAGATGAATGGATAAAGATGTGGTACATATATAAAATGGAATATGACTCGGCCATAAAAAGGAATGAAACTGGGTCATTTGTAGAGACATCGATGGATCGAGAGACTGTCATACAGAATGAAGTAAGTCAGAAAGAGGAAAACAAATATTGTCTATTAATGCATATATGTGGAGCCTAAAAATGGTACAGATGAACTGGTTTGCAGCGAAGAAATAGAGACACAGAGGTAGAGAACAAACGTATGGACACCAAGTGTGGGAAGCCATGGGGTGGTGGTGGTGGGATGAGTTGGGAGTTTGGGATTGACCTCTATACATGTATATGCATAAAATACATAACTAATAATAACGTGCTGTATAAAAAAATAAATAAAATTTCAAAATTTTAAAAAATAAAATTTAAAAATAAAACAGAAAAAAGTTCTTCCCGTCACACAGATGTATTTATAGGAATGAATTATTTCCATGCTTATATCTATAAATACATAAAAGAGGAATAACATCTAACTTGAAACATAAAAGAAAAAAAAAGTGAACCCACGAGTTATACAGAGGAAAACCCTATCACGGCACTTGCTCCAGTGGTAAACAATTCTGAAATTGGTCAGAGGTGGGGAACCATCTCCCATACAGCCAGCAACCCAACCCCCACGCAAGGAGCGTCCTCATTGCAAAGCTGGGGGACCGTGCCGAGGCATCTGTGAGTAAACGTGAGCTGAGCCCCAGGCCAGCTGCTGCTGAACTGTTCCCACCCTTTCCAGGTAAAACACCTGAATATGTACAAGGGCTTGAAAGCCTAGAGGAAGGACCGTGGAGCCACACCAGCGACAGCACGCAGGCCAACTTGGTGCCTGCAGGCCAGCCAGCGTGGTCCTGGACCCTGGCGCTCTTCCAGAAGCTTTCCATTGCCCTGCCTGAGATACCCCTCCTGTCCCGGCCCCCACTGCTTTTTTCCTTCCTCACCTCTGTCCGGAGAGAAATTCCAGCGGAAGGTATGGGTGACACATCCTCTTCTTTACAGGCGGCAGCCTGGCAACTCCTGCAGAAAGGCCAGCAGAACCCCACTCACACCGGGCCACCCACAAAGCTGTGGCCCCTCACTCCCTCCCACCAGCACAGCCCCGAGACTGCTGACGGGGCAGAGAATATGGAGTCAGGCACAGCTTCAGGGGCTATTGCTGCCTGGAGCTCTGTTTATATTGACCTCAACGAGGCACACCTGGGGAGGGCGGGCCGGCAGGGTAAGGCTGCCCAGGTCAGCTAATCCACAACCCTCAGGGAATCACATTGTTGAAAATGGACCCCGCTAAGGCAGAAGAGAAGCCAAGGGAAAAAAGGACACAATGCCATTTGCAGCACCGTAGATGAGTCTAGAAGTAATCACGTGACTTGTAGTAAGTCAGAAAGTGAAAGACACATATCATATCATATCACTTATAGGTGTTACCTAAAAATGGATACCAGGGCAGATATTTCCACGGAGAAGGGCAATCACAGATTCATTAAACAAACTTATGGTTCACCAATGGAAAGGTGTGAGGATTGGTTTCATTACGATATCGGGGTTAACAGACATATACAAACACAGGTGACATATATAATCACCAAAGACCTACAGAATACCAAGAGAGGACTACTCAACATTCTGTCATAACGTACATGGGAAAAGGATCCCAAGAAGAACAGTCATCTGTATATGTGTAAAAGAACCACATCTTCCACACCTACAACAAGCCAAACATTGTAATCAAACTTGCTGTAATAAAAAATAAAAACTTAAATTAAAAACACGAACAAGAAGTAGTGAGACAAACGTGAGGGGCTTTCTCCTGGTACATTCCATTCTAAACTCCAATCTAGAACACCACTTCCACTGAGGCTCTCTTGCCCTAGTAACCAGATTTGGTAAGGGTGAACTGCTGCCACCTTGTGGCCGTTTCACACAACAGCAGCTTTAATCCCAACGCTAATGGTCAGTTGATATTCAAAATCATTGCAGGCCTGTAAATGACACCTGCCCTGAAAACACATCCTGGGGTCACATATCGACCAAAAATTTCAAAGGACGTCCATATTTCAAAACCACCGTTTCAAAAGGCATATTTTACGCACATTAGTGTTCTGCTTCTTTTCCTTTCTTTCCTTTTTTGTTAAAAAACACGGGAATGGAAAAAGGCATCCCTCAGAATGGGCGAAAATCGTTGCAGACGAATCAATGGACAGAGGTTTAATCTCCAATATATATAAACAGCTCATGCAGCTTAATATTAAAAAAACAAACAACCCCAAAAAAATGGGCAGAAGATCTAAAGAGACGTTTCTTCAAAGGAGACACAGAGATGGCCAAGACGCACATGAAAAGCTGCTCAACAGCACTAATTATTAGAGAAATGCAAATCAAAACTACAATGAGGTATCACCTCACACCTGTTAGAATCGGCATCATCAGAAAATCTACAAACAACCAATTCTGGGGAGGGTGTGGACAAAAGGAGCCCTCTTCCACTATTGGTGGGAATGTAAATTGATACAGTCCCTATGTAGAACAGTATGGAGTTTCCTTAAAATAACTAGAAATAGAATTACCATCTGATCCAGCAATCCCACTTCTGGGCATATACCCAGAGAAAACCGTATTTCAAAAAGGCACATTCACCACAACGTTCGTTGCAGCACTATTTACAATAGCCAGGTAATGGAAGCAACCTAAATGCCCACAGACAGATGAATGGATAAAGATGTGGTACATATATAAAATGGAATATGACTCGGCCATAAAAAGGAATGAAACTGGGTCATTTGTAGAGACATCGATGGATCGAGAGACTGTCATACAGAATGAAGTAAGTCAGAAAGAGGAAAACAAATATTGTATATTAATGCATATATGTGGAGCCTAAAAATGGTACAGATGAACTGGTTTGCAGGGAAGAAATAGAGACACAGAGGTAGAGAACAAACGTATGGACACCAAGTGGGGGAAGCCATGGGGTGGTGGTGGTGGGATGAATTGGGAGTTTGGGATTGACCTCTATACATGTATATGCATAAAATACATAACTAATAATAACGTGCTGTATAAAAAAATAAATAAAATTTCAAAATTTTAAAAAATAAAATTTAAAAATAAAACAGAAAAAAGTTCTTCCCGTCACACAGATGTATTTATAGGAATGAATTATTTCCATGCTTATATCTATAAATACATAAAAGAGGAATAACATCTAACTTGAAACATAAAAGAAAAAAAAAAGTGAACCCACGAGTTATACAGAGGAAAACCCTATCACGGCACTTGCTCCAGTGGTAAACAATTCTGAAATTGGTCAGAGGTGGGGAACCATCTCCCATACAGCCAGCAACCCAACCCCCACACAAGGAGCGTCCTCATTGCAAAGCTGGGGGACCGTGCCGAGGCATCTGTGAGTAAACGTGAGCTGAGCCCCAGGCCAGCTGCTGCTGAACTGTTCCCACCCTTTCCAGGTAAAACACCTGAATATGTACAAGGGCTTGAAAGCCTAGAGGAAGGACCGTGGAGCCACACCAGCGACAGCACGCAGGCCAACTTGGTGCCTGCAGGCCAGCCAGCGTGGTCCTGGAACCTGGCGCTCTTCCAGAAGCTTTCCATTGCCCTGCCTGAGATACCCCTCCTGCCCCGGCCCCCACTGCTTTTTTCCTTCCTCACCTCTGTCCGGAGAGAAATTCCAGCGGAAGGTATGGGTGACACATCCTCTTCTTTACAGGCGGCAGCCTGGCAACTCCTGCAGAAAGGCCAGCAGAACCCCACTCACACCGGGCCACCCACAAAGCTGTGGCCCCTCACTCCCTCCCACCAGCACAGCCCCGAGACTGCTGACGGGGCAGAGAATATGGAGTCAGGCACAGCTTCAGGGGCTATTGCTGCCTGGAGCTCTGTTTATATTGACCTCAACGAGGCACACCTGGGGAGGGCGGGCCGGCAGGGTAAGGCTGCCCAGGTCAGCTAATCCACAACCCTCAGGGAATCACATTGTTGAAAATGGACCCCGCTAAGGCAGAAGAGAAGCCAAGGGAAAAAAGGACACAATGCCATTTGCAGCACCGTAGATGAGTCTAGAAGTAATCACGTGACTTGTAGTAAGTCAGAAAGTGAAAGACACATATCATATCATATCACTTATAGGTGTTACCTAAAAATGGATACCAGGGCAGATATTTCCACGGAGAAGGGCAATCACAGATTCATTAAACAAACTTATGGTTCACCAATGGAAAGGTGTGAGGATTGGTTTCATTACGATATCGGGGTTAACAGACATATACAAACACAGGTGACATATATAATCACCAAAGACCTACAGAATACCAAGAGAGGACTACTCAACATTCTGTCATAACGTACATGGGAAAAGGATCCCAAGAAGAACAGTCATCTGTATATGTGTAAAAGAACCACATCTTCCACACCTACAACAAGCCAAACATTGTAATCAAACTTGCTGTAATAAAAAATAAAAACTTAAATTAAAAACACGAACAAGAAGTAGTGAGACAAACGTGAGGGGCTTTCTCCTGGTACATTCCATTCTAAACTCCAATCTAGAACACCACTTCCACTGAGGCTCTCTTGCCCTAGTAACCAGATTTGGTAAGGGTGAACTGCTGCCACCTTGTGGCCGTTTCACACAACAGCAGCTTTAATCCCAACGCTAATGGTCAGTTGATATTCAAAATAATTGCAGGCCTGTAAATGACACCTGCCCTGAAAACAAATCCTGGGGTCACATATCGACCAAAAATTTCAAAGGACGTCCATATTTCAAAACGACCGTTTCAAAAGGCATATTTTACACACATTAGTGTTCTGCTTCTTTTCCTTTCTTTCCTTTTTTGTTAAAAAACACGGGAATGGAAAAAGGCATCCCTCAGAATGGGCGAAAATCGTTGCAGACGAATCAATGGACAGAGGTTTAATCTCCAATATATATAAACAGCTCATGCAGCTTAATATTAAAAAAACAAACAACCCCAAAAAAATGGGCAGAAGATCTAAAGAGACGTTTCTTCAAAGGAGACACAGAGATGGCCAAGACGCACATGAAAAGCTGCTCAACAGCACTAATTATTAGAGAAATGCAAATCAAAACTACAATGAGGTATCACCTCACACCTGTTAGAATCGGCATCATCAGAAAATCTACAAACAACCAATTCTGGGGAGGGTGTGGACAAAAGGAGCCCTCTTCCACTATTGGTGGGAATGTAAATTGATACAGTCCCTATGGAGAACAGTATGGAGTTTCCTTAAAATAACTAGAAATAGAATTACCATCTGATCCAGCAATCCCACTTCTGGGCATATACCCAGAGAAAACCGTATTTCAAAAAGGCACATTCACCACAACGTTCGTTGCAGCACTATTTACAATAGCCAGGTAATGGAAGCAACCTAAATGCCCACAGACAGATGAATGGATAAAGATGTGGTACATATATAAAATGGAATATGACTCGGCCATAAAAAGGAATGAAACTGGGTCATTTGTAGAGACATCGATGGATCGAGAGACTGTCATACAGAATGAAGTAAGTCAGAAAGAGGAAAACAAATATTGTATATTAATGCATATATGTGGAGCCTAAAAATGGTACAGATGAACTGGTTTGCAGGGAAGAAATAGAGACACAGAGGTAGAGAACAAACGTATGGACACCAAGTGTGGGAAGCCATGGGGTGGTGGTGGTGGGATGAGTTGGGAGTTTGGGATTGACCTGTATACATGTATATGCATAAAATACATAACTAATAATAACGTGCTGTATAAAAAAATAAATAAAATTTCAAAATTTTAAAAAATAAAATTTAAAAATAAAACAGAAAAAAGTTCTTCCCGTCACACAGATGTATTTATAGGAATGAATTATTTCCATGCTTATATCTATAAATACATAAAAGAGGAATAACATCTAACTTGAAACATAAAAGAAAAAAAAAGTGAACCCACGAGTTATACAGAGGAAAACCCTATCACGGCACTGGCTCCAGTGGTAAACAATTCTGAAATTGGTCAGAGGTGGGGAACCATCTCCCATACAGCCAGCAACCCAACCCCCACGCAAGGAGCGTCCTCATTGCAAAGGTTGGGGTCCGTGCCGAGGCATCTGTGAGTAAACGTGAGCTGAGCCCCAAGCCAGCTGCTGCTGAACTGTTCCCACCCTTTCCAGGTAAAACACCTGAATATGTACAAGGGCTTGAAAGCCTAGAAGAAGGACCGTGGAGCCACACCAGCGACAGCACGCAGGCCAACTTGGTGCCTGCAGGCCAGCCAGCGTGGTCCTGGACCCTGGCGCTCTTCCAGAAGCTTTCCATTGCCCTGCCTGAGATACCACTCCTGTCCCGGACCCCACTGCTTTTTTCCTTCCTCACCTCTGTCCGGAGAGAAATTCCAGCAGAAGGTATGGGTGACACATCCTCTTCTTTACAGGCGGCAGCCTGGCAACTCCTGCAGAAAGGCCAGCAGAACCCCACTCACACCGGGCCACCCACAAAGCTGTGGCCCCTAACTCCCTCCCACCAGCACAGCCCCGAGACTGCTGACGGGGCAGAGAATATGGAGTCAGGCACAGCTTCAGGGGCTATTGCTGCCTGGAGCTCTGTTTATATTGACCTCAATGAGGCACACCTGGGGAGGGCGGGCCGGCAGGGTAAGGCTGCCCAGGTCAGCTAATCCACAACCCTCAGGGAATCACATTGTTGAAAATGGACCCCGCTAAGGCAGAAGAGAAGCCAAGGGAAAAAAGGACACAATGCCATTTGCAGCACCGTAGATGAGTCTAGAAGTAATCACGTGACTTGTAGTAAGTCAGAAAGTGAAAGACACATATCATATCATATCACTTATAGGTGTTACCTAAAAATGGATACCAGGGCAGATATTTCCACGGAGAAGGGCAATCACAGATTCATTAAACAAACTTATGGTTCACCAATGGAAAGGTGTGAGGATTGGTTTCATTACGATATCGGGGTTAACAGACATATACAAACACAGGTGACATATATAATCACCAAAGACCTACAGAATACCAAGAGAGGACTACTCAACATTCTGTCATAACGTACATGGGAAAAGGATCCCAAGAAGAACAGTCATCTGTATATGTGTAAAAGAACCACATCTTCCACACCTACAACAAGCCAAACATTGTAATCAAACTTGCTGTAATAAAAAATAAAAACTTAAATTAAAAACACGAACAAGAAGTAGTGAGACAAACGTGAGGGGCTTTCTCCTGGTACATTCCATTCTAAACTCCAATCTAGAACACCACTTCCACTGAGGCTCTCTTGCCCTAGTAACCAGATTTGGTAAGGGTGAACTGCTGCCACCTTGTGGCCGTTTCACACAACAGCAGCTTTAATCCCAACGCTAATGGTCAGTTGATATTCAAAATCATTGCAGGCCTGTAAATGACACCTGCCCTGAAAACAAATCCTGGGGTCACATATCGACCAAAAATTTCAAAGGACGTCCATATTTCAAAACGACCGTTTCAAAAGGCATATTTTACGCACATTAGTGTTCTGCTCCTTTCCTTTCTTTCCTTTTTTGTTAAAAAACACGGGAATGGAAAAAGGCATCCCTCAGAATGGGCGAAAATCGTTGCAGATGAATCAATGGACAGAGGTTTAATCTCCAATATATATAAACAGCTCATGCAGCTTAATATTAAAAAAACAAACAACCCAAAAAAAATGGGCAGAAGATCTAAAGAGACGTTTCTTCAAAGGAGACACAGAGATGGCCAAGACGCACATGAAAAGCTGCTCAACAGCACTAATTATTAGAGAAATGCAAATCAAAACTACAATGAGGTATCACCTCACACCTGTTAGAATCGGCATCATCAGAAAATCTACAAACAACCAATTCTGGGGAGGGTGTGGACAAAAGGAGCCCTCTTCCACTATTGGTGGGAATGTAAATTGATACAGTCCCTATGGAGAACAGTATGGAGTTTCCTTAAAAAAACTAGAAATAGAATTACCATCTGATCCAGCAATCCCACTTCTGGGCATATACCCAGAGAAAACCGTATTTCAAAAAGGCACATTCACCACAATGTTCGTTGCAGCACTATTTACAATAGCCAGGTAATGGAAGCAACCTAAATGCCCACAGACAGATGAATGGATAAAGATGTGGTACATATATAAAATGGAATATGACTCGGCCATAAAAAGGAATGAAACTGGGTCATTTGTAGAGACATCGATGGATCGAGAGACTGTCATACAGAATGAAGTAAGTCAGAAAGAGGAAAACAAATATTGTATATTAATGCATATATGTGGAGCCTAAAAATGGTACAGATGAACTGGTTTGCAGCGAAGAAATAGAGACACAGAGGTAGAGAACAAACGTATGGACACCAAGTGTGGGAAGCCATGGGGTGGTGGTGGTGGGATGAGTTGGGAGTTTGGGATTGACCTCTATACATGTATATGCATAAAATACATAACTAATAATAACGTGCTGTATAAAAAAATAAATAAAATTTCAAAATTTTAAAAAATAAAATTTAAAAATAAAACAGAAAAAAGTTCTTCCCGTCACACAGATGTATTTATAGGAATGAATTATTTCCATGCTTATATCTATAAATACATAAAAGAGGAATAACATCTAACTTGAAACATAAAAGAAAAAAAAAGTGAACCCACGAGTTATACAGAGGAAAACCCTATCACGGCACTTGCTCCAGTGGTAAACAATTCTGAAATTGGTCAGAGGTGGGGAACCATCTCCCATACAGCCAGCAACCCAACCCCCACGCAAGGAGCGTCCTCATTGCAAAGCTGGGGGACCGTGCCGAGGCATCTGTGAGTAAACGTGAGCTGAGCCCCAGGCCAGCTGCTGCTGAACTGTTCCCACCCTTTCCAGGTAAAACACCTGAATATGTACAAGGGCTTGAAAGCCTAGAGGAAGGACCGTGGAGCCACACCAGCGACAGCACGCAGGCCAACTTGGTGCCTGCAGGCCAGCCAGCGTGGTCCTGGACCCTGGCGCTCTTCCAGAAGCTTTCCATTGCCCTGCCTGAGATACCCCTCCTGCCCCGGCCCCCACTGCTTTTTTCCTTCCTCACCTCTGTCCGGAGAGAAATTCCAGCGGAAGGTATGGGTGACACATCCTCTTCTTTACAGGCGGCAGCCTGGCAACTCCTGCAGAAAGGCCAGCAGAACCCCACTCACACCGGGCCACCCACAAAGCTGTGGCCCCTCACTCCCTCCCACCAGCACAGCCCCGAGACTGCTGACGGGGCAGAGAATATGGAGTCAGGCACAGCTTCAGGGGCTATTGCTGCCTGGAGCTCTGTTTATATTGACCTCAACGAGGCACACCTGGGGAGGGCGGGCCGGCAGGGTAAGGCTGCCCAGGTCAGCTAATCCACAACCCTCAGGGAATCACATTGTTGAAAATGGACCCCGCTAAGGCAGAAGAGAAGCCAAGGGAAAAAAGGACACAATGCCATTTGCAGCACCGTAGATGAGTCTAGAAGTAATCACGTGACTTGTAGTAAGTCAGAAAGTGAAAGACACATATCATATCATATCACTTATAGGTGTTACCTAAAAATGGATACCAGGGCAGATATTTCCACGGAGAAGGGCAATCACAGATTCATTAAACAAACTTATGGTTCACCAATGGAAAGGTGTGAGGATTGGTTTCATTACGATATCGGGGTTAACAGACATATACAAACACAGGTGACATATATAATCACCAAAGACCTACAGAATACCAAGAGAGGACTACTCAACATTCTGTCATAACGTACATGGGAAAAGGATCCCAAGAAGAACAGTCATCTGTATATGTGTAAAAGAACCACATCTTCCACACCTACAACAAGCCAAACATTGTAATCAAACTTGCTGTAATAAAAAATAAAAACTTAAATTAAAAACACGAACAAGAAGTAGTGAGACAAACGTGAGGGGCTTTCTCCTGGTACATTCCATTCTAAACTCCAATCTAGAACACCACTTCCACTGAGGCTCTCTTGCCCTAGTAACCAGATTTGGTAAGGGTGAACTGCTGCCACCTTGTGGCCGTTTCACACAACAGCAGCTTTAATCCCAACGCTAATGGTCAGTTGATATTCAAAATCATTGCAGGCCTGTAAATGACACCTGCCCTGAAAACAAATCCTGGGGTCACATATCGACCAAAAATTTCAAAGGACGTCCATATTTCAAAACCACCGTTTCAAAAGGCATATTTTACGCACATTAGTGTTCTGCTTCTTTTCCTTTCTTTCCTTTTTTGTTAAAAAACACGGGAATGGAAAAAGGCATCCCTCAGAATGGGCGAAAATCGTTGCAGACGAATCAATGGACAGAGGTTTAATCTCCAATATATATAAACAGCTCATGCAGCTTAATATTAAAAAAACAAACAACCCCAAAAAAATGGGCAGAAGATCTAAAGAGACGTTTCTTCAAAGGAGACACAGAGATGGCCAAGACGCACATGAAAAGCTGCTCAACAGCACTAATTATTAGAGAAATGCAAATCAAAACTACAATGAGGTATCACCTCACACCTGTTAGAATTGGCATCATCAGAAAATCTACAAACAACCAATTCTGGGGAGGGTGTGGACAAAAGGAGCCCTCTTCCACTATTGGTGGGAATGTAAATTGATACAGTCACTATGGAGAACAGTATGGAGTTTCCTTAAAAAAACTAGAAATAGAATTACCATCTGATCCAGCAATCCCACTTCTGGGCATATACCCAGAGAAAACCGTATTTCAAAAAGGCACATTCACCACAATGTTCGTTGCAGCACTATTTACAATAGCCAGGTAATGGAAGCAACCTAAATGCCCACAGACAGATGAATGGATAAAGATGTGGTACATATATAAAATGGAATATGACTCGGCCATAAAAAGGAATGAAACTGGGTCATTTGTAGAGACATCGATGGATCGAGAGACTGTCATACAGAATGAAGTAAGTCAGAAAGAGGAAAACAAATATTGTATATTAATGCATATATGTGGAGCCTAAAAATGGTACAGATGAACTGGTTTGCAGCGAAGAAATAGAGACACAGAGGTAGAGAACAAACGTATGGACACCAAGTGTGGGAAGCCATGGGGTGGTGGTGGTGGGATGAGTTGGGAGTTTGGGATTGACCTCTATACATGTATATGCATAAAATACATAACTAATAATAACGTGCTGTATAAAAAAATAAATAAAATTTCAAAATTTTAAAAAATAAAATTTAAAAATAAAACAGAAAAAAGTTCTTCCCGTCACACAGATGTATTTATAGGAATGAATTATTTCCATGCTTATATCTATAAATACATAAAAGAGGAATAACATCTAACTTGAAACATAAAAGAAAAAAAAAGTGAACCCACGAGTTATACAGAGGAAAACCCTATCACGGCACTTGCTCCAGTGGTAAACAATTCTGAAATTGGTCAGAGGTGGGGAACCATCTCCCATACAGCCAGCAACCCAACCCCCACGCAAGGAGCGTCCTCATTGCAAAGCTGGGGGACCGTGCCGAGGCATCTGTGAGTAAACGTGAGCTGAGCCCCAGGCCAGCTGCTGCTGAACTGTTCCCACCCTTTCCAGGTAAAACACCTGAATATGTACAAGGGCTTGAAAGCCTAGAGGAAGGACCGTGGAGCCACACCAGCGACAGCACGCAGGCCAACTTGGTGCCTGCAGGCCAGCCAGCGTGGTCCTGGACCCTGGCGCTCTTCCAGAAGCTTTCCATTGCCCTGCCTGAGATACCCCTCCTGCCCCGGCCCCCACTGCTTTTTTCCTTCCTCACCTCTGTCCGGAGAGAAATTCCAGCGGAAGGTATGGGTGACACATCCTCTTCTTTACAGGCGGCAGCCTGGCAACTCCTGCAGAAAGGCCAGCAGAACCCCACTCACACCGGGCCACCCACAAAGCTGTGGCCCCTCACTCCCTCCCACCAGCACAGCCCCGAGACTGCTGACGGGGCAGAGAATATGGAGTCAGGCACAGCTTCAGGGGCTATTGCTGCCTGGAGCTCTGTTTATATTGACCTCAACGAGGCACACCTGGGGAGGGCGGGCCGGCAGGGTAAGGCTGCCCAGGTCAGCTAATCCACAACCCTCAGGGAATCACATTGTTGAAAATGGACCCCGCTAAGGCAGAAGAGAAGCCAAGGGAAAAAAGGACACAATGCCATTTGCAGCACCGTAGATGAGTCTAGAAGTAATCACGTGACTTGTAGTAAGTCAGAAAGTGAAAGACACATATCATATCATATCACTTATAGGTGTTACCTAAAAATGGATACCAGGGCAGATATTTCCACGGAGAAGGGCAATCACAGATTCATTAAACAAACTTATGGTTCACCAATGGAAAGGTGTGAGGATTGGTTTCATTACGATATCGGGGTTAACAGACATATACAAACACAGGTGACATATATAATCACCAAAGACCTACAGAATACCAAGAGAGGACTACTCAACATTCTGTCATAACGTACATGGGAAAAGGATCCCAAGAAGAACAGTCATCTGTATATGTGTAAAAGAACCACATCTTCCACACCTACAACAAGCCAAACATTGTAATCAAACTTGCTGTAATAAAAAATAAAAACTTAAATTAAAAACACGAACAAGAAGTAGTGAGACAAACGTGAGGGGCTTTCTCCTGGTACATTCCATTCTAAACTCCAATCTAGAACACCACTTCCACTGAGGCTCTCTTGCCCTAGTAACCAGATTTGGTAAGGGTGAACTGCTGCCACCTTGTGGCCGTTTCACACAACAGCAGCTTTAATCCCAACGCTAATGGTCAGTTGATATTCAAAATCATTGCAGGCCTGTAAATGACACCTGCCCTGAAAACAAATCCTGGGGTCACATATCGACCAAAAATTTCAAAGGACGTCCATATTTCAAAACCACCGTTTCAAAAGGCATATTTTACGCACATTAGTGTTCTGCTTCTTTTCCTTTCTTTCCTTTTTTGTTAAAAAACACGGGAATGGAAAAAGGCATCCCTCAGAATGGGCGAAAATCGTTGCAGACGAATCAATGGACAGAGGTTTAATCTCCAATATATATAAACAGCTCATGCAGCTTAATATTAAAAAAACAAACAACCCCAAAAAAATGGGCAGAAGATCTAAAGAGACGTTTCTTCAAAGGAGACACAGAGATGGCCAAGACGCACATGAAAAGCTGCTCAACAGCACTAATTATTAGAGAAATGCAAATCAAAACTACAATGAGGTATCACCTCACACCTGTTAGAATTGGCATCATCAGAAAATCTACAAACAACCAATTCTGGGGAGGGTGTGGACAAAAGGAGCCCTCTTCCACTATTGGTGGGAATGTAAATTGATACAGTCACTATGGAGAACAGTATGGAGTTTCCTTAAAAAAACTAGAAATAGAATTACCATCTGATCCAGCAATCCCACTTCTGGGCATATACCCACAGAAAACCGTATTTCAAAAAGGCACATTCACCACAATGTTCGTTGCAGCACTATTTACAATAGCCAGGTAATGGAAGCAACCTAAATGCCCACAGACAGATGAATGGATAAAGATGTGGTACATATATAAAATGGAATATGACTCGGCCATAAAAAGGAATGAAACTGGGTCATTTGTAGAGACATCGATGGATCGAGAGACTGTCATACAGAATGAAGTAAGTCAGAAAGAGGAAAACAAATATTGTATATTAATGCATATATGTGGAGCCTAAAAATGGTACAGATGAACTGGTTTGCAGGGAAGAAATAGAGACACAGAGGTAGAGAACAAACGTATGGACACCAAGTGGGGGAAGCCATGGGGTGGTGGTGGTGGGATGAGTTGGGAGTTTGGGATTGACCTGTATACATGTATATGCATAAAATACATAACTAATAATAACGTGCTGTATAAAAAAATAAATAAAATTTCAAAATTTTAAAAAATAAAATTTAAAAATAAAACAGAAAAAAGTTCTTCCCGTCACACAGATGTATTTATAGGAATGAATTATTTCCATGCTTATATCTATAAATACATAAAAGAGGAATAACATCTAACTTGAAACATAAAAGAAAAAAAAAGTGAACCCACGAGTTATACAGAGGAAAACCCTATCACGGCACTGGCTCCAGTGGTAAACAATTCTGAAATTGGTCAGAGGTGGGGAACCATCTCCCATACAGCGAGCAACCCAACCCCCACGCAAGGAGCGTCCTCATTGCAAAGGTTGGGGACCGTGCCGAGGCATCTGTGAGTAAACGTGAGCTGAGCCCCAGGCCAGCTGCTGCTGAACTGTTCCCACCCTTTCCAGGTAAAACACCTGAATATGTACAAGGGCTTGAAAGCCTAGAGGAAGGACCGTGGAGCCACACCAGCGACAGCACGCAGGCCAACTTGGTGCCTGCAGGCCAGCCAGCGTGGTCCTGGACCCTGGCGCTCTTCCAGAAGCTTTCCATTGCCCTGCCTGAGATACCACTCCTGTCCCGGACCCCACTGCTTTTTTCCTTCCTCACCTCTGTCCGGAGAGAAACTCCAGCAGAAGGTATGGGTGACACATCCTCTTCTTTACAGGCGGCAGCCTGGCAACTCCTGCAGAAAGGCCAGCAGAACCCCACTCACACCGGGCCACCCACAAAGCTGTGGCCCCTCACTCCCTCCCACCAGCACAGCCCCGAGACTGCTGACCGGGCAGAGAATATGGAGTCAGGCACAGCTTCAGGGGCTATTGCTGCCTGGAGCTCTGTTTATATTGACCTCAACGAGGCACACCTGGGGAGGGCTGGCCGGCAGGGTAAGGCTGCCCAGGTCAGCTAATCCACAACCCTCAGGGAATCACATTGTTGAAAATGGACCCCGCTAAGGCAGAAGAGAAGCCAAGGGAAAAAAGGACACAATGCCATTTGCAGCACCGTAGATGAGTCTAGAAGTAATCACGTGACTTGTAGTAAGTCAGAAAGTGAAAGACACATATCATATCATATCACTTATAGGTGTTACCTAAAAATGGATACCAGGGCAGATATTTCCACGGAGAAGGGCAATCACAGATTCATTAAACAAACTTATGGTTCACCAATGGAAAGGTGTGAGGATTGGTTTCATTACGATATTGGGGTTAACAGACATATACAAACACAGGTGACATATATAATCACCAAAGACCTGCAGAATACCAAGAGAGGACTACTCAACATTCTGTCATAACGTACATAGGAAAAGGATCCCAAGAAGAACAGTCATCTGTATATGTGTAAAAGAACCACATCTTCCACACCTACAACAAGCCAAACATTGTAATCAAACTTGCTGTAATAAAAAATAAAAACTTAAATTAAAAACACGAACAAGAAGTAGTGACACAAACGTGAGGGGCTTTCTCCTGGTACATTCCATTCTAAACTCCAATCTAGAACACCACTTCCACTGAGGCTCTCTTGCCCTAGTAACCAGATTTGGTAAGGGTGAACTGCTGCCACCTTGTTGCCGTTTCACACAACAGCAGCTTTAATCCCAACGCTAATGGTCAGTTGATATTCAAAATCATTGCAGGCCTGTAAATGACACCTGCCCTGAAAACAAATCCTGGGGTCACATATCGACCAAAAATTTCAAAGGACGTCCATATTTCAAAAGGACCGTTTCAAAAGGCATATTTTACGCACATTAGTGTTCTGCTTCTTTTCCTTTCTTTCCTTTTTTGTTAAAAAACACGGGAATGGAAAAAGGCATCCCTCAGAATGGGTGAAAATCGTTGCAGACGAATCAATGGACAGAGGTTTAATCTCCAATATATATAAACAGCTCATGCAGCTTAATATTAAAAAAACAAACAACCCCAAAAAAATGGGCAGAAGATCTAAAGAGACGTTTCTTCAAAGGAGACACAGAGATGGCCAAGACGCACATGAAAAGCTGCTCAACAGCACTAATTATTAGAGAAATGCAAATCAAAACTACAATGAGGTATCACCTCACACCTGTTAGAATCGGCATCATCAGAAAATCTACAAACAACCAATTCTGGGGAGGGTGTGGACAAAAGGAGCCCTCTTCCACTATTGGTGGGAATGTAAATTGATACAGTCACTATGGAGAACAGTATGGAGTTTCCTTAAAAAAACTAGAAATAGAATTACCATCTGATCCAGCAATCCCACTTCTGGGCATATACCCAGAGAAAACCGTATTTCAAAAAGGCACATTCACCACAATGTTCGTTGCAGCACTATTTACAATAGCCAGGTAATGGAAGCAACCTAAATGCCCACAGACAGATGAATGGATAAAGATGTGGTACATATATAAAATGGAATATGACTCGGCCATAAAAAGGAATGAAACTGGGTCATTTGTAGAGACATCGATGGATCGAGAGACTGTCATACAGAATGAAGTAAGTCAGAAAGAGGAAAACAAATATTGTATATTAATGCATATATGTGGAGCCTAAAAATGGTACAGATGAACTGGTTTGCAGGGAAGAAATAGAGACACAGAGGTAGAGAACAAACGTATGGACACCAAGTGTGGGAAGCCATGGGGTGGTGGTGGTGGGATGAGTTGGGAGTTTGGGATTGACCTGTATACATGTATATGCATAAAATACATAACTAATAATAACGTGCTGTATAAAAAAATAAATAAAATTTCAAAATTTTAAAAAATAAAATTTAAAAATAAAACAGAAAAAAGTTCTTCCCGTCACACAGATGTATTTATAGGAATGAATTATTTCCATGCTTATATCTATAAATACATAAAAGAGGAATAACATCTAACTTGAAACATAAAAGAAAAAAAAAGTGAACCCACGAGTTATACAGAGGAAAACCCTATCACGGCACTTGCTCCAGTGGTAAACAATTCTGAAATTGGTCAGAGGTGGGGAACCATCTCCCATACAGCCAGCAACCCAACCCCCACGCAAGGAGCGTCCTCATTGCAAAGCTGGGGGACCGTGCCGAGGCATCTGTGAGTAAACGTGAGCTGAGCCCCAGGCCAGCTGCTGCTGAACTGTTCCCACCCTTTCCAGGTAAAACACCTGAATATGTACAAGGGCTTGAAAGCCTAGAGGAAGGACCGTGGAGCCACACCAGCGACAGCACGCAGGCCAACTTGGTGCCTGCTGGCCAGCCAGCGTGGTCCTGGACCCTGGCGCTCTTCCGGAAGCTTTCCATTGCCCTGCCTGAGATACCCCTCCTGTCCCGGCCCCCACTGCTTTTTTCCTTCCTCACCTCTGTCCGGAGAGAAATTCCAGCAGAAGGTATGGGTGACACATCCTCTTCTTTACAGGCGGCAGCCTGGCAACTCCTGCAGAAAGGCCAGCAGAACCCCACTCACACCGGGCCACCCACAAAGCTGTGGCCCCTCACTCCCTCCCACCAGCACAGCCCCGAGACTGCTGACGGGGCAGAGAATATGGAGTCAGGCACAGCTTCAGGGGCTATTGCTGCCTGGAGCTCTGTTTATATTGACCTCTACGAGGCACACCTGGGGAGGGCGGGCCGGCAGGGTAAGGCTGCCCAGGTCAGCTAATCCACAACCCTCAGGGAATCACATTGTTGAAAATGGACCCCGCTAAGGCAGAAGAGAAGCCAAGGGAAAAAAGGACACAATGCCATTTGCAGCACCGTAGATGAGTCTAGAAGTAATCACGTGACTTGTAGTAAGTCAGAAAGTGAAAGACACATATCATATCATATCACTTATAGGTGTTACCTAAAAATGGATACCAGGGCAGATATTTCCACGGAGAAGGGCAATCACAGATTCATTAAACAAACTTAT
This sequence comes from Mesoplodon mirus, assembly GCF_964341445.2. Classification (NCBI taxonomy): domain Eukaryota; kingdom Metazoa; phylum Chordata; class Mammalia; order Artiodactyla; family Ziphiidae; genus Mesoplodon; species Mesoplodon mirus. The sequence goes on from NW_028295654.1 coordinate 484,834, forward strand.
GGTTCACCAATGGAAAGGTGTGAGGATTGGTTTCATTACGATATCGGGGTTAACAGACATATACAAACACAGGTGACATATATAATCACCAAAGACCTACAGAATACCAAGAGAGGACTACTCAACATTCTGTCATAACGTACATGGGAAAAGGATCCCAAGAAGAACAGTCATCTGTATATGTGTAAAAGAACCACATCTTCCACACCTACAACAAGCCAAACATTGTAATCAAACTTGCTGTAATAAAAAATAAAAACTTAAATTAAAAACACGAACAAGAAGTAGTGAGACAAACGTGAGGGGCTTTCTCCTGGTACATTCCATTCTAAACTCCAATCTAGAACACCACTTCCACTGAGGCTCTCTTGCCCTAGTAACCAGATTTGGTAAGGGTGAACTGCTGCCACCTTGTGGCCGTTTCACACAACAGCAGCTTTAATCCCAACGCTAATGGTCAGTTGATATTCAAAATCATTGCAGGCCTGTAAATGACACCTGCCCTGAAAACAAATCCTGGGGTCACATATCGACCAAAAATTTCAAAGGACGTCCATATTTCAAAAGGACCGTTTCAAAAGGCATATTTTACGCACATTAGTGTTCTGCTTCTTTTCCTTTCTTTCCTTTTTTGTTAAAAAACACGGGAATGGAAAAAGGCATCCCTCAGAATGGGTGAAAATCGTTGCAGACGAATCAATGGACAGAGGTTTAATCTCCAATATATATAAACAGCTCATGCAGCTTAATATTAAACAAACAAACAACCCCAAAAAAATGGGCAGAAGATCTAAAGAGACGTTTCTTCAAAGGAGACACAGAGATGGCCAAGACGCACATGAAAAGCTGCTCAACAGCACAAATTATTAGAGAAATGCAAATCAAAACTACAATGAGGTATCACCTCACACCTGTTAGAATCGGCATCATCAGAAAATCTACAAACAACCAATTCTGGGGAGGGTGTGGACAAAAGGAGCCCTCTTCCACTATTGGTGGGAATGTAAATTGATACAGTCACTATGGAGAACAGTATGGAGTTTCCTTAAAAAAACTAGAAATAGAATTACCATCTGATCCAGCAATCCCACTTCTGGGCATATACCCAGAGAAAACCGTATTTCAAAAAGGCACATTCACCACAATGTTCGTTGCAGCACTATTTACAATAGCCAGGTAATGGAAGCAACCTAAATGCCCACAGACAGATGAATGGATAAAGATGTGGTACATATATAAAATGGAATATGACTCGGCCATAAAAAGGAATGAAACTGGGTCATTTGTAGAGACATCGATGGATCGAGAGACTGTCATACAGAATGAAGTAAGTCAGAAAGAGGAAAACAAATATTGTATATTAATGCATATATGTGGAGCCTAAAAATGGTACAGATGAACTGGTTTGCAGGGAAGAAATAGAGACACAGAGGTAGAGAACAAACGTATGGACACCAAGTGTGGGAAGCCATGGGGTGGTGGTGGTGGGATGAGTTGGGAGTTTGGGATTGACCTGTATACATGTATATGCATAAAATACATAACTAATAATAACGTGCTGTATAAAAAAATAAATAAAATTTCAAAATTTTAAAAAATAAAATTTAAAAATAAAACAGAAAAAAGTTCTTCCCGTCACACAGATGTATTTATAGGAATGAATTATTTCCATGCTTATATCTATAAATACATAAAAGAGGAATAACATCTAACTTGAAACATAAAAGAAAAAAAAAGTGAACCCACGAGTTATACAGAGGAAAACCCTATCACGGCACTTGCTCCAGTGGTAAACAATTCTGAAATTGGTCAGAGGTGGGGAACCATCTCCCATACAGCCAGCAACCCAACCCCCACGCAAGGAGCGTCCTCATTGCAAAGCTGGGGGACCGTGCCGAGGCATCTGTGAGTAAACGTGAGCTGAGCCCCAGGCCAGCTGCTGCTGAACTGTTCCCACCCTTTCCAGGTAAAACACCTGAATATGTACAAGGGCTTGAAAGCCTAGAGGAAGGACCGTGGAGCCACACCAGCGACAGCACGCAGGCCAACTTGGTGCCTGCTGGCCAGCCAGCATGGTCCTGGACCCTGGCGCTCTTCCGGAAGCTTTCCATTGCCCTGCCTGAGATACCCCTCCTGTCCCGGCCCCCACTGCTTTTTTCCTTCCTCACCTCTGTCCGGAGAGAAATTCCAGCGGAAGGTATGGGTGACACATCCTCTTCTTTACAGGCGGCAGCCTGGCAACTCCTGCAGAAAGGCCAGCAGAACCCCACTCACACCGGGCCACCCACAAAGCTGTGGCCCCTCACTCCCTCCCACCAGAACAGCTGGCAGTGAGCCGTGCGTCATCACGTAGCCTGACCCTCCCACGATTCCGTACCCTCACCAGTGCCCTAAGCTTTGCCTTTCCCTAACCCTAACCATAGCCCGGAACAGAAAACCACCACCAGCCCTACACCTTACCCTACGCCGTAGCCTACTCCTGGCACGTATGCTGGAACTGACCCGTGCGTCAGCACATAGCCTAACCCTCCCACGTTTCCGTACCCTCACCTGTGCCCTAAGCCTTGACGTTCCCTAACCCTAAACCTAGCCCGGAACAGAAACCCACCACCAGCCCTAAACCTTTCCCCACTGGGTAGCCTACTCCTCGCCCGTAAGCTCGCACTGACACGTGCGTCAGCACGTAGCCTGACCCTCCCACGTTTCCGTACCCTCACCTGTGCCCTAAGCCTTGCGGTTCCCTAACTCTAACCCTAGCCCGGAACGGAAACCCACCACCAGCCCTAGACCTTACCCTAACCCGTAGCCTACTCCTTGCCCGTACGCTGGCACTGACCCGTGTGTCAGCACGTAGCCTGACCCGCCCACGTTTCCGTTCCCTCACCTGTGCCCTAAGCCTTGCCGTTCCCTAACCCTAACCGTACCCCGCAATGAAAACCCACCAACAGCCCTACACGTTACCCTACACCGTAGCCTACTCCTGGCCCGTACGCTGGCACTGACACATGCATCAGTACGTAGCCTGACCCTCGCACGTTTCCGTACCCTCACCTGTGCCCTAAGCCTTGACATTCCCTAACCCTAACCCTAGTCCGGAACGGAAACCCACCACGAACCCTACAGCTTACCCTACGCCGTAGCCTACTCCTGGCCTGTACACTGGCACTGACCCGTGTGTCAGCACGTAGCCTGACCCTCCCACGTTTCCGTACCCTCACCTGTGCCCTAAGCCTTGACGTTCCCTAACCCTAACCCTAGCCCAGAACAGAAACCCACCACCAGCCCTAGACATTACCCTCCGGCGTAGCCTACTGCTGGCCTGTATGCTGGCACTGACCCGTGCGTCAGCACGTAGCCTGACCCTCCCACGTTTCCGTACCCTCACCTGAGCACTAAGCCTTGCCGTTCGGTAACCCTAACCCTAGCGCGGAATGGAAAACCACCACCAGCCCTACACCTTAACCCCAAGCCGTAGCCTACTCCTGGCCGGTACTCGGCACTGACACGTGCGTCAGCAAGTAGCCTGACCCTCCCACGTTTCAGGACCCTCAACTGTGCCCTAAGCCTGGCCGTTCCTAACACTAACCCTAGCCCAGAACGGAAACCAACCACCAGCTCTACACCTTACCCACAAGCCGTAGCCTACTCCTGGCCCGTATGCTGACACTGACCCGTGCGTCAGCACGTAGCCTGACCCTCCCACGTTTCCGTACCCTCACCTGTCCCCTAAGCCTTGCCGTTCCCTAACCCTAACCCTAGCCGGAACGGAAAATCACCACCAGCCCTACACCTTACCCTACGCCGTAGCCTACACCTGGCCTGTACGCAGGCACTGACACGTGCGTCATTACGTAGCCTGACCCTCCCATGTTTCAGTACCCTCACCTGTGCCCTAAGCCTTGACGTTCCCTAACCCTAACCCTAGCCCTGAACGGAAACCCACCACCAGCCCTACACCTTAACCTACGCTGTAGCCTACTCCTGGCCTGTACGGTGGCACTGAACCTTGTGTCAGCATGTAGCCTGAACCTCCCACGTTTCCGTACCCTCACCTGTGCCCTAAGTCTTGCCGTTCTGTAACCCTAACCCTAGCCCGGTACGGAAACCGACCAACAGCCCTAAACCTTACCCTATGACGTAGCCTACACCTGGCCCGTACGTGGGCACTGACATGTGCTTCAGCACATAGCCTGACCCTCCCATGTTACCGTACCGTCACCTCTGCCCTAAGCCGTGCCATTCCCTAACTCTAACCCTAGCCCGGAACGGAAACCCACCACCAGCCCTAAACCTTACCCACAAGCCGTAGCCTACTCCTGGCCCGTATGCTGGCACTGACCCATGCGTCAGCATGTAGCCTGACCCTCCAACGTTTCCGTACCCTCACCTGTGCCCTAAGCCTTGCCGTTCCCTAACCCTAACCCTAGCCCCCAACGGAAACCCACCACCAGGCCTACACCTTACCCCCAAGCCGTAGCCTACTCCTGGTCCATACGCTGGCACTGACACGTGCGTCAGCACGTAGCCTGACCTTCCCACATTATCGTAACGTCACCTGTGCCCTAAGCCTTGCCGTTGTTTAACCCTAACACTAGTACGGAAGGGAAACACACCACCAGCCCTACACCTAACCCCCAAGCCGTAGCCTACTCCTGGCCGATATGCTGACACTGGCACGTGCGTCAGCACGTAGCCTGACACTCCCACGTTTCCGTACCCTCCCCTGTGCCCTAAGACTTGCTGTTCCCTAACACTAACCCTAGCCTGGAACGGAAAACAACCACCAGCCCTACACCTAACCCCTAAGCCGTAGCCTACTCCGGGCCGGTATGCTGGCACTGGCCCGTGCGTCAGCATGTAATCTGACCACCCCACGTTTCCGTACCCACACCGGGGCCCGAAGCCTTGCCGTTCCCTAACACTAACCCTAGCACGGAACGGAAACACACCACCAGTCCTACACCTTACACTACGCCGTAGCCTACTCCTGGCCCGAACGCTGGCACTGACCCATGCGTCAGCACGTAGCCTGACCCTACCACGTTTCCGTACCTTCACCTGTCCCTAAGTCTTGCCGTTCCCTTACCCTAAACCTAGCCCGGAAAGGAAACCCACCACCATCCCTACACCTTACCCTACGCCGTAGCCTACTCCTGGCCCGTACGCTGGCACTTACACGTGCGTCAGCACGTAGCCTGACCTTCTCACATTTCCGTACCCTCACCTGTGCCCTAAGCCTTGCCGTTCCCTAACCCTAACCCTAGCCCGGAACGGAAACCCACCACCAGCCCTACAACAAACCCCCAAGCCGTAGCCTACTCTTGGCCGGTACGCTGGCACTGACAAGTGCGTCAGCGCGTAGCCTGACCCTCCCACGTTTCCGTAACCTAAACTGTGCCCTAAGCCTTGCCGTACCCTAACGCTAACCCTAGCCCAGAACGGAAACACACCACCATCGCTACAGCTTACCCCCAAGCCATAGCCTACTCCTGGCCGGTACGCTGGCACTGACACATGCATCAGCACGTAGCCTGACCCTCCCACGTTTCCGTACCCTCACCTGTGCCCTAAGCCTTGCCGTTCCCTAACCCTAACCCTAGCCCGGAACGGAAACCCACCACCAGCCCTAAACCTTTGCCCTTCTCCGTAGCCTACTCCTGGCCCGTACGCTGGCACTGACCTGTGCGTCAGCATGTAATCTGAGCCCCCCACGTTTCCGTACCCACACCGGGGCCCTAAGCCTTGCCTTTCCCTAACACTAACCCTAGCACAGAACGGAAACCCAACACCAGTCCTACACCTTACCCTACGCCGTAGCCTACTCCTGGCCCGAACGCTGGCACTGACCCATGGGTCAGCACATAGCCTGACCCTACCAGGTTTCCGTACCCTCACCTGTGCCCTAACACTTGCCGTTCCCTAACCATAAACCTAGCCCGGAACGGAAACCCACCACCAGCCCTACACCTTACCCTACGCCGTAGCCTACTCCTGGCCCGTACGCTGTCACTGACACGTGCTTCAGCACGTAGCCTGACCTTCTCACATTTCCGTACCCTCACCTGTGCCCTAAGCCTTGCCATTCCCTAACCCTAACCCTAGCCCGGAACGGAAACCCACCACCAGCCCTACAACTAACCCCCAAGCCGTAGCCTACTCCTGGCCGGTACGCTGGCACTGACACGTGCGTCAGCACGTAGCCTGACCCTCCCACGTTTCCGTAAACTCACCTGTGCCCTAAGCCTTGCCGTACCCTAAAGCTAACCCTAGCCCAGAATGGAAACACACCACCAGCCCTACAGCTTACCCCCAAGCCATAGCCTACACCTGGCTTGTACGCTGGCACTGACCCGTGCATCAGCACGTAGCCTGACCCTCCCACGTTTCCATACCCTCACCTGTGCCCTAAGCTTTGCCGTTCCCTAACCCTAACCATAGCCTGGAACGGAAACCCACCACCAGCCCTAAACATTAACCTACGCCGTAGCCTACTCCTGGCCCATACGCTAGCACTGACCCGTGCGACAGCACGTAGCCTGACCCTCCCACGTTTCCGTACCCTCACCTGTGCCCTAAGCCTTGCCGTTCCCTAACCCTAACCCTAGCCCGGAACGGAAACCCACAACCAGCTCTAAACCTTTCCCTACTGGGTAGCCTACGCCTCGCCCGTACGCTCGCACTGACCCGTGCGTCAGCATGTAGTTTAACACTCCCACGTTTCCGTACCCTCACCTGGGCCCTAAGCATTGCCGTTCCCTAACACTAACCCTATCCAGGAACGGAAACCCACCACCAGCCCTACACCTTACCCTACGCCGTAGCCTACTCCTGGCCCGAACTCTGGCACTGACCCGTGCGTCAGCACGTAGCCTGACCCTCCCACGTTCCCTTACCCTCACCTGTGCCCTAAGCCTTGCCGTTCCCTAACATTAACCCTAGCCCGCAACGGAAACCCACCGCCAGCCCTACACCTTACTCTACGCCATCGCCTACTCCTGGCCCGTACACTGGCACTGACACGTGCGTCAGCACGTAGCCTGACCTTCCCACATTTCCGTACCCTCACCTGTGCCCTAAGGCTTGCCGTTCCGTAACCCTAAACCTAGTATGGAACGGAAACCCACCACCAGCCCTAAACATAACGCCCAAACCATAGCCTACTCCTGGCCCGTACGCTGGCACTGACCCGTGCGTCAGCATGTAGCCTGACCCTCCCACGTTTCCGTACCCTCACCTGTGCCCTAAGCCTTGCCGTTCCCTAACCCTAACCCTAGCCTGGAATGGAAACCCACCACCAGGCCTACATCTAACCCCCAAGCCGTAGCCTACTCCTGGCCGGTATGCTGGCACTGACACGTGCGTCAGCACGTAGCCTGACCCTCCCACGTTTCCGTACCCTCACTTGTGCCCTAAGATTTGCCGTTCCCTAACCCTAACCCTAGCCCGGAGCAGAATCCACCACCAGCCATACACTCTTCCCTACACCGTAGCCTATTCCTGGCCCATACGCTGGCACTGACCCTTGCGTCAGCACGTAGCCTGACCCTCCCACGTTTCCGTACCCTCACCTGTGCCCTAAGCCTTGACGTTCGTTAACCCTAACCCTACCCTGGAACAGAAACACACCACCAGCCCTACACCTTACCACCACGCCGTAACCTACTTCTTGCCCATATGCCGGCACTGACCCGTGCGTCAGCACGTAGCCTGACCCTCCCACGTTTCCGTAACCTCACCTGTGCCCTAAGCCTTGCCGTTCCCTAACACTAACCCTAGCCCGGAACGAAAACCCACCACCAGACCTACACCTTACACTATGCCGTAGCCTACACCTGGCCCGTACGCGGGTAATGACCTGTGCTTCAGCACGTAGCCTGACCCTCCCATGTTACCATACCCTCACCTGTGTCCTAAGCCTTGCCGTTCCCTTACCCTAACTCTAGCCCGGAAGGGAAACCCACCACAAACCCTACACCTTACCCCCAAGACGTAGCCTACTCCTGGCACGTACGCTGGCACTGACCCGTGCGTCAGCACGTAGCCTGACCCTCTCACGTTTCCGTACCATCACCTGTGCCCTAAGCCTTGCCGTTCCCTAACCCTAACCCTAGCCCGGAACGAAAACCCACCACCAGCCCTACACCTTACCCTATGCCGTAGCCTACACCTGGCCCATACGTGGGTAATGACCTGTGCTTCAGCACGTAGCCTAACCCTCCCATGTTACCGTACCCTCACCTGTGCCCTAAGGCTTGCCGTTCCCTCACCCTAACCCTAGCCACGAACGGAAACCCACCAGAAGCCCTACACCTAACCCTACGTCGTAGCCTAATCCTGGCCCGTACACTGGCACTGACCCGTGCGTCAGCACGTAGCCTGACCCTCCCACGTTTCCGTACCCTCACCTGTGCCCTAAGACTTGCCGTTCCCTAACCCTAAACCTAGCCCGGAACGGAAACCCACCACCAGCCCTACACCTTACCCCCAAGCCGTAGCCTACTCCTGGCCCGTACGCTGGAACTGACCCGTGCGTCAGCACGTAGCCTGACCCTCCCACGTTTGCGGAACCTCACCTGAGCCCTAAGCCTTGCCGTTCCCTAACCCTAACCCTAGCCCTGAAAGGAAACCCACCAGCAGCCCTACACCTTTCCCTACACCGTAGCCTATTCCTGGCTCGTACGCAGGCACTGACCCTTTCATCAGCACGTAGCCTGACACTCCCACGTTTCCGTAACCTCACCTGTGCCCTAAGCCTTGCCGTTCACTAACCCTAACCCTAGCCCAGAACAGTAAACCACCACCAGCCCTACACCTTACCCACAAGCCGTAGCCTACTCCTGGTCCATACGCTGGCACTGACCCGTGCGTCAGAACGTATCCTGACCCTGCCACGTTGCCGTACCCTCACCTGTGCCCTAAGCCTTGCCGTTCCCTAACCCTAACCCTAGCCCGGAACGGAAAAGCACCACAAGCCCTACACCTTACCCCCAAGCCGTAGCCTACTCCTGGTCCATACGCTGACACTGACCTGTGCGTCAGCACGTAGCTTGACCTTCCAACATTACCGTACCCTCACCTGAGCCCTAAGCCTTGCCGTTCCCTAACACTAACCCTATCCTGGAACGGAAACACACCACCAGCCCTACACCTAACCAACAAGCCGTAGCCTACTCCTGGTCGGTACGCTGGCACTGACCCGTGCGTCATCACGTAGCCTGACCCTCCCACGGTTCCGTACCCTCACCTGTGCCCTAAGCTTTGCCTTTCCCTAACCCTACCCATAGCCTGGAATGGAAACCCACCACCAGCCCTACACCTTATCGTATGCCGTAGCCTAGTCCTGGCCCGTAAGCTGGCACAGACCCGTGCGTCAGCATGTAGCCTGACCCTCCCACGTTTCTGTACCCTCACCTGTGCCCTAAGCCTTGCCGTTCCCTAACGCTAACCCTAGCCCGGAACAGAAACCCACCACAAGCCCTACACCTTACCATACGCCATAGTGTTCTCCTGGCCCGTACGCTGTCACTGACCCGTGAGTCTGCACGTAGCCTCACCCTCCCACGTTTCCGTAACCTCAACTGTGCCCTAAGCCTTGCCGTTCCCTCACCCTAACCCTAGCCACGAACGGAAACCCACCAGCAGCCCTACACATAACCCTACGTCGTAGCCTACTCCTGGCCCGTACATTGGCACTGACCCGTGGTCAGCACGTAGCCTGACCCTCCCACGTTTCCGTACCCTCACCTCTGCCCTAAGACTTGCCGTTCCCTAACCCTAACCCTAGCCCGGAACGGAAACCCACCACCAGCCGTACACCTTACCCCCAAGCCGTAGCCTACTCCTGGCCCGTACGCTGGAACTGACCCGTGCGTCAGCACGTAGCCTGACCCTCCAACGTTTGCGGAACCTCACCTGAGCCCTAAGCCTTGCCGTTCCCTAACCCTAACCCTAGCCCTGAAAGGAAACCCACCACCAGCCCTACACCTTTCCCTACACCGTAGTCTATTCCTGGCTCGTACGCAGTCACTGACACTTTCATCAGCACGTAGCCTGAAACTCCCACGTTTCCGTACCCTCACCTGTGCCCTAAGCCTTGCCGTTCACTAACCCTAACCCTAGCCCAGAACAGAAACCCACCACCAGGCCTACAGCTTACCCCCAAGCCGTTGCCTACTCCTGGTCCATACGCTGGCACTGAACTGTGTGTCAGCACGGAGCCTGACCTTCCAACATTACCGTACCCTCACCTGTGCCCTAAGCCTTGCTGTTCCCTAACAATAACCCTAGCCTGGAACGGAAACCCACCACCAGCCCTACACCTTAACCTACGCCGTAGCCTACTCCTCGCCCATATGCTGGCACTGACCCGTGCGTCAGCACGTAGCCTAACCCTCCCACGTTTCCGTACCCTCACCTGTGCCCTAAGCCTTGACGTTCCCTAACCCTAACCCTAGCACGGAACAGAAACCCACCACCAGACCTAAACCTTTCCCTACTGGGTAGCCTAGTCCTCGCCCGTACGCTCGCACTGACCCGTGCGTCAGCATGTAGTTTGACCCTCCCACGTTTCCGTACCCTCACCTGGGCCCTAAGCCTTGCCGTTCCATAACACTAACCCTAGCCCGGAACGGAAACCCACCACCAGCCCTACACCTTACCGTACGCCGTAGCCTACGCCTGGCCCGAACGCTGGCACTGACCCGTGCGTCAGCACGTAGCCTGAACCTCCCACGTTTCCGTACCCTCACCTTTGCCCTAAGCCTTGCCGTTCCCTAACCCTAACCCTAGTATGGAACGGAAACCCAAAACCAGCCCTACAACTAACGCCGAAGCCATAGCGTAGTCCTGGCCCGTACGCTGGCACTGACCCGTGCAGCAGCACGTAGCCTGACTCTCCAACATTTCCGTACCCTCACCTGTGCCCTAAGACTTGCCGTTGCCTAACCCTAACCCTAGCCCGAAACGGAAACTCACCACCAGCCCTTCACCTTAGCCCCAAGCCGTAGCCTACTCCTGGTCCGTACACTGGCACTGACACGTGCATCAGCACGTAGCCTGACCCTCCCACCTTTCCGTACCCTCACCTGTGCCCTAAGCCTTGCCGTTCCCTAACCCTAACCCTAGCCCGAAACGGAATTTCACCAACAGCCCTACACCTTACCCCCAAGCCGTAGCCTACTCCTGGTGCGTCCACTGGCACTGACCCGTGCGTCAGCACGTAGCCTGAACCTCCGACGTTTCCGTACACTTACCTGTGCCCTAAGCCTTGACGTTCCCTAACCCTAACCCTAGCCCGGAACGGAAACCCACCACCAGCCCTACACCTTACCCTACGCCGTAGCCTACTCTTGGCCCGTACGCGGGCACTGACCCGTGCGTCAGCACGTAGCCTGAACCTCCCACGTTTCCGTACCCTCACCTGTGCCCTAAGCTTTGACGTTCCCTAACCCTAACGCTAGCCCGGAACGGAAACCCACCACCAGCCCTAAACCTTTCCCTACGCCGTAGCCTACTCCTGGCCCATACGGTGGCACTGACCCGTGCGTCAGCGTATAGACAGACACCCCCAAGTTTCCATACCCTCACCTGGGCCCTAAACCTTGCCTTTCCCACACCCTAACCCTAGCCCGGAACGGAAACTGACCACCAGCACTACAACTAACGCACAAGCCATAGCCTAGTCCTGGCCCGTACGCTGGCACTGACCCATGCGGCAGCACGTAGCCAGACCCTCCCACGTTTCCGTACCCTCACCTGTGCCCTAAGCCTTGCCGTTGCCTAAACCTAACCCTAGCCCGAAACGGAAACCCACCACCATCCCTACAACTTACTCCCAAGCCGTAGCCTACTCCTGGTCCGTACACTGGCACTGACCCGTGCGTCAGCACGTAGCCTGACCCTCCCACGTTTCCGTACCCTCACCTGTGCCCTATGCCTTGCCGTTCCCTAACCCTAACCCTAGCCCTGAAAGGAAACCCACCACCAGCCCTACACCTTTCCCTACACCGTAGCCTATTCCTGGCTCGTACGCAGGCACTGACCCTTTCATCAGCACGTAGCCTGACACTCCCACGTTTCCGTAACCTCACCTGTGCCCTAAGCCTTGCCGTTCACTAACCCTAACCCTTGGCGAGAAGAGAAAACCACCACCAGCCCTACACCTTACCCACAAGCCGTAGCCTACTCCTGGTCCATACGCTGGCACTGACCCGTGCGTTAGAACGTATCCTGACCCTGCCACGTTGCCGTACCCTCACCTGTGCCCTAAGCCTTGCCGTTCCCTAACCCTAACCCTAGCCCGGAACGGAAAAGCACCACAAGCCCTACACCTTACCCGCAAGCCGTAGCCTACTCCTGGTCGGTACGCTGGCACTGACCCGTGCGTCATCACGTAGCCTGACCCTCCCACGGTTCCGTACCCTCACCTGTGCCCTAAGCTTTGCCTTTCCCTAACCCTAACCGTAGCCCGGAACAGAAACCCACCACCAGCCCTAAACCTTAACCTACGCCGTAGCCTACGCCTGGCCCATATGCTGGCACTGACCTGTGCGTCAGCACGTAGCCTAACCCTCCCACATTTCCATACCCTCACCTGTGCCCTAAGCCTTGACGTTCCCTAACCCTAAACCTACCCCGGAACAGAAACCCACCACCAGCCCTAAACCTTTCCCTACTGGGTAGCCTACTCCTCGCCCGTACGCTCGCACTGACCCGTGCGTCAGCACGTAGCCTGACCCTCCCACGTTTCCGTACCCTCACCTGTGCCCTAAGCCTTGCCGTTCCCTAACCCTAACCCTAGCCCGGAACGGAAAACCACCACCAGCCCTAAACCTTTCCCTAGTGGGTAGCCTACTCCTCGCCCGTACGCTCGCACTGACCCGTGCGTCAGCATGTAGTTTAACACTCCCACGTTTCCGTAGCCTCACCTGGGCCCTAAGCATTGCCGTTCCCTAACACTAACCCTAGCCCGGAACGGAAAACCACCACCAGCCCTATACCTTACCCACAAGCCGTAGCCTACTCCTGGTCCATACGCTGGCACTGACAAGTGCGTCAGAACGTATCCTGACCCTGCCACGTTGCCGTACCCTCACCTGTGCCCTAAGCCTTGCCGTTCCCTAACCCTAACCCTAGCCCCGAACGGAAAAGCACCACAAGCCCTACACCTTACCCCCAAGCCGTAGCCTACTCCTGGCCGGTACGCTGGCACTGACACGTGCGTCAGCACGTAGCCTGACCCTCTCACGTTTCCGTACCCTCACCTGTGCCCTAAGCCTTGCCGTTCCCTAACCCTAACCTTAGCCCGGAACAGAAACCCACCACAAGCCCTACACTCTACCCTACGCCATAGCCTATTCCTGGCCCGTACGCTGGCACTGACCCGTACGTCAGCACGTAGCCTGACCCTCCCACGTTTCGTACCCTCACCTGTGCCCTAAGCTTTGACGTTCCCTAACCCTAACCCTAGCCCGGAACAGAAACCCACCAACAGCCCTACAACTAACCACAACGCCGTAGCCTACTCCTGGCCCATATGCTGGCACTGACCCGTCATCAGCACGTAGCCTGACCCTCCCAAGATTCCGTAACCTCACATGTGCCCTAAGCCTTGCCATTCCCTAACCCTAACCCTAGCCCGGAACGGAAAACCACCACCAGCCCTACACCTTACTCTATGCCGTAGACTACACCTGGCCCGTACGCGGCCACTGACCTGTGGTTCAGCATGTAGCCTGACCCTCCCATGTTAGTGTACCCTCACCTGTGCCCTAAGCCTTGCCGTTCCCTAACCCTAACCCGAGCCCGGCACGGAATCCCACAACCAGCCCTACACCTTATCGTATGCCGTAGCCTAGTCCTGGCCCGTACGCTGGCACTGACCCGTGAGTCAGCACGTAGACTGACCCTCCCACGTTTCCGTACCCTCACCTGTGCCCTAAGACTTGCCGTTCCCTCACCCTAACCCTAGCCAAGAACGGAAACCCACCAGCAGCCCTAAACCTTACCCTACACCATAGCCTATTCCTGGCCTGTACGCTGGCACTGACCCTTGCGTCAGCACGTAGCCTGACCCTCCCACGTTTCCGTACCCTCACCTGTGCCCTAAGCCTTGTCGTTCCCTAACCCTAACCCTAGTCCGGAACGGAAACCCACCACCAGCCCTACACCTTACCCCCAAGCCGTAGCCTACTCCTGGCCCGTTCGGTGGCACTAACCCGAGCATCAGCAAGTAGCCTGAACCTCCCACGTTTCTGTACCCTCACCCGTGCCCTAAGCCTTGCCATTCCGTAACCCTAACCCTAGCCCGGAACGGATACCCACCACCAGCCCTACACCTTACCCCCAAGCCGTAGCCTACTCCTGGCCCATATGCTGGCACTGACCCGTGCGTCAGCACGTAGCGTGACCCTCGCACGTTTCCGTACCCTCACCTGTGCCCTAAGCCTAGCCGTTCCCTAACCCTAACCCTGGCCCGGAACAGAAACCCACCACCAGCCATACACCTTACCCTATGCTGTAGCCTACACCTGGCCCATATGCGGGCACTGACGCGTGCGTCAGCACGTAGCCTGAACCTCCCACGTTTCCGTACCCTCACCTGTGCCCTAAGCCTTGCCTTTCCCTCACCCTCACCCTAGCCAGGAACAGAAACCCATCAGCAGCCCTACACCTTACCCTACGCCGTAGCCTACTCCTGGCATGTACGCTGGCACTGACATGTGCGTCAGCACGTAGCCTGACCCTCACACGTTTCCGTACCCTCACCTGTGCCCTAAGGCTTGCCGTTCCCTAACCCAAACCCTAGCCCGGAACGGAATCCCACAACCAGCCCTACAGCTTACCCCCAAGCCATAGCCTATTCCTGGCCCGTACGCTGGCACTGACCCGTGCGTCAGCACGTATCCTGAACCTCCCACATTTCCGTACCCTCACCTGTGCCCTAAGCCTTGCCGTTCCCTAACCCTAACCCTAGCCTGGAACGGAAACCCACCACAATCCTTACACCTTACCATACGCCGTAGCCTACTCCTGGCCCGTACGCTGGCACTGACCCGTGAGTCAGCACGTAGACTGACCCTCCCACGTTTCTGTACCCTCACCTGTGCCCTAAGCCTTGCCGTTCCCTCACCCTAACCCTAGCCAAGAACGGAAACCCACCAGCAGCCCTAAACCTTACCCTACACCATAGCCTACTCCTGGCCCGTACGGTGGCACTGACCATTGCGTCAGCACGTAGCCTGACCCTCACACGTTTCCGTACCCTCACCTGTGCCCTAAGCCTTGTCGTTCCCTAACCCTAACCCTAGTCCGGAACGGAAACCCACCACCAGCCCTACAGCTTACCCCCAATCCATAGCCTATTCCTGGCCCGTATGCTGGCACTGACCCGTGCTTCAGCATGTAGCCTGACCCTCCCACGTTTCCGTACCCTCACCTGTGCCCTAAGCCTTGCCGTTCCCTAACCCTAACCCTAGCCCGGAACGGAAACCCACCACCAGCCCTACAGCTAACCCCCAAGCCGTAGCCTACTCCTGGCTGGTACGCTGGCACTGACCCGTGCATCAGCACGTAGCCTGACCCTCCCACGTTTCCGTACGCTCACCTGTGCCCTAAGCCTTGCCGTTCCCTATCCCTAACCCTAGCCCGGAACGGAAACCCACCACCAGCCCTACAACTTACCCTAAAGCCGTAGCCTATTCCTGGACCTTATGCTGGCACTGACCCGTGCGTCAGCACATAGCCTGACCCTCCCACGTTTGCGGACCCTCACCTGTGCCCTAAGCCTTGCCATTCCCTAACCCTAACCCTAGCCCGGAACGGAAACCCACCACCAGCCCTCCACCTTTCCCTATGCCGTAGCCTATTCCTGGCCCGTACGCAGGCACTAACCCTTTCATCAGCACGTAGCCTGACACTCCCACATTTCCGTACCCTCACCTGTGCCGTAAGCCTTGCCGTTCCCTAACCCTAACCCTAGCCCGGAACGGAAACCCACCACCAGCCCTAAAACTTACCCCCAAACCGTAGCCTACTCCTGGTCCATACGCTGGCAATGACTTGTGCGTCAGCACATAACCTGACCTTCCCACGTTACCGTACCCTAACCTGTGCCCTAAGCCTTGCCGTTCCCTAACCCTAACCCTAGTACGGGACGGAAACACAACACAAGCCCTACACCTAACCCCCAAACCATAGCATACTCCTGGCCCGTACGCTGGCACTGAACCGTGCGTCAGCACGTAGCCTGACCCTCCCAGGTTTCCGTACCCTCACCTATGCCCTAAGCCTTCCTGTTCCCTAACACTAACCCTAGCCCGGAATGGAAACCCACCACCAGGCCTACACCTAACCCCCAAGCCGTAGCCTACTCCTGGCCAATTCGCTGGCACTGACCCGTGCGTCAGGACGTAGCCTGACCCTCCCACGTTTCCGTACCCTCACCTGGGCCCTAAGCCTTGCCGTTCCCTAACCCTAACCCTAGCCCGGAACGGAAACCCACTACCAGCCTTAGACCTTACCCTACGCCGTAGCCTACTCCTGGCGTGTACGCTGGCACTGACCCATGCGTCCGCACGTAGCCTGACGCTCCCACTTTTCCGTACCCTCACCTGTGCCCTAAGCCTTGCCGTTCTGTAACCCTAACCCTAGCTCGGAACGGAATCCCACCACCAGCCCTAAAGCTTACCCTACGCCGTAGCCTACTCCTGGACCATACGCTGACACTGACCCATGCGTCAGCATGTAGCCTGACCCTCCCACGTTTCCGTACCCACACCTGTGCCCTAAGCCTTGCCGTTCCCTTACCCTAACCCTAGCCCGGAACGGAAACCCACCACCAGCCCTAAACCTTTCCCTATGCCGTAACCTATTCCTGGCCCGTACGCAGGCACTGACCCTCTCATCAGCACGTAGCCACACCCTCCCACGTTTCCGTACCCTCACCTGTGCCCTAAGCCTAGCCGTTCCCTCACCCTAACCCAAGCCAGGAACGGAAACCCACCACCAGCCCTACACCTTACCCTACGCCGTAGCCTACTCCTGGCCCGTACGCTGGCACTGACCCGTGCGTCAGCACGTAGCCTGACCCTCACACGTTTTCATACCTCTCAACTGTGTCCTAAGCCTTCCAATTCCCTAACCCTAACCCTAGTCCGGAAAGGAAACCCACCACCAGCCCTACAGCTAACCCCCAAGCCATAGCCTACTCCTGGCCGGTACGCTGGCAATGACCCGTGCGTCAGCATGTAGCCTGACCCTCCCACGTTTCCGTACCCTCACCTCTGCCCTAAGCCTTGCCGTTCCCTAACACTAACCCTAGCCGTGAACGGAAAGCCACCACCAGCGCTACAACTTACCCACAAGCAGTAGCCTACTCCTGGCCCGTACGCTGGCACTGACCCGTGCGTCAGCACGTTGCCTGACCATCCCACGTTTCACTACACTCACCTGTGCCCTAAGCCTTGGGGTACCCTCACCCTAACCCTAACCCGGAATGGAAACCCACGACCAGCCCTACACCTTACCCTAAGCCGTAGCCTACTCCTGGCCCGTACGCTGGCACTGACCCGTGCGTCAACACGTACCCTGACCCTCACACGTTTCCGTACCCTCACCTGTGCCCTAAGACTTGCTGTTCCCTAACACTAACCCTAGCCCGGAACGGAAACCCACCACCAGCCCTACACCTTACCTTACGCCATAGCCTACTCCTGGCCCGTACGCGGGCACTGACCAGTGCTTCAGCACATAGCCTGACCCTCCCCTGTTACTCTACCCTCACCTGTGCCCTAAGCCTTGCCGTTCCCTAATCCTAACCCTAGCCCCGTATGGAAACCCACCACCAGCCCTACACTCTACCCTACGCTGTAGCCTACTCCTGGCCCGTACGCTGGCACTGAGCCATGCGTCAGCACATAGCCTGAACCTCCCACGTTTCCGTACCATCACCTGTGCCCTAAGCCTTGCCGTTCCCTAACCCTAACCCTAGCCCGTCACGGAAATCCACCACCAGCCCTACACCTTACCCTATGCCGTAGCCTACTCCTGGCCCATACGCTGGCACTGACCCGTGCGTCAGCACGTAGCCGGACTCTCACACGTTTCCGTACCCTCACCTGTGCCCTAAGCCATGCCGTTCCCTAACCCTAACCCTAGTCCGGAACGGAAACACACCACCAGCCCTACAGCTTACCCCCAAGCCATAGCCTACTCCTGGCCCATAAGCTGGCACTGACCGGTGTGTCAGCATATAGCCTGAAGAGGCACACCAGGGAAGGGCGGGCCGGCAGGGTAAGGGTGCCCAGGTCAGCTAATCCACAACCCTCAGGGAATCACATTGGTGAAAATGGACCTCGCTAAGGAAGAAGAAAAGCCAAGGGAAAAAAGGACACGGTGCCATTTGCAGCACCGTAGATGAGTCTAGAAGTAATCACGTGACTTGTAGTAAGTCAGAAAGTGAAAGACACATATCATATCATATCACTTATAGGTGTTACCTAAAAATGGATACCAGGGCAGATATTTCCACGGAGAAGGGCAATCACAGATTCATTAAACAAACTTATCGTTCACCAATGGAAAGGTGTGGGGATTGGTTTCATTACGATATCGGGGTTAACACACATATACAAACACAGGTGACATATATAATCACCAAAGACCTACAGAATACCAAGAGAGGACTACTCAACATTCTGTCATAACGTACATGGGAAAAGGATCCCAGGAAGAACAGACATCTGTATATGTGTAAAAGAACCACATCTTCCACACCTACAACAAGCCAAACATTGTAATCAAACTTGCTGTAATAAAAAATAAAAACTTAAATTAAAAACACGAACAAGAAGTAGTGAGACAAACGTGAGGGGCTTTCTCCTGGCACATTCCATTCTAAATTCCAATCTAGAACACCATTTCCACTGAGGCTCTCTTGCCCTAGTAACCAGATTTGGTAAGGGAGAACTGCTGCCACCTTGTGGCCGTTTCACACAACAGCAGCTTTAATCCCAGTGCTAATGGTCAGTTGATATTCAAAATCATTGCAGGCCTGTAAATGACACCTGCCCTGAAAACAAATCCTGGGGTCACATATCAACCAAAAAATTCAAAGCACGTCCATATTTCAAAAACACCGTTTCAAAAGGCATATTTTACGCACATTAGTGTTCTGCTTCTTTTCCTTTCTTTCCTTTTTTGCTAAAAAAAACGGGAATGGAAAAAGGCATCCCTCAGAATGGGCGAAAATCGTTGCAAACGAATAAATGGATAGAGGTTTAATCTCCAATATATATAAACAGCTCATGCAGCTTAATATTAAAAAACAAACAACCCAATACAAAAATGGGCAAAAGATCTAAAGAGACGTTTCTTCAAAGGAGACACAGAGATGGCCAAGACGCACATGAAAAGCTGCTCAACAGCACTAATTATTAGAGAAATGCAAATCAAAACTACAATGAGGTATCACCTCACACCTGTTAGAATCGGCATCATCAGAAAATCTACAAACAACAAATTCTGGGGAGGGTGTGGACAAAAGGAGCCCTCTTCCACTATTGGTGGGAATGTAACTTGATGCAGTCACTATGGAGAACAGTATGGAGTTTCCTTAAAAAAAATAGAAATAGAATTACTATCTGATCCAGCAATCCCACTTCTGGGCATATACCCAGAGAAAACCGTAAATCAAAAAGGCACATTCACCACAATGTTCATTGCAGCACTATTTACAATAGCCAGGTAATGGAAGCAACCTAAATGCCCACAGACAGATGAATGGATAAAGATGTGGTACATATATAAAATGGAATATGACTCGGCCATAAAAAGGAATGAAACTGGGTCATTTGTAGAGACATCGATGGATCGAGAGACTGTCATACAGAATGAAGTAAGTCAGAAAGAGGAAAACAAATATTGTATATTAATGCATATATGTGGAACCTAAAAAAATGGTACAGATGAACTGGTTTGCAGGGAAGAAATAGAGACACAGAGGTAGAGAACAAACGTATGGACACCAAGTGTGGGAAGCCATGGGGTGGTGGTGGTGGGATGAGTTGGGAGATTGGGATTGACCTCTATACATGTATATGCATAAAATACATAACTAATAAAAACCTGCTGTATAAAAACATAAATAAAATTATCTTTCAAAATTTTAAAAAAATAGAATTTAACAATAAAAGAGAAAAAAAGATCTTCCCGTCACACAGATGTATTTATAGGAATGAATTATTTCAATGCTTATATCTATAAATACATAAAAGAGGAATAAAATCTAACTTGAACCATAAAAGAAAAAAAAAACTGAACTCACGAGTTTTACACAGGAAAATCCTATCTGGGCACTTGCTCCAGCGGTAAACAATTCTGAAATTGGTCAGAGGTGGGGAACCATCTCCCATACAACCAGCAACCAACCCCCCACGCAAGGAGCGTCCTCATTGCAAAGCTGGGGGACCGTGCCGAGGCATCTGTGAGTAAACGTGAGCTGAGCCCCAGGCCAGCTGCTGCTGAACTGTTCCCACCATTCCCAGGTAAAACACCTGAATATGTACAAGGGCTTGAAAGCCTAGAGGAAGGACCGTGGAGCCACACCAGCGACAGCACACAGGCCAACTTGGTGCCTGCAGGACAGCCAGGGTGGTCCTGGCCCCGGGATCTCTTCCAGAAGCTTTCCATTGCCCTGCCTGAGATACCCCTCCTTTCCCGGCCCCCACTGCTTTTTTCCTTCCTCACCTCTGTCCGGAGAGAAATTCCAGCGGAAGGTATGGGTGACACATCCTCTTCTTTACAGGCGGCAGCCTGGCAACTCCTGCAGAAAGGCCAGCAGAGGCCCACTCACACCAGGCCACCCACAAAGCTGTGGCCCCTCACTCCCTCCCACAAGCAAAGCCCCGAGACTGCTGACGGGGCAGAGAATATGGAGTCATGCACAGCTTCAGGGGCTATTGCTGCCTGGAGCTCTGTTTATATTGACCTCAACGAGGCACACCTGGGGAGGGCGGGCCGGCAGGGTAAGGCTGCCCAGGTCAGCTAAACCACAACCCTCAGGGAATCACATTGTTGAAAATGGACCTCACTAAGGCAGAAGAGAAGCCAAGGGAAAAAAGGACACAATGCCATTTGCAGCACCGTAGATGAGTCTAGAAGTAATCACGTGACTTGTAGTAACTCAGAAAGTGAAAGACACATATCATATCATATCACTTATAGGTGTTACCTAAAAATGCATACCAGGGCAGATATTTCCACGGAGAAGGGCAATCACAGATTCATTAAACAAACTTATGGTTCACCAATGGAAAGGTGTGAGGATTCGTTTCATTACGATATCGGGGTTAACAGACATATACAAACACAGGTGACATATATAATCACCAAAGACCTACAGAATACCAAGAGAGGACTACTCAACATTCTGTCATAATGTACATGGGAAAAGGATCCCAGGAAGAACAGACATGTGTATATGTGTAAAAGAACCACATCTTCCACACCTACAACAAGCCAAACATTGTAATCAAACTTGCTGTAATAAAAAATAAAAAATTAAATTAAAAACACGAACAAGAAGTAGTGAGACAAACGTGAGGGGCTTTCTCCTGGCACATTCCATTCTAAACTCCAATCTAGAACACCACTTCCACTGAGGCTCTCTTGCCCTAGTAACCAGATTTGGTAAGGGTGAACTGCTGCCACCTTGTGGCCGTTTCACACAACAGCAGCTTTAATCCCAACGCTAATGTTCAGTTGATATTCAAAATCATTGCAGGCCTGTAAAGGACACCTGCCCTGAAAACAAATCCTGGGGTCACATATCGACCAAAAAATTCAAAGGACGTCCATATGTCAAAACGACCGTTTCAAAAGGCATATTTTACGCACATTAGTGTTCTGCTTCTTTTCCTTTCTTTCCTTTTTTGTTAAAAAAAAACGGGAATGGAAAAAAGCATCCCTCAGAATGGGCGAAAATCGTTGCAGACGAATCAATGGACAGAGGTTTAATCTCCAATATATATAAACAGCTCATGCAGCTTAATATTAAAAAAACAAACAACCCAAAATAAATGGGCAGAAGATCTAAAGAGACGTTTCTTCAAAGGAGACACAGAGATGGCCAAGACGCACATGAAAAGCTGCTCAACAGCACTAATTATTAGAGAAATGCAAATCAAAACTACAATGAGGTATCACCTCACACCTGTTAGAATCGGCATCATCAGAAAATCTACAAACAACCAATTCTGGGGAGGGTGTGGACAAAAGGAGCCCTCTTCCACTATTGGTGGGAATGTAAATTGATACAGTCCCTATGTAGAACAGTATGGAGTTTCCTTAAAATAACTAGAAATAGAATTACCATCTGATCCAGCAATCCCACTTCTGGGCATATACCCAGAGAAAACCGTATTTCAAAAAGGCACATTCACCACAACGTTCGTTGCAGCACTATTTACAATAGCCAGGTAATGGAAGCAACCTAAATGCCCACAGACAGATGAATGGATAAAGATGTGGTACATATATAAAATGGAATATGACTCGGCCATAAAAAGGAATGAAACTGGGTCATTTGTAGAGACATCGATGGATCGAGAGACTGTCATACAGAATGAAGTAAGTCAGAAAGAGGAAAACAAATATTGTCTATTAACGCATATATGTGGAGCCTAAAAATGGTACAGATGAACTGGTTTGCAGGGAAGAAATAGAGACACAGAGGTAGAGCACAAACGTATGGACACCAAGTGTGGGAAGCCATGGGGTGGTGGTGGTGGGATGAGTTGGGAGTTTGGGATTGACCTGTATACATGTGTATGCATAAAATACATAACTAATAATAACGTGCTGTATAAAAAAGAAAATAAATAAAATAAAATTTCAAAATTTTAAAATATAATATTTAAAAATAAAACAGAAAAAAGTTCTTCCGGTCACACAGATGTATTTATAGGAATGAATTATTTCCATGCTTATATCTATAAATATATAAAAGAGGAATAAAATCTAACTAGAAACATAAAAGAAAAAAAAATCCTGAACCCACGAGTTATACAGAGGAAAACCCTATCAGGGCACTTGCTCCAGTGGTAAACAATTCTGAAATTGGTCAGAGGTGGGGAATCATCTCCCATACAGCCAGCAACCCACCCCCCACGCAAGGAGCGTCCTCATTGCAAAGCTGGGGGACTGTGCCGAGGCATCTGTGAGTAAACGTGAGCTGAGCCCCAGGCCAGCTGCTGCTGAACTGTTCCCACCCTTTCCAGGTAAAACACCTGAATATGTACAAGGGCTTGAAAGCCTAGAGGAAGGACCGTGGAGCCACACCAGCTACAGCACGCAGGCCAACTTGGTGCCTGCAGGCCAGCTAGGGTGGTCCTGGACCCGGGCGCTCTTCCAGAAGCTTTCCATTGCCCTGCCTGAAAAACCCCTCCTTCCCGGACCCCACTGCTTTTTTCCTTCCTGACCTCTGTCCGGAGAGAAATTCCAGCGGAAGGTATGGGTGACACATCCTCTTCTTTACAGGCGGCAGCCTGGCAACTCCTGCAGAAAGGCCAGCAGAACCCCACTCACACCGGGCCACCCACAAAGCTGTGGCCCCTCACTCCCTCCCACCAGCACAGCCCCGAGACTGCTGACGGGGCAGAGAATATGGAGTCAGGCAAAGCTTCAGGGGCTATTGCTGCCTGGAGCGCTGTTTATATTGACCTCAACGAGGCACACCTGGGGAGGGCGGGCCGGCAGTGTAAGGCTGCCCAGGTCAGCTAATCCACAACCCTCAGGGAATCACATTGTTGAAAATGGACCCCGCTAAGGCAGAAGAGAAGCCAAGGGAAAAAAGGACACAATGCCATTTGCAGCACCGTAGATGAGTCTAGAAGTAATCACGTGACTTGTAGTAAGTCAGAAATTGAAAGACACATATCATATCATATCAGTTATAGCTGTTACCTAAAAATGGATACCAGGGCAGATATTTCCACGGAGAAGGGCAATCACAGATTCATTAAACAAACTTATGGTTCACCAATGGAAAGGTGTGAGGATTGGTTTCATTACGATATCGGGGTTAACAGATATATACAAACACATGTGACATATATGATCAGCAAAGACCTACAGAATACCAAGAGAGGACTACTCAACATTCTGTCATAACGTACATGGGAAAAGGATCCCAGGAAGAACAGACATCTGTATATGTGTAAAAGAACCACATCTTCCACACCTACAACAAGCCAAACATTGTAATCAAACTTGCTGTAATAAAAAATAAAAAAATTAAATTAAAAACACGAACAAGAAGTAGTGAGAATAACGTGAGGGGCTTTCTCCTGGCACATTCCATTCTAAACTCCAATCTAGAACACCACTTCCACTGAGGCTCTTTTGCCCTAGTAACAAGATTTGGTAAGGGTGAACTCCTGCCACCTTGTGGCCGTTTCACACAACAGCAGCTTTAATCCCAACGCTAATGGTCAGTTGATATTCAAAATCATTGCAGGCCTGTAAATGACACCTGACCTGAAAACAAATCCTGGGGTCACATATCGACCAAAAAATTAAAGGACGTCCATATTTCAAAACGACCGTTTCAAAAGGCATATTTTACGCACATTAGTGTTCTGCTTCTTTTCCTTTCTTTCCTTTTTTGTTAAAAAACACGGGAATATAAAAAGGCATCCCTCAGAATGGGCGAAAATCATTGCAAACGAATCAATGGACAGAGGTTTAATCTCCAATATATATAAACAGCTCATGCAGCTTAATATTAAAAAAACAAACAACCCAAAAAAAATGGGCAGAAGATCTAAAGAGACGTTGCTTCAAAGGAGACACAGAGATGGCCAAGACGCACATGAAAAGCTGCTCAACAGCACTAATTATTAGAGAAATGCAAATCAAAACTACAATGAGGTATCACCTCATACCTGTTAGGATCGGCATCATCAGAAAATCTACAAACAACCAATTCTGGGGAGGGTGTGGACAAAAGGAGCCCTCTTCCACTATTGGTGGGAATGTAAATTGATACAGTCACTATGGAGAACAGTATGGAGTTTCCTTAAAATAACTAGAAATAGAATTACCATCTGACCCAGGAATCCCACTTCTGGGCATATACCCACAGAATACCGTATTTCAAAAAGGCACATTCACCACAATGTTCGTTGCAGCTCTATTTACAATAGCCAGGTAATGGAAGCAACCTAAATGCCCACAGACAGATGAATGGATAAAGATGTGGTACATATATAAAATGGAATATTACTCGGCCATAAAAAGGAATGAAACTGGGTCATTTGTAGAGACATCGATGGATCGAGAGACTGTCATACAGAATGAAGTAAGTCAGAAAGAGGAAAACAAATATTGTATATTAATGCATATATGTGGATCCTAAAAATGGTACAGATGAACTGGTTTGAAGGGAAGAAATAGAGACACAGAGGTAGAGAACAAACGTATGGACACCAAGTGTGGGAAGCAATGGGGTGGTGGTGGTGGGATGAGTTGGGAGTTTGGGATTGACCTGTATACATGTAAATGCATAAAATACATAACTAATAATAACCTGCTGTATAAAAACATAAATAAAATTAAATTTCAAAATTTTAAAAAATAAAATTTAAAAATAAAACAGAAAAAAGTTCTTCCCGTCACACAGATGTATTTATAGGAATGAATTATTTCAATGCTTATATCTATAAATACATAAAAGAGGAAAAAAATCTAACTTGAACCATAAAAGAAAAAAAAACCTGAACCCACCAGTTATACAGGGGAAAACCCTATCAGGCACTTGCTCAAGTGGTAAAGAATTCTGAAATTGGTCAGAGGTGGGGAACCATCTCCCATAAAGCCAGCAAGCAAACCCCCACGCAAGGAGTGTCCTCATTGCAAAGCTGGGGGAACGTGCCGAGGCATCTGTGAGTAAACATGAGTTGAGCCCCAGTACAGCTGCTGCTGAACTGTTCCCACCTTTCCCAGGTAAAACACCTGAATATGTACAAGGGCTTGAAAGCCTAGAGGAAGGGCCTTGGAGACACACCAGCGACAGCACGCAGGGCAACTTGGTGCCTGCAGGCCAGCCATGGTGCTCCTGGTCTTGGGCCCTCTTCCAGAAGCTTTCCATTGCCCTACCTGATATACCCCTCCTGTCCTGGCACCCAATGCTTTTTTCGTTCCTCACCTCTGTCCGGAGAGAATTTCCATTGGAAGGTATGGGTGACACATCCTCTTCTTTACAGGTGGCAGCATGGCAACACCTGCAGAAAGGCCAGCAGAGCCCCACTCACACTGGGACACCCACAAAGCTGTGGCCCCTCACACCCTCCCACCAGCACAGCCCCGAGACTGCTGACGGGGCAGAGAATATGGAGTCAGGCACAGCTTCAGGGGCTATTGCTGCCTGGAGCTCTGTTTATATTGACCTCAACGAGGCACACCTGGGGAGGGCGGGCCGGCAGGGTAAGGCTGCCCAGGTCAGCTAATCCACAACCCTCAGGGAATCACATTGTTGAAAATGGACCCCACTAAGGCAGAAGAGAAGCCAAGGGAAAAAAGGACACAATGCCATTTGCAGCACCGTAGATGAGTCTAGAAGTAATCACGTGACTTGTAGTAAGTCAGAAAGTGAAAGACACATATCATATCATATCACTTATAGGTGTTACCTAGAAATGGATACCAGGGCAGATATTTCCACGGAGAAGGGCAATCACAGATTCATTAAACAAACTTATGGTTCACCAATGGAAAGGTGTGAGGATTGGTTTCATTACGATATCGGGGTTAAGAGACATATACAAACACAGGTGACATATATAATCACCAAAGACCTACGGAATACCAAGAGAGGACTACTCAACATTCTGTCATAACGTACATGGGAAAAGGATCCCAGGAAGAACAGACATCTGTATATGTGTAAAAGAAGCACATCTTCCACACCTACAACAAGCCAAACATTGTAATCAAACTTGCTGTAATAATAAATAAAAAAATTAAATTAAAAACACGAACAAGAAGTAGTGAGACAAACGTGAGGGGCTTTCTCCTGGCACATTCCATTCTAAACTCCATTCTAGAACACCACTTCCACTGAGGCTCTCTTGCCCTAGTAACCAGATTTGGTAAGGGTGAACTGCTGCCACCTTGTGGCCGTTTCACACAACAGCAGCTTTAATCCCAGTGCTAATGGTCAGTTGATATTCAAAATCATTGCAGGCCTGTAAATGACATCTGCCCTGAAAACAAATCCTGGGGTCACATATCGACCAAAAAATTCAAAGGACGTCCATATTTCAAAACGATCATTTCAAAAGGCATATTTTACGCACATTAGTGTTCTGCTTCTTTTCCTTTCTTTCCTTTTTTGTTAAAAAAAACGGGAATGGAAAAAGGCATCCCTCAGAATGGGCGAAAATCGTTGCAAACGAATCAATGGACAAATGTTTAATCTCCAATATATATAAACAGCACATGCAGCTTAATATTACTAAAACAAACAACCCAATACAAAAATGGGCAGAAGATCTAAATAGACGTTTCTTCAAAGAAGACACAGAGATGGCCAAGACGCACATGAAAAGCTGCTCAACATCACTAATTGTTAGAGAAATGGAAATCAAAACTACGATAAGGTATGACGTCACACCCATTAGAGTCGGCATCATCAGAAAATCTACAAACAAAAATTCTGGGGAGGGTGTGGACAAAAGGAACCCTCTTCCACTATTGGTGGGAATGTAAATTGATACAGTCACTATGGAGAACAGTATGTAGGTTCCTTTAAAAAACTAAAAAGAGGAGAACCATCTGATCCAGCAATCCCACTTCTGAGTATATACCCATAGAAAAACAAAAATCAAAGAGACACATTCACCACAATGTTCATTGCAGCACTATTTACAATAGCCAGGTAATGGAAGCAACCTAAATGCCCACAGACAGAAGAACGGATAAAGATGTGGTACATATATAAAATGGAGTATTACTCAACCATATAAAGGAATGAAACTGGGTCATTTGTAGAGAACTCGATGTATCTAGAGACTGTCATACAGAGTGGAGTAAGTCAGAAACAGAAAAACAAATATTGTATATTAATGCCTATATTTGGTACCTAGAAAAGTGGTACAGATGAACTTGTTTGCAGGGCAGAAATAGAGACACACAGGTAGAGAACAAACGTATGGACACAAATAGGGGGAAGCCATGGGGTGGTGGTGGTGGTGGGATGAGTTGGGAGATTGGGATTGACCTGTATACATGTAAATGCATAAAATACATAACTAATAATAACCTGCTGTATAAGAAAATAAATTTAAATTTCAAAATTTTTAAAAATAAAACAGAAAAATGTTCTTCCATTCACACAGATGTATTTATATGAATGACTTATTTCCACGCTTATATCTATAAATACATAAAAG
The DNA here is from genome assembly GCF_964341445.2 of Mesoplodon mirus. Classification (NCBI taxonomy): domain Eukaryota; kingdom Metazoa; phylum Chordata; class Mammalia; order Artiodactyla; family Ziphiidae; genus Mesoplodon; species Mesoplodon mirus. The sequence goes on from NW_028295654.1 coordinate 513,282, forward strand.
AGGAATAAAATTTAACTTGAAACGATGGAGAAAAAATAAAAACCTGAACCCAACAGTTATACAGAGGAAAACCCTATCAAGGCACTTACTCCAGCGGTAAACAATTCTGAAATTGGTCAGATGTGGAGAATCATCTCCCATACAGCCAGCAGCCCCACCCCACGCAAGGAGGGTCCTCATTGCAAAGCTGTGGGACCGTGCCGAGGCGTCTGTGAGTAAACGTGAGCTGAGCCCCAGGCCAGCTGCTGCTGAACTGTTTCCACCCTTCCCAGGTAAAACACCTGAATATGTATAAGGGCTTGAAAGCCTAGAGGAAGGGCTGTGGAGTCACACCAGCGACAGCACACAGGCCCACTTGGTGCCTGCAGGCCAGCCAGGATGGTCCTGGCCACAGGCGCTCTTCTGGAAGCTTTCCATTTTCCTGCCTGAGATACCCCTCCTATCCCGGCCCCCACTCCTTTTTTTCCTTCCTCACCGCAGCCCGGAGAGAAATTTCAGCAGACGTTATGGGTGACGCATCCTCTTCTTTACAGGTGGCAGCCTGGCAACTCCTAAGCCTTGCCGTTCCCTAACCCTAACCCTAGCCCGGAATGGAAACCCACCACAAGCACTACACCTTACCCCCAAGCCGTAGCCTATTCCTGGTCCATATGCGGGCACTGATTTGTGCGTCAGCACGTAGCCTGACCCTCCCAAGTTTCCGTACCCTCACCTGTGCCCTAAGCCTTGCTGTTCCCTAACCATAACCCTAGCCCGGAACGGAAACCCACCACCTGCCCTAAACCTTACCCACAAGCCGTAGCCTACACCTGGCCCGTACACTGGCATTGACCCGTGCGTCAGCACGTAGCCTGACCCTCCCACTTTCCTGTACCCTTACCTGAGCCCTAAGACTTGACTTTCCCTAACCCTAGCCCTAGACCGAAACGGAATCCCACCACCAGCCCTACACCTTATCATATGCCGTAGCCTACTCCTGGCCGGTACGCTGCCACTGAGCCGTGCATCAGCACGTAGCCTGACCCTCCCAAGTTTCCGTACCCTCAGGTGTGCCCTAAGCCTTGCCGTTCCCTAACCCTAACCCTAGCCCGGAACGGAAACCCACCACCAGCCCTACACCTTACCCCCAAGCCGTAGCCTACTCCTGGCCCGTACGCTGGCACTGACCCGTGCGTCAGCACGTAGCCTGACCCTCCCACGTTTCCGTACCCTCACCTGTGCCCTAAGCCTTGCTGTTCCCTAACACTAACCCTAGCCTGGAATGGAATCCCACCACCATCCCTACACCTAAACACCAAACCGTAGCCTACTCCTGGCCGGTACGCTGGCACAGACACGTGCGTCATCACGTAGCCTGAACCTCTCTCGTTTCCGTACCCTCACGTGTGCCCTAAGCTTTGCCGTTCCCTAACCCTAACTGTAGCCCGGAACGGAAACCCACCAACAGCCCTACACCTTACCCCCAACTCTAGCCTACTCCTGGTCCATACGCTGGCACTGACCCGTGCGTCAGAACGTATCCTGAACCTGCCACGTTGCTGTACCCTCACCTGTGCCCTAAACCTTGCCATTCCCTAACCCTAACCCTAGTTCGGAACGGAAACCCACCACAAGCCCTACACCTTACCCCCAAGCCATAGCCTACTCGTGGTCCATACGCTGGCACTGACCTCTGCGTCAGCATGTAGCCTGAACTTCCCACGTTACCGTAACGTCACCTGTGCCCTAAGCCTTGCCGTTCCCTAACCCTAACCCTAGTATGGGACAGAAACACACCACAAGCCCTACACCTAACCCACAAGCCATAGCCTACTCCTGGCCCGTACGCTGGCACTGACCCGTGCGTCAGCATGTAATCTGACCCGCACACGTTTCCGTACCCTCACCTGGGCCCTAAGCCTTGCCGTTCCCTAACCCTAACCCTAGCCCGGAACGGAAACCCACCACAAGCCCTACACCTTACCCTATGCCGTAGCCTACTCCTGGCCCGAACGCTGGCACTGACCCATGCGTCAGCACGTAGCCTGACCTTCCCACATTTCCGTACCTTCACCTGTGCCGTAAGCCTTGCTGTTCCGTAACCCTAACCCTAGTACGGAACGGAAAACCACCACCAGCCCTACAACTAACCTCCAAGCCATAGCCTACTTATGGCCCGTACGCTGGCACTGACCCGTGCATCAGCACGTAGCCTGAACCTCCCACGTTTCCGTACCATCACCTTTGCCCTAAGCCTTGCCGTTCCCTAACCCTAACCCTAGCCCGGTACACAAAACCACCACCAGCCCTACAACTAAACCCCAAGCCGTAGCCTACTCCTGTCCGGTACGCTTGCACTGACCCGTGCGTCAGCACGTAGCCTGACCCTCCCACGTTTCTGTATCCTCACCTGTGCCCTAAGCCTTGCCGTTCCCTAACCCTAACCCTAGCCCTGAATGGAAAACCACCACCAGCCCTACACTTTACCCTACGCCGTAGCCTACTCCTGGCCCGTACGCTGGCACTGACACGTGCGTCAGCAAGTAGCCTGACCCTCCCACTTTTCCGTACCCTCACCTGTGCCCTAAGCCTTGCCGTTCCCTAAGCCTAACCCTAGCCCAGAACGGAAACCCACCACCAGCCCTACAACTTACCCCCAAGCAGTAGCCTACTCCTGGCCTGTATGCTGGCTCTGACACATGCGTCAGCACGTAGCCTGACCCTCCCACGTTTCCGTACCCTCACCTGTGCCCTAAGCATTGCTGTTCCATAACCCTAACCCTAGCCCGGAACGGAAACCCACCACAAACCCTACAACTAACCCCCAAGCCGTAGCCTACTCCTGGCCGGTACGCTGGCACTGACCCGTGCGTCAGCACATAGCCTGACCCTCCCACGTTTCCGTAACCTCACCTGTGCCCTAAGCCTTGCCGTACCCTAACGCTAACCCTAGCCCGGAACGGAAACACACCACCAGCCTTACAGCTTACCCCCAAGCCATAGCCTACTCCTGGCCGGTACGCTGGCACTGACCCGTGCATCAGCACGTAGCCTGACCCTCCCACGTTTCCGTACCCTCACCTGTGCCCTAAGCCTTGCCGTTCCCTAACCCTAACCCTAGCCCGGAATGGAAAACCACCACCAGCTCTAAACCTTTCCCTACGGGGTAGCCTATGCCTCGCCCGTACGCTCGCACTGACCCGTGCGTCAGCATGTAGTTTAACACTCCTACGTTTCCGTACCCTCACCTGGGCCCTAAGCCTTGCCGTTCCCTCACCCTAACCCTAGCCAGGAACGGAAACCCACCAGCAGCCCTACACCTAACCCTATGTCGTAGCCTACTCCTGGCCCGTACACTGGCACTGACCCGTGCGTCAGCACGTAGCCTGACCCTCCCACGTTTCCGTACCCTCACCTGTGCCCTAAGACTTACCGTTCCCTAACCCTAAACCTAGCCCGGAACGGAAACCCACAACCAGCCCTACACCTTACCCCCAAGCCGTAGCCTACTCCTGGCCCGTACGCTGGAACTGACCCGTGCGTCAGCACGTAGCCTGACCCTCCCACGTTTGCGGAACCTCACCTGAGCCCTAAGCCTTGCCGTTCCCTAACCCTAACCCTAGCCCTGAACGGAAACCCACCACCAGCCCTACACCTTTCCCTACACCGTAGCCTATTCCTGGCTCGTATGCAGGCACTGACCCTTTCATCAGCACGTAGCCTGACACTCCCACGTTTCCGTAACCTCACCTGTGCCCTAAGCCTTGCCGTTCACTAACCCTAACCCTAGCCCAGAACAGAAAACCACCACCAGCTCTACACCTTACCCACAAGCCGTAGCCTACTCCTGGTCCATACGCTGGCAGTGACCCGTGCGTCAGAACATATCCTGACCCTGCCACGTTGCCGTACCCTCACCTGTGCCCTAAGCCTTGCCGTTCCCTAACACTAACCCTAGCCTGAAACGGAAACCCACCACCAGCCCTACACCTAAGCAACAAGCCGTAGCCTACTCATGGTCGGTACGCTGGCAGTGAGCCGTGCGTCATCACGTAGCCTGACCCTCCCACGATTCCGTACCCTCACCAGTGCCCTAAGCTTTGCCTTTCCCTAACCCTAACCATAGCCCGGAACAGAAAACCACCACCAGCCCTACACCTTAACCTACGCCGTAGCCTACTCCTGGCCCATATGCTGGCACTGACCCGTGCGTCAGCACATAGCCTAACCCTCCCACGTTTCCGTACCCTCACCTGTGCCCTAAGCCTTGACGTTCCCTAACCCTAAACCTAGCCCGGAACAGAAACCCACCACCAGCCCTAAACCTTTCCCTACTGGGTAGCCTACTCCTCGCCCGTACGCTCGCACTGACCCGTGCGTCAGCACGTAGCCTGACCCTCCCACGTTTCCGTACCCTCACCTGTGCCCTAAGACTTGCCGTTCCCTAACCCTAACCCTAACCCGGAACGGAAACCCACCACCAGCCCTAAACCTTTCCCTACTGGGTAGCCCACTCCTCGCCCGTACGCTCGCACTGACCCGTGCGTCAGCATGTAGTTTAACACTCTCACGTTTCCGTACCCTCACCTTGGCCCTAAGCATTGCCGTTCCCTAACACTAACCCTAGCCCGGAACGGAAAACCACCACCAGCCCTACACCTTACCCTACGCCTTAGCCTACTCATGGCCCAAACTCTGGCACTGACCCGTGCGTCAGCACGTAGCCTGACCTTCCCATATTTGCGTACCCTCACCTGTGCCCTAAGGCTTGCCGTTCACTAACCCTAACCCTAGTACGGAATGGAAACACACCACCAGTCCTACACTCTATCCTACGCCGTAGCCTATTCCTGGCCTGTACGCTGGCACTGACCCGTGCGTCAGCACGTAGCCTGACCCTCCCACGTTTCCGTACCCTCACCTGTGCCCTAAGCATTGACGTTCGCTAACCCGAACCCTAGCCCGGAACAGAAACCCACCACCAGCCCTACACCTTACCACCACGCCGTAGCCTACTCCTGGCCCATATGCTGGCACTGACCCATGCGTCAGCACGTAGCCTGACCCTCCCACGTTTCCGTAACCTCAACTGTGCCCTAAGCCTTGCCGTTCCCTTACCCTAACCCTAGCCTGAAGCGAAAACCCACCACCAGCCCTACACGTTACCCTATGCCGTAGCCTACACCTGGCCCATAGGCGGGTAATGACCTGTGCTTCAGCACGTAGCATAACCCTCCCATGTTACCGTACCCTCACCTGTGCCCTAAGCCTTGCCGTTCCCTAACCCTAACCCTAGCCCGGAACGGAAACCCACCACCAGCCCTAAACCTTACCCACAAGCAGTAGCCTACTCCTGGCCCATACGCTGGCACTGACACGTTCGTCAGCACGTAGCCTGAACCTCCCACGTTTCCGTACCCTCACCTGTGCCCTAAGCCTTGCCGTTGCCTAACCCTAACCCTAGCCCAGAACGAAAACCCACCACCAGCCTTACACCTTACCCTACGCCGTAGCCTACTCCTGGCCCATACGCTGGCAGTGAACCGTACGTCAGCACGTAGCCTGAAGCTCCCACGTTTCCGTACCCTCACCTGTGCCCTAAGCCTTGCCGTTCCCTAACCCTAACCCTAGCCCGGAATGGAAAACCACCACCAGCCCTACACCTTACCCCCAAGCCGTAGCCTACTCCTGGCCCGTACGCTGGAACTGACCCGTGCGTCAGCACGTAGCCTGACCCTCCCACGTTTGCGGAACCTCACCTGAGCCCTAAGCCTTGCCGTTCCCTAACCCTAACCCTAGCCCTGAACGGAAACACACCACCAGCCCTACACCTTTCCCTACACCGTAGTCTATTCATGGCTCGTACGCAGGCACTGGCACTTTCATCAGCACGTAGCCTGACACTCCAACGTTTCCGTACCCTCACCTGTGCCCGAAGCCTTGCCGTTCACTAACCCTAACCCTAGCCCAGAACAGAAACCCACCACAAGCCCTACACCTTACGCCCAAGCCGTAGCCTACTCCTGATCCATATGCTGGCACTGACCCGTGCGTCAGAATGTATCCTGTCCCTACCACGTTGCCGTAACCTCACCTGTGCCCTAAGCCTTGCCGTTCCCTAACCCTAACCCTAGACCGGAACGGAAAAGCACCACAAGCCCTACACCTTAACCCCAATTCGTAGCCTACTCCTGGTCCATACGCTGGCACTGAACTGTGTGTCATCACGTAGCCTGACCTTCCAACATTACCGTACCCTCACCTGTGCCCTAAGCCTTGCTGTTCCCTAACACTAACCCTAGCCTGGAACGGAAACCCACCACCAGCCCTACACCTTATCCTACGCCGTAGCCTACTCCTGGCCCATATGCTGGCACTGACCCATGCGTCAGCACGTAGCCAAACGCTCCCAGGTTTCCGTACCCTCACCTGTGCCCTAAGCCTTGACGTTCCCTAACCCTAACCCTAGCCCGGAACAGAAACCCACCACCAGCCCTAAACCTTTCCCCACTGGGTAGCCTACTCCTCGCCCGTAAGCTCGCACTGACCCGTGCGTCAGCATGTAGTTTGACCCTCCCACGTTTCCGCACACTCACCTGGGCCCTAAGCCTTGCCGTTACCTAACACTAACCCTAGCCCGGAACGGAAAAACACCACCAGCCCTACACCTTACCATACACCGTAGCCTACTCCTGGCCCGAACGCTGGCACTGAACCGTGCGTCAGCACGTAGCCTGAACCTCCCACGTTTCCGTACCCTCACCTATGCCCTAAGCCTTGCCGTTCCCTAACACTAACCCTAGCCCAGATCGGAAACCCACCACCAGCCCTACACCTTACCCTCCGCCGTCGCCTACTCCTGGCCCGTACACTGGTACTGACACGTGCGTCAGCACGTAGCCTGACCTTCCCACATTTCCGTACCCACACCTGTGCCCTAAGGCTTGCCGTTCCCTAACCCTAACCCTAGTACGGAACGGAAACACACCACCAGCCCTACAACTAACGCCCAAACCATAGCCTAATCCTGGCCCGTATGCTGGCACTGACCCGTGCGTCAGCACGTAGCCAGACCCTCCCACGTTTCCGTACCCTCACCTGTGCCCTAAGCCTTGACGTTCCCTAGCCCTAACCCTAGCCCGGAACGGAAACCCACCCCCAGCCCTACACCTTACCCTTTGCCGTAGCCTACACCTGGACCGTACGCGGGCACTGACCTGTGCTTCAGCATGTAGCCTGACCCTCCCATGTTACCGTACCCTCACCTGTGCCCTAATCCTTGCCGTTCCCTAACTCTAACCCTAGCCCGGAACGGAAACCCACCACCAGCCCTAATCCTAACCCACAAGCCGTGGCTTACTCCTGGCCCGTACGCTGGCACTGACCGTGCGTCAGCACGTAGCCTGACCCTCCCACGTTTCCGTACCATCACCTGTGCCCTAAGCCTTGACGTTCCCTAACCCTAACCCTAGCCCTGCACAGAAACCCACCACCAGCCCTGCACTTTACCCTACGCGGTAGCCTACTCCTGGCCCGAACGCTGGCACTGACCCGTGTGTCAGCACGTAGCCTGACCCTCCCACGTTTCTGTACCCTCACCTGTGCCCTAAGCCTTGCTGTTCCCTAACCATAACCCTAGCCCGGAACGGAAACCCACCACCAGCCCTAAACCTTACCCACAAGCCGTAGCCTACACCTGGCCCGTACACTGGCACTGACCCGTGCGTCAGCACGTAGCCTGACCCTCCCACTTTCCTGTACCCTTACCTGAGCCCTAAGACTTGCCGTTCCCTAACCCTAACCCTAGACCGGAACGGAATCCCACCACCAGCCCTACACCTTACCATATGCCGTAGACTACTCCTGGCCGGTACGCTGCCACTGAGCCGTGCATCAGCACGTAGCCTGACCCTCCCACGTTTCTGTACCCTCAGCTGTGCCCTAAGCCTTGCCGTTCCCTAACCCTAACCCTAGCCCGGAACGGAAACCCACCACCAGCCCTACACCTTACCCCCAAGCCGTAGCCTACTCCCGGCCCAAACGGTGGCACTGACCCGTGAGTAAGCACGTAGCCTGACCTTCCCACATTTCCGTACCCTCACCTTTGCCCTAAGCCTTGCCGTTCCCTAACCCTAACCCTAGTATGGAACGGAAACCCAACACCAGCCCTACAACTAACGCCCAAGCCATAGCGTAGTCCTGGCCCGTACGCTGGCACTGACCCGTGCGGCAGCACGTAGCCTGACCCTCCCACATTTCCGTACCCTCACCTGTGCCCTAAGCCTTGCCGTTGCCTAACCCTAACCCTAGCCTTAAACGGAAACTCACCACCAGCCCTACAACTTACCCCCAAACCGTAGCCTACTCCTGGTCCGTACACTGGCACTGACCAGTGCGTCAGCACGTTGCCTGACCCTCCCACGTTTCCGTACCCTCACCTGTACCCTAAGCTTTGCCGTTCCCTAACCCTAACCCTAGCCCGGAACGGAAACCCACCACCAGTCCTAAACCTTTCCCTATGCCGTAGCCTACTCCTGGCCTGTATGCTGGCACTGACCCGTGCGTCAGCATGTAGACTGACACCACACGTTTCCATAACCTCACCTGGGCCCTAAACCTTGCCGTTCCCTAACACTAACCCTAGCCCGGAATGGAAACCCACCACCAGCCCTAAAACTTACCCCCATGCCATAGCCTACTCCTGGCCCGTACACAGGCACTGACCCGTGCGTCAGCACGTAGCCTGACCCTCCCACTTTTCCGTACCCTCTGCTAAGCCCTAAACCTTGGCCTTCCCTAACTCTAACCCAATCCCGGAACGGAATCCCACCACCAGCCCTACCCCTTAACCTACACCGTAGCCTACTCCTGGCCCGTACGCTGGCACTGACCCATGTGTCAGCACGTAGCCTGACACTCCCAGGTTTCCGTACCCTCACCTGTGCCCTAAGCCTTGCCGTTCCCTAACCCTAACCCTAGCCCAGAACGGAAACCCACCACCAGACCTAGACCTTACCCTACGGCGTAGACTACTCCTGGCCTGTACGCTGACAATGAACCATGCGTCAGCACGTAGCCTGACCCTCCCACGTTTCCGTACCCTCACCTCTGCCCTAAGCCTTGCCGTTCCCTTACCCGAACCCTAGCCCGGAACGGAAACCCACCACGAGCCTTACACCTTACCCTACGCCGTAGCCTACTTCTTACCCGTACGCTGGCACTGACCCGTGGGTCACCACGTAGCCTGACCCTCCCACGTTTTCGTACCCTCAACTGTGCCCTAAGCCTTGCCGTTCCCTAACACTAACCGTACCCTGGAACGAAAACCCATCACCAGCCCTACACCTTACCCTACGCCGTAGCCTACTCCTGGCCCGTACGCTGGCACTGACCCGTGCGTCAGCATGTACACTGACCCCCCCACGTTTCCATACCCTCACCTGGGCCCTAGAACTTGCCGTTCCGTAACCCTAACCCTAGCCCTGAACGTAAACCCACCACCAGCCCTACACATTACCCTACGCCGTAGCCTACTCCTGGCCCGAACGCTGGCATTGACACGTGTGTAAGCACGTAGCCTGACCCTCCCACGTTTCCGTACCCTCACCTGTGCCCTAAGCCTTGCCGTTCCCTAACCCTAACCCTAGCCCGGAACGGAAACCCACCACCAGCCCTACACATTACCCTACGCCATAGCCTACTCCCGGCCCATACGGTGGCACTGACCCGTGAGTCAGCACATAGCCTGACCTTCCCACATTTCCGTACCCTCACCTTTGCCCTAAGCCTTGCCGTTCCCTAACCCTAACCCTAGCCCAGAACGGAAACCCACCACCAGCCCTACACATTACCCTACGCTATAGCCTACTCCTGGCCCGTACGCTGGCACTAACCCGTGCGGCAGCACGTAGCCTGACCCTCCCACATATCCGTACCCTCATCTGTGACCTAAGCCTTACTGTTGCCTAACCCTAACCCTAGCCCAAAACGGAAACTCACCACCAGCCCTACACCTTACCCCCAAGCCGTAGCCTACTCCTGGTCCGTACACTGGCACTGACACGTGCATCAGCACGTAGCCTGACCCTCTCACCTTTCCGTACCCTCACCTGTGCCATAAGCCTTGCCGTTGCCTAACCCTAACCCTAGCCCGAAACGGAATCTCACCAACAGCCCTACACCTTACCCCCAAGCCGTAGCCTACTCCTGGTCCGTCCACTGGCACTGACCCGTGTGTCAGCACGTAGCATGAACCTCCCACGTTTCCGTACCCTCACCTGTGCCCTAACACTTGACGTTCCCTAACCCTAACGCTAGCCCGGAACGGAAACCCACCACCAGCCCTAAACCTTTCCCTACGCCGTAGCCTACTCCTGGCCCGTACGCTGGCACTGATCCATGCGTCAGCATGTAGACAAACACCCCCAAGTTTCCATACCCTCACCTGGGCCCTAAACCTTGCCGTTCCCTAACCCTAACCCTAGCCCGAAACGGAAACCCACCACCAGACCTACAACTAACGCACAAGCCATAGCCTAGTCCTGGCCTGTACGCTGGCACTGACACATGCGGCAGCACGTAGCCTGACCCTCCCACGTTTCCGTACCCTCACCTGTGCCCTAAGCCTTGCCGTTGCCTAACCCTAACCCTAGCCCAAAACGGAAACCCACCACCAGCCCTACAACTTACCCCCAAGCCGTAGCCTACGCCTGGTCCGTACACTGGCACTGACCCGTGCGTCAGCACGTAGACTGACTCTCCCACCTTTCCGTACCCTCACCTGTCCCCTAAACCTTGCCTTTCCCTAACCGTAACCCTAGCCCGGAACGGAAACCCACCACCAGCCCTAGACCATTCCCTACGCCGTAGCCTACTCCTGGCCCGTACGTTGGCACTGACCCGTGTGTCAGCACGTTGCCTGAACCGCCCACGTTTCCGTACCCTCACCTGTGCCCTAAGCCTTGACGTTCCCTTACCCTAACCCTAGCCCGGAACGGAAACCCACCACCAGCCCTACACCTTACCCCCAAGCTGTAGCCTACTCCTGGCCCGTATGCTGGCACTGACCCGTGCATCAGCACGTAGCCTGACCCTCCCACGTTTCCGTACCCTCACCTGTGCCCTATGCCTTGCCGTTCCCTAACCCTAACCCTAGCACAGAACGGAAACCCACCTCCAGCCCTATACCTTACCCTACGCTGTAGCCTACTGCTAGCCCGTATGCTGGCACTGACCCATGCGTAAGCACGTAGCCTGACCCTCCCACGTTTCCGTACCCTCAACTGTGCCCTAAGCCTTGACGTTTCCTAACCATAACCCTAGCCCAGAAAGGAAAACCACCACCAGCCCTAGACCTTACCCTACGGCGTAGCCTACTCCTGGCCTGTAGGCTGACACTGACACGTGCGTCAGCACGTAGCCTGACCCTCCCACGTTTCCGTACCCTCACCTGTGCCCTAAGCTTTGCCGTTCCCTAACCCTAACCCTAGCCCGGAAAGGAAACCCACCACCAGCCCTAAACCTTTCCCTACGCTGTAGCCTACTCCTGGCCCATACGCTGGCACTGACCCGTGCGTCAGCATGTAGACTGACACCCCACGTTTCCATACCCTCACCTGGGCCCTAAACCTTGCCGTTCCCTAACACTAACCCTAGCCCGGAATGGAAACACTCCACCAGCCCTAAAACTTACCCCCATGCCATAGCCTACTCCTGGCCCGTACACAGGCATTGACCCGTGCATTAGCACGTAGCCTGACCCTCCCACTTTTCCGTACCCTCAGCTAAGCCCTAAGCCTTGGCCTTCCCTAACGCTAACCCAATCCTGGAACAGAATCCCACCACCAGCCCTACACCTTAATGTATGCCGTAGCCTATTCCTACCCCGTACGCTGGCACTGCCACGTGCGTCAGCACGTAGCCTGACCCTCCCACGTTTCCGTACCCTCACCTGTGCCCTAAGCCTTGCCGTTCCCTAACCCTAACCCTAGCCAGGAACGGAAACCCACCAGAAGCCCTAAACCTTACCATATGCCGTAGCCCAATCCTGGCCCGTACGCTGGCACTGACCCGTGAGTCAGCACGTAGCCTGACCCGCACACATTACCGTACCCTCACCTGTGCCCTAAGCCTTGCCGTTCCCTAACCCTAACCCTAGTCCGGAACAGAAACCCACCACCAGCCCTACAGCTTACCCCAAAGCCATAGACTATTCCTGGCCCGTACGCTGGCACTGACCCGTGCGTAAGCATGTAGCCTGACCCTCCCATGTTTCCGTACCCTCACCTGTGCCCTAAGCCTTGCAGTTCCCTAACCCTAACCCTATCGCCGAACGGAAACCCACCACCAGCCCTACACCTAACCCCCAAGCCGTAGCCTACTCCTAGCCGGTACGCTGGCACTGACCCATGCATCAGCACATAGCCTGACCCTCCCACGTTTCTGTACCCTCACCTGTGCCCTAAGCCTTGCCGTTCCCTTACCCTAATCCTAGCCAGGAACGGAAACCCACCACCAGCCCTACAACTTACCCCCAAGCCGTAGGCTACTCCTGGACCTTACGCTGGCACTGACCTGTGCGTCAGCACGTAGCCTGACCCTGCCACGTTTGTGGACACTCACATGTGCCCAAAGCCTTGCCATTCCCTAACCCTAACCCTAGCCCGGAACGGAAACCCACCACCAGCCCTACACCTTTCCCTATGCCGTAGCCTATTCCTAGCCCGTACGCAGGCACTGACCCTTTCATCAGCACGTAGCCTGACCCTCCCACGTTTCCGTACCCTCACCTGTGCCCTAAGCCTTGCCGTTCCCTAACCCTAACCCTAGCCCGGAACGGAAACCCACCACCAGCCCTACACCTTACCCCCAAGCCATAGCCTACTCCTGGTCCATACGCTGGCACTGACCTGTGCGTCAGCACGTAGCCTGAACTCCCACATTACCGTAACCTCACCTGTGCCCTAAGCCTTGCCGTTCCCTAACTCTAACCCTAGTACGGAATGGAAACACACCACCAGCCCTACAACTAACCCCCAAGCCATAGCCTACTCCTGGCCCGTACGCTGGCACTGACCCGTGCGTCAGCACGTAGCCTGACCCTCCCACATTTCCGTACCATCACCTGTGCCCTAAGCCTTGCTGTTCCCTAACACTAACCCTAGCCTGGAACGGAAACACACCACCAACCCTAAACCTAACCACCAAGCTGTAGCCTACTCCTGGCCGGTACGGTGGCACTGACCGTGCGTCAGCACGTAGCCTGACCCTCCCACGTTTCCGTACCATCACCTGTGCCCTAAGCCTTGCCGTTCCCTAACCCTAACGCTAGCCCTGCACAGAAACCCACCACCAGCCCTGCACTTTACCCTACGCCGTAGCCTACTCTTGGCCCGAACGCTGGCACTGACCCGTGTGTCAGCACGTAGCCTGACCCTCCCACGTTTCTGTACCCTCACCTGTGCCCTAAGCCTTGCTGTTCCCTAACCATAACCCTAGCCCGGAACGGAAACCCACCACCAGCCCTAAACCTTACCCACAAGCCGTAGCCTACACCTGGCCCGTACAATGGCACTGACCCGTGCGTCAGCACGTAGCCTGACCCTCCCACTTTCCTGTACCCTTACCTGAGCCCTAAGACTTGCCGTTCCCTAACCCTAACCCTAGACCGGAACGGAATCCCACCACCAGCCCTACACCTTACCATATGCCGTAGACTACTCCTGGCCGGTACGCTGCCACTGAGCCGTGCATCAGCACGTAGCCTGACCCTCCCACGTTTCTGTACCCTCAGCTGTGCCCTAAGCCTTGCCGTTCCATAACCCTAACCCTAGCCCGGAACGGAAACCCACCACCAGCCCTACACCTTACCCCCAAGCCGTAGCCTACTCCTGGCCCGTACGCTGGCACTGACCCGTGCGTCAGCACGTAGCCTGACCCTCCCACGTTTCCGTACCCTCACCTGTGCCCTAAGCCTTGCTGTTCCCTAACACTAACCCTAGCCTGGAATGGAAACCCACCACTAGCCCTACACCTAACCACCAAACCGTAGCCTACTCCTGGCCGGTATGCTGGCACTGACACGTGCGTCATCACGTAGCCTGAACCTCCCTCGTTTCCGTACCCTCACGTGTGCCTTAAGCTTTGCCGTTCCCTAACCCTAACTGTAGCCCTGAACGGAAACCCACCACCAGCCCTACACCTTACCCCCAAGCCGTAGCCTACTCCTGGTCCATACGCTGGCACTGACCTGTGCGTCAGCACGTAGCCTGAACTTCCCACATTACCGTAACCTCACCTGTGCCCTAAGCCTTGCCGTTCCCTAACTCTAACCCTAGTACGGAACGGAAACACACCACCAGCCATACACCTAACGCCCAAGCCATAGCCTACTCCTGGCCCATACACAGGCACTGACCCGTGCGTCAGCACGTAGCCTGACCCTCCCACTTTTCCGTACCCTCTGCTAAGCCCTAAGCCTTGGCCTTCCCTAACTCTAACCCAATCCCGGAACGGAAACTCACCACCAGCCCTACACCTTACCCTACGGCGTAGCCTACTCCTGGCCTATACGCTGGCACTGAAACGTGCGTCAGCATGTAGCCTGACCCTCCCACGTATCCGTACCCTCACCAGTGCCCTAAGCCTTGCCGTTCCGTAACCCTAGCCCTAGCCCGGAACGGAAACGGACCACCAGCCCTACATTTTACCCACAAGCCGTAGACTACTCCTGGCCCATACGCTGGCACTGACCCGTGGGTCAGCAAGTAGCCTGACCCTCCCACGTTTCCGTACCCTCACCTGTGCCCTTAGCTTTGCCGTTCCCGAACCGTAACCCTAGCCCAGAACGGAAACCCACCACCTGCCCTACACCTTACCCTACGCCGTGGCCTTTTCCTGGCCCGTACGCTGGCACTGACCCAGGCGTCAGCACGTAGCCTGATACTCACACGTTTCCGTACCCTCACCTGTGCCCTAAGCCTTGCCATTCCGTAACCCTAACCCTAGCCAGGAACGGAAATCCACCACCAGGCCTACACCTTAGCGTACGACGTAGCCTAATCCTGGCCCATACGCTGACACTGACCCGTGCGTCAGCACGTAGCCTGACACTCCCACGTTTCCGTACCCTCACCTGTGCCCAAAGCTTTGCCGTTCCCTAACAATAACCCTAGCCCGGAATGGAAACCCACCACCAGCCCTATACCTTTCCCTACGCCGTAGCCTACTCCTGGCCCATATGCTGGCACTGACCCGTGCGTCAGCATGTACACTGTCCCCCCCACGTTTCCATACCCTCACCTGGGCCCTAGAACTTGCCGTTCCCTAACCCTAACCCTAGCCCTGAACGTAAACCCACCACCAGCCCTACACATTACCCTACGCCGTAGCCGACTCCTGGCCCGAACGCTGGCTTTGACACGTGTGTAAGCACGTAGCCTGACCCTCCCACGTTTCCGTACCCTCAACTGTGCCCTAAGCCTTGCCGTTCCCTAACCCTAACCCTAGCCCGGAACGGAAACCCACCACCAGCCCTACACCTTACCCTACGCCGTAGCCTACTCCCGGCCCAAACGGTGGCACTGACCCGTGAGTAAGCACGTAGCCTGACCTTCCCACATTTCCGTACCCTCACCTTTGCCCTAAGCCTTGCCGTTCCCTAACCCTAACCCTAGTATGGAACGGAAACCCAACACCAGCCCTACAACTAACGCCCAAGCCATAGCGTAGTCCTGGCCCGTACGCTGGCACTGACCCGTGCGGCAGCACGTAGCCTGACCCTCCCACATTTCCGTACCCTCACCTGTGCCCTAAGCCTTGCCGTTGCCTAAGCCTAACCCTAGCCTTAAACGGAAACTCACCACCAGCCCTACACCTTACCCCCAAGCCGTAGCCTACTCCTGGTCCGTACACTGGCACTGACCCGTGCATCAGCACGTAGCCTGACCCTCTCACCTTTCCGTACCCTCACCTGTGCCATAAACCTTGCCGTTGCCTAACCCTAACCCTAGCCCGAAACGGAATCTCACCAACAGCCCTACACCTTACCCACAAGCCGTAGCCTACTCCTGGTCCGTCCACTGGCACTGACACGTGCGTCAGCACGTAGCCTGAACCTCCCACGTTTCCGTACCCTCACCTGTGCCCTAAGACTTGACGTTCCCTAACCCTAACGCTAGCCCGGAACGGAAAACCACCACCAGCCCTAAACCTTTCCCTACGCCATAGCATTCTCCTGGCCCGTACGCTGGCACTGACCCGTGCGTCAGCATGTAGACAGACACACCCAAGTTTCCATACCCTCACCTGGGCCCTAACACTTGCCTTTCCCTAACCCTAACCCTAGCCAGGAACGGAAACCCAACACCAGACCTACAACTAACGCACAAGCCATAGCCTAGTCCTGGCCCGTATGCTGGCACTGACCCATGCGGCAGCACGTAGCCTGACCCTCCCACGTTTCCGTACCCTCACCTGTGCCCTAAGCCTTGCCGTTGCCTAACCCTAACCCTAGCCCTAAACGGAAACCCACCACCAGCCCTACAACTTACCCCCAAGCCGTAGCCTACTCCTGGTCCGTACACTGGCACTGACCCGTGTGTCAGCACGTAGCCTGACCCTCCCACCTTTCCGTACCCTCACCTGTGCCCTAAACCTTGCCTTTCCCTAACCGTAACCCTAGCCTGGATCGGAAACCCAGCACCAGCCCTAGACCATTCCCTACGCCGTAGCCTACTCCTGGCCCGTACGATGGCACTGACCCATGCGTCAGCACGTAGCCTGACCCTCCCACGTTTCCGTACCCTCACCTGTGCCCTATGCCTTGCCGTTCCCTACCCCTAACCCTAGCACAGAACGGAAACCCACCTCCAGCCCTACACCTTACTCTATGCCGTAGCCTACACCTGGCCCGTACGTTGGCACTGACCCGTGTGTCAGCACGAAGCCTGACCCGCCCACGTTTCCGTACCCTCACCTGTGCCCTAAGCCTTGACGTTCCCTTACCCTAACCCTAGCCTGGAACGGAAACCCACCACCAGCCCTACACCTTACCCCCAAGCTGTAGCCTACTCCTGGCCCGTATGCTGGCACTGACCCGTGCGTCAGCACGTAGCCTGACCCTCCCACGTTTCCGTACCCTCACCTGTGCCCTATGCCTTGCCGTTCCCTAACCCTAACCCTAGCACAGAACGGAAACCCACCTCCAGCCCTATACCTTACCCTACGCTGTTGCCTACTGCCGGCCCGTATGCTGGCACTGACCCGTGCGTCAGCACGTAGCCTGACCCTCCCACTTTTCCGTACCCTCTGCTAAGCCCTAAGCCTTGGCCTTCCCTAACTCTAACCCAATCCCGGAACGGAATCCCACCACCAGCCCTACGCCTTACCCTACACCGTAGCCTACTCCTGGCCCGTACGCTGGCACTGACCCATGTGTCTGCACGTAGCCTGACCCTCCCAGGTTTCCGTACCCTCACCTGTGCCCTAAGCCTTGCCGTTCCCTAACCCTAACCCTAGCCCGGAACGGAAACCCACCACCAGACCTAGACATTACCCTACGGCGTAGACTACTCCTGGCCGGTACGCTGACAATGAACCGTGCGTCAGCACGTAGCCTGACCCTCCCACGTTTCCGTACCCTCACCTCTGCCCTAAGCCTTGCCGTTCCCTTACCCGAACCCTAGCCCGGAACGGAAACCCACCACCAGCCCTACACTTTACCCTACGCCGTAGCCTACTTCTTGCCCGTACGCTGGCACTGACCCGTGGGTCAGCACGTAGCCTGACCCTCCCACGTTTCCGTACCCTCACCTGTGCCCTAAGCCTTGCCGTTCCCTAACACTAACCGTACCCTGGAACGAAAACCCATCACCAGCCCTACACCTTACCCTACGCCGTAGCCTACTCCTGGCCCGTATGCTGGCACTGACCCATGCATCAGTACGTAGCCTGACCCTCCAACGTTTCCGTAACCTCACCTGTGCCCTAAACCTTGACGTTCCCTAACCCTAACCCTAGCCCGGAACGGAAACCCACCACCAGCCCTACACCTTACCCTACGGCGTAGCCTACTCCTGGCCTATACGCTGGCACTGAAACGTGCGTCAGCATGTAGCCTGACCCTCCCACGTATCCGTACCCTCACCAGTGCCCTAAGCCTTGCCGTTCCGTAACCCTAGCCCTAGCCCGGAACGGAAACGGACCACCAGCCCTACATTTTACCCACAAGCCGTAGACTACTCCTGGCCCATACGCTGGCACTGACCCGTGGGTCAGCAAGTAGCCTGACCCTCCCACGTTTCCGTACCCTCACCTGTGCCCTTAGCTTTGCCGTTCCCGAACCGTAACCCTAGCCCAGAACGGAAACCCACCACCTGCCCTACACCTTACCCTACGCCGTGGCCTTTTCCTGGCCCGTACGCTGGCACTGACCCAGGCGTCAGCACGTAGCCTGATACTCACACGTTTCCGTACCCTCACCTGTGCCCTAAGCCTTGCCATTCCGTAACCCTAACCCTAGCCAGGAACGGAAATCCACCACCAGGCCTACACCTTAGCGTACGACGTAGCCTAATCCTGGCCCATACGCTGACACTGACCCGTGCGTCAGCACGTAGCCTGACACTCCCACGTTTCCATACCCTCACCTGTGCCCAAAGCTTTGCCGTTCCCTAACAATAACCCTAGCCCGGAATGGAAACCCACCACCAGCCCTATACCTTTCCCTACGCCGTAGCCTACTCCTGGCCCATACGCTGGCACTGACCCGTGCGTCAGCATGTACACTGTCCCCCCCACGTTTCCATACCCTCACCTGGGCCCTAGAACTTGCCGTTCCCTAACCCTAACCCTAGCCCTGAACGTAAACCCACCACCAGCCCTACACATTACCCTACGCCGTAGCCTACTCCTGGCCCGAACGCTGGCATTGACACGTGTGTAAGCACGTAGCCTGACCCTCCCACGTTTCCGTACCCTCAACTGTGCCCTAAGCCTTGCCGTTCCCTAACCCTAACCCTAGCCCGGAACGGAAACCCACCACCAGCCCTACACCTTACCCTACGCCGTAGCCTACTCCCGGCCCAAACGGTGGCACTGACCCGTGAGTAAGCACGTAGCCTGACCTTCCCACATTTCCGTACCCTCACCTTTGCCCTAAGCCTTGCCGTTCCCTAACCCTAACCCTAGTATGGAACGGAAACCCAACACCAGCCCTACAACTAACGCCCAAGCCATAGCGTAGTCCTGGCCCGTACGCTGGCACTGACCCGTGCGAAAGCACGTAGCCTGACCCTCCCACATTTCCGTACCCTCACCTGTGCCCTAAGCCTTGCCGTTGCCTAAGCCTAACCCTAGCCTTAAACGGAAACTCACCACCAGCCCTACACCTTACCCCCAAGCCGTAGCCTACTCCTGGTCCGTACACTGGCACTGACCCGTGCATCAGCACGTAGCCTGACCCTCTCACCTTTCCGTACCCTCACCTGTGCCATAAACCTTGCCGTTGCCTAACCCTAACCCTAGCCCGAAACGGAATCTCACCAACAGCCCTACACCTTACCCACAAGCCGTAGCCTACTCCTGGTCCGTCCACTGGCACTGACACGTGCGTCAGCACGTAGCCTGAACCTCCCACGTTTCCGTACCCTCACCTGTGCCCTAAGACTTGACGTTCCCTAACCCTAACGCTAGCCCGGAACGGAAAACCACCACCAGCCCTAAACCTTTCCCTACGCCATAGCATTCTCCTGGCCCGTACGCTGGCACTGACCCGTGCGTCAGCATGTAGACAGACACACCCAAGTTTCCATACCCTCACCTGGGCCCTAACACTTGCCGTTCCCTAACCCTAACCCTAGCCAGGAACGGAAACCCAACACCAGACCTACAACTAACGCACAAGCCATAGCCTAGTCCTGGCCCGTATGCTGGCACTGACCCATGCGGCAGCACGTAGCCTGACCCTCCCACGTTTCCGTACCCTCACCTGTGCCCTAAGCCTTGCCGTTGCCTAACCCTAACCCTAGCCCTAAACGGAAACCCACCACCAGCCCTACAACTTACCCCCAAGCCGTAGCCTACTCCTGGTCCGTACACTGGCACTGACCCGTGTGTCAGCACGTAGCCTGACCCTCCCACCTTTCCATACCCTCACCTGTGCCCTAAACCTTGCCTTTCCCTAACCGTAACCCTAGCCTGGAACGGAAACCCAGCACCAGCCCTAGACCATTCCCTACGCCGTAGCCTACTCCTGGCCCGTACGATGGCACTGACCCATGCGTCAGCACGTAGCCTGACCCTCCCACGTTTCCGTACCCTCACCTGTGCCCTATGCCTTGCCGTTCCCTACCCCTAACCCTAGCACAGAACGGAAACCCACCTCCAGCCCTACACCTTACTCTATGCCGTAGCCTACACCTGGCCCGTACGTTGGCACTGACCCGTGTGTCAGCACGAAGCCTGACCCGCCCACGTTTCCGTACCCTCACCTGTGCCCTAAGCCTTGACGTTCCCTTACCCTAACCCTAGCCCGGAACGGAAACCCACCACCAGCCCTACACCTTACCCCCAAGCTGTAGCCTACTCCTGGCCCGTATGCTGGCACTGACCCGTGCGTCAGCACATAGCCTGACCCTCCCACGTTTCCGTACCCTCACCTGTGCCCTATGCCTTGCCGTTCCCTAACCCTAACCCTAGCACAGAACGGAAACCCACCTCCAGCCCTATACCTTACCCTACGCTGTTGCCTACTGCCGGCCCGTATGCTGCAACTGACCCATGCGTAAGCACGTAGCTTGACCCTCCCACGTTTCCGTACCCTCAACTGTGCCCTAAGCCTTGACGTTCCCTTACCATAACCCTAGCCCAGAACGGAAAACCACCACCAGCCCTAGACCTTACTCTACGGCGTAGCCTACTCCTGGCCTGTACGCTGACACTGACACGTGCGTCAGCACGTAGCCTAACCCTCCCACGTTTCCGTACACTCACCTGTACCCTAAGCTTTGCCGTTCCCTAACCCTAACCCTAGCCCGGAACGGAAACCCACCACCAGCTCTAAACCTTTCCCTACGCCGTAGCCTACTCCTGGCCCGTACCCTGGCACTGACCCGTGCGTCAGCATGTAGACTGACACCCCACGTTTCCATACCCTCACCTGGGCCCTAAACCTTGCCGTTCCCTAACACTAACCCTAGCCCGGAATGGAAACCCACCACCAGCCCTAAAACTTACCCCCATGCCATAGCCTACTCCTGGCCCGTACACAGGCACTGATCCGTGCGTCAGCACGTACCCTGACCCTCCCACTTTTCCGTACCCTCAGCTAAGCCCTAAGCCTTGGCCTTCCCTAACTCTAACACAAGCCCGGAACGGAATCCCACCACAAGCCCTACACCTTAATGTATGCCGTAGCCTATTCCTACCCGTACGCTGACACTGAAACGTGCGTCAGCACGTAGCCTGACCCTCCCACGTTTCCGTACCCTCACCTGTGCCCTAACCCTTGCCGTTCCCTAACCCTAACCCTAGCGAGGAACGGAAACCCACCAGAAGCCCTAAACCTTACCATACGCCGTAGCCCAATCCTGGCCCGTACGCTGGCACTGACCCGTGAGTCAGCACGTAGCCTGACCCTCCCACGTTTCCGTACCCTCACCTGTGCCCTAAGCCTTGCCGTTCCCTCACCATAACCCTAGCCAGGAACGGAAATCCACCAGCAGCCCTACACCTTACCCTACGCCGTAGCCTACTCCTGGCCCGTACGCTGGCACTGATCCGTGCGTCAGCACGTAGCCTGACCCTCACACATTTCCGTACCCTCACCTGTGCCCTAAGCCTTGCTGTTCCCTAACCCTAACCCTAGTCCGGAACAGAAACCCACCACCAGCCCTACAGCTTACCCCCAAGCCATAGACTATTCCTGGCCCGTACGCTGGCACGGACCCGTGCGTAAGCATGTAGCCTGACCCTCCCACATTTCCGTACCCTCACCTGTGCCCTAAGCCTTGCAGTTCCCTAACCCTAACCCTAGCACGGAACGGAAACCCACCACCAGCCCTACACCTAACCCCCAAGCCGTAGCCTACTCCTAGCCGGTACGCTGGCACTGACCCATGCATCAGCACAGAGCCTGACCCTCCCACGTTTCTGTACCCTCACCTGTGCCCTAAGCCTTGCCGTTCCCTTACCCTAATCCTAGCCAGGAACGGAAACCCACCACCAGCCCTACAACTTACCCCCAAGTCGTAGGCTACTCATGGACCTTACGCTGGCACTGACCCGTGGGTCAGCACGTAGCCTGACCCTCCCACGTTTCCGTACCCTCACCTGTGCCCTAAGCCTTGCCGTTCCCTAACACTCACCGTACCCTGGAACGAAAACCCATCACCAGCCCTACACCTTACCCTACGCCGTAGCCTACTCCTGGCCCGTACGCTGGCACTGACCCGTGCGGCAGCACGTAGCCTGACCCTCCCACATTTCCGTACCCTCACCTGTGCCCTAAGCCTTGCCGTTGCCTAACCCTAACCCTAGCCCGAAACGGAAACTCACCACCAGCCCTACACCTTACCCCCAAGCCGTAGCCTACTCCTGGTCCGTACACTGGCACTGACCCGTGCATCAGCACGTAGCCTGACCCTCTCACCTTTCCGTACCCTCACCTGTGCCATAAGCCTTGGCGTTGCCTAACCCTAACCCTAGACCCAAACGGAATCTCACCAACAGCCCTACACCTTACCCCCAAGCCGTAGCCTACTACTGGTCAGTCCACTGGCACTGACCCGTGCGTCAGCACGTAGCCTGAACCTCCCACGTTTCCGTACCCTCACCTGTGCCCTAAGCCTTGCCGTTCCCTAACACTAACCCTACCCTGGA
Source organism: Mesoplodon mirus (assembly GCF_964341445.2). Classification (NCBI taxonomy): domain Eukaryota; kingdom Metazoa; phylum Chordata; class Mammalia; order Artiodactyla; family Ziphiidae; genus Mesoplodon; species Mesoplodon mirus. The sequence continues at coordinate 536,139 of NW_028295654.1, forward strand.
ACGAAAACCCATCACCAGCCCTACACCTTACCCTACGCCGTAGCCTACTCCTGGCCCGTATGCTGGCACTGACCCGTGCATCAGTACGTAGCCTGACACTCCCACGTTTCCGTACACTCACCTGTGCCCTAAGCCTTGCCGTTCCTTACCCTAATCCTAGCCAGGAACGGAAACCCACCACCAGCCCTACAACTTAACCCCAAGCCGTAGCCTACTCCTGGTCCGTACACTGGCACTGACCCGTGCGTCAGCACGTAGCCTGACACTCCCACGTTTCCGTACCCTCACCTGTGCCCAAAGCTTTGCCGTTCCCTAACAATAACCCTAGCCCGGAATGGAAACCCACCACCAGCCCTATACCTTTCCCTACGCCGTAGCCTACTCCTGGCCCGTACGCTGGCACTGACCCGTGCGTCAGCATGTACACTGACCCCCCCACGTTTCCATACCCTCACCTGGGCCCTAGAACTTGCCGTTCCCTAACCCTAACCCTAGCCCTGAACGTAAACCCACCACCAGCCCTACACATTACCCTACGCCGTAGCCGACTCCTGGCCCGAACGCTGGCTTTGACACGTGTGTAAGCACGTAGCCTGACCCTCCCACGTTTCCGTACCCTCAACTGTGCCCTAAGCCTTGCCGTTCCCTAACCCTAACCCTAGCCCGGAACGGAAACCCACCACCAGCCCTACACCTTACCCTACGCCGTAGCCTGCTCCCGGCCCATACGGTGGCACTGACCCGTGAGTCAGCACGTAGCCTTACCTTCCCACATTTCCGTACCCTCACCTTTGCCCTAAGCCTTGCCGTTCCCTAACCCTAACCCTAGTATGGAACGGAAACCCAACACCAGCCCTACAACTAACGCCCAAGCCATAGCATAGTCCTGGCCCGTACGTTGGCACTGACCCGTGCAGCAGCACGTAGCCTGACCCTCGCACATTTCCGTACCCTCACCTGTGCCCTAAGCCTTGCCGTTGCCTAACCCTAACCCTAGCCCGAAACGGAAACTCACCACCAGCCCTACACCTTACCCACAAGCCGTAGCCTACTCCTGGTCCGTACACTGGCACTGACCCGTGCATCAGCACGTAGCCTGACCCTCTCACCTTTCCGTACCCTCACCTGTGCCATAAGCCTTGCCGTTGCCTAACCCTAACCCTAGACCCAAACGGAATCTCACCAACAGCCCTACACCTTACCCACAAGCCGTAGCCTACTACTGGTCCGTCCACTGGCACTGACCCATGCGTCAGCATGTAGCCTGAACCTCCCACGTTTCCGTACCCTCACCTGTGCCCTAAGCCTTGCCGTTCCCTAACACTAACCCTACCCTGGAACGAAAACCCATCACCAGCCCTACACCTTACCCTATGCCGTAGCCTACACCTGGCCCGTACGTTGGCACTGACCCGTGTGTCAGCACGTAGACTGACCCGCCCACGTTTCCGTACCCTCACCTGTGCCCTAAGCCTTGACGTTCCCTTACCCTAACCCTAGCCCGGAACGGAAACCCACCACCAGCCCTACACCTTACCCCCAAGCTGTAGCCTACTCCTGGCCCGTATGCTGGCACTGACCCGTGCGTCAGCACGTAGCCTGACCCTCCCACGTTTCCGTAACCTCACCTGTGACCTATGCCTTGCCGTTCCCTAACCCTAACCCTAGCACAGAACGGAAACCCACCTCCAGCCCTATACCTTACCATACGCTGTAGCCTACTGCTGGCCCGTATGCTGGCACTGACCCATGCGTAAGCACGTAGCCTGACCCTCCCACGTTTCCGTACCCTCAACTGTGCCCTAAGCCTTGACGTTCCCTAACCATAACCCTAGCCCAGAACGGAAAACCACCACCAGCCCTAGACCTTACCCTACGGCGTAGCCTACTCCTGTCCTGTACGCTGACACTGACACGTGCATCAGCACGTAGCCTGACCCTCCCACGTTTCCGTACCCTCACCTGTACCCTAAGGTTTCCCGTTCCCTAACCCTAACCCTAGCCCAGAACGGAAACCCACCAGCAGCCCTAAACCTTTCCCTACGCCGTAGCCTACTCCTGGCCCGTACGCTGGCACTGACCCGTGTGTCAGCATTTAGACTGACACCCCACGTTTCCATACCCTCACCTGGGCCCTAAACCTTGCCGTTCCCTAACACTAACCCTAGCCCGGAATGGAAACCCACCACCAGCCCTAAAACTTACCCCCATGCCATAGCCTACTCCTGACCCGTACACAGTCACTGATCCGTGCGTCAGCACGTAGCCTGACCCTCCCACTTTTCCGTACCCTCAGCTAAGCCCTAAGCCTTGGCCTTCCCTAACTCTAACCCAATCCCGGAACGGAATCCCACCACCAGCCCTACACCTTAATGTATGCCGTAGCCTATTCCTAGCCCGTACGCTGGCACTGACACGTGCGTCAGCACGTAGCCTGACCCTCCCACGTTTCCGTACCCTCACCTGTGCCCTAACCATTGCCGTTCCCTAACCCTAACCCTAGCCAGGAACGGAAACCCACCAGAAGCCCTAAACCTTACCATACGCCGTAGCCCAATCCTGGCCCGTACGCTGGCACTGACCCGTGAGTCAGCACGTAGCCCGACCCTCCCACGTTTCCGTACCCTCACATGTGCCCTAAGCCTTGCCATACCCTAACCCTAACCCTAGCCCGGAACGGAAACCCACCACCAGCCCTACACCTTTCCCTACGCCGTAGCCTATTCCTGGCCCGTACGCAGGCACTGACCCTTTCATCAGCACGTAGCCTGACCCTCACACGTTTCCGTACCCTCACCTGTGCCCTAAGCCTTGTGGTTCCCTAACCCTAACCCTACCCCGGAACGGAAACCCACCACCAGCCCTACACCTTACCCCCAAGCCGTAGCCTACTCCTGGTCCATACGCTGGCACTGACCTCTGCGTCAGCACGTAGCCTGAACTTCCCACATTACCGTAACCTCACCTGTGCCCTAAGCCTTGCCGTTCCCTAACTCTAACCCTAGTACGGAACAGAAACACACCACCAGCCCTACAACTAACCCCCAAGCCATAGCCTACTCCTGGCCCGTACGCTGGCACTGACCCGTGCGTCAGCACGTAGCCTGACCCTCCCACATTTCCGTACCCTCACCTGTGCCCTAAGCCTTGCTGTTCCCTAACACTAACCCTAGCCTGGAACGGAAACACACCACCAACCCTACACCTAACCACCAAGCCGTAGCCTATTCCTGGCCGGTACGCTGGCACTGACACGTGCATCAGCATGTAGCCTGAACCTCCCACGTTTCCGTAACCTCACCTGTGCCCTAAGCTTTGCCATTCCCTAACCCTAACTGTAGCCCGAAAGGGAAACAGCCCTACACATTACCCTACGCCGTAGCCTACTCCTGGCCGGTACGCTGGCACTGACACGTGCATCAGCATGAAGCCTGACCCTCCCACGTTTCCGTACCCTCACCTGTGCCCTAAGCCTTGCCGTTGCCTAACCCTAACCCTAGACCCAAACGGAATCTCACCAACAGCCCTACACCTTACCCCCAAGCCGTAGCCTACTACTGGTCAGTCCACTGGCACTGACCCGTGCGTCAGCACGTAGCCTGAACCTCCCACGTTTCCGTACCCTCACCTGTGCCCTAAGCCTTGCCGTTCCCTAACACTAACCCTACCCTGGAACGAAAACCCATCACCAGCCCTACACCTTACCCTACGCCGTAGCCTACTCCTGGCCCGTATGCTGGCACTGACCCGTGCGGCAGCACGTAGCCTGACCCTCCCACATTTCCGTACCCTCACCTGTGCCCTAAGCCTTGCCGTTGCCTAACCCTAACCCTAACTCGAAACGGAAATTCACCACCAGCCCTACACCTTACCCCCAAGCCGTAGCCTACTCCTTGTCCGTACACTGGCACTGACCAGTGCGTCAGCACGTAGCCTGAACCTCCCACGTTTCCGTATCCTCACCTGTGCCCTAGACTTGACGTTCCCTAACCCTAACGCTAGCCCGGAACGGAAACCCACCACCAGCCCTAAACCTTTCCCTATGCCGTAGCCTACTCCTGGCCTGTACGCTGGCACTGACCCGTGCGTCAACATGTAGACAGACACCCCCAAGTTCCATACCCTCACCTGGGCCCTAAACCTTGCCGTTCCCTAACCCTAACCCCACTACGGAAAGGAAACCCACCAACAACCCTACACCTAACGCCCAAACCATAGCCTACTCCTGGCCCGTACGCTGGCACTGACCCATGCGTCAGCACGTAGCCTGACCCTCTCACGTTTCCGTAACCTCAACTGTGCCCTAAGCCTTGCCGTTCCCTAACACTAACCCTAGCCCGGAACGGAAACCCACCACCAGCCCTACACCAAACCCTACCCCGTAGCCTACTCCTTGCCCGTACACTGGCACTGACCTGTGCGTCAGCACGTAGCCTGACCTTCCCACGTTTCCGTACCCTCACCTGTGCCCTAAGCTTTGCCGTTCCCTAACCCTAACCCTAGCCTGGAATTGAAACCCACCACCAGCCCTACATCTAACCCCCAAGACGTAGCCTACTCCTGGCCGGTACGCTGGCACTGACATGTGCGTCAGCACGTAGCCTGACCCTCCCACGTTTCCGTACCCTCACCTGTGCCCTAAGCCTTGCCGTTCCCTAACCCTAACCCGAGCCCGGATCAGAATCACACCACCAGCCCTACACTCTACCCTACGCCGTAGCCTATTCCTGGCACGTACGCTGGCACTGACCAGTGTGTCAGCACGTAACCTGACCCTCCCACGTTTCCGTACCCTCACCTGTGCCCTAAGTCTTGACGTTCGCTGAACCTAACCCTAGCCCTGAACAGAAACCCACCACCAGCCCTACAACTTACCACCACTCCGTAGCCTACTCCTGGCCCATATGCTGACACTGACACGTGCGTCAGCATGTAGCCTAACCCTCCCACGTTTCCGTAACGTCACCTGAGCCCTAAGCCTTGCCGTTCCCTATCCCTAACCCTAGCCCGTAACGGAAACCCACCACCAGCCCTACACCTTACCCTATGCTGTAGCCTACACCTGGCCCGTACGCGGGTAATGACCTGTGTTTTAGCACGTAGCCTGACCCTCCCATGTTACCGTATCCTCACCTGTGCCCTAAGCCTTGCCGTTCCCTAACCCTAACCCAAGCCCGTAACGGAAACCCACCACCAGTCCTAAAACTTACCCACAAGCCGTAGCCTACTCCTGGCCCATACGCTGGCACTGACCCGTGCGTCAGCATGTAGCCTGACTCTCCCACGTTTCCGTACCCTCACCTGTGCCCTAAGCCTTGCCATTCCCTAACACTAACCGTAGCCCTGAACGGAAACCCACCACCAGCCCTAAACCTTACCCTACGCTGTAGCCTACTCCTGGCCCGTACGCTGGCACTGACACATGCGTCAGCACGTAGCCTGACCTTCCCACATATCTGTACCATCACCTGTGCCCTAAGCCTTGCCGTTCCAAAACCCATACCCTAGTACGGAACGGAAACCCACCACCAGCCCTACACCTAACGCCCAAGCCATAGCCTACTCCTGGCCCGTACGCTGGCACTGACCCGTGCGTCAGCATGTAGCCTGACCCTCCCACGTTTCCGTACCCTCACCTGTGCCCTAAGCCTTGCCGTTCTCTAACCCTAACCCTAGCCTGGAATGGAAACACACCACCAGCCCTAAACCTTTCCCTATGCCATAGCCTATTCCTGGCTCATACGCAGGCACTGACACTTTCATCAGCAAGTAGCCTGACCCTCCCACGTTTCCTTACCCTCACCTGTGCCCTAAGCCTTGCCGTTCACTAACCCTAACCCTAGACCGGAACGGATACCCACCACCAGCCCTAAACTTTACTCTATGCCGTAGCCTACTCCTGGCCCGTACACTGGCACTGACACGTGCGTCAGCACGTAGCCTGACCCTCCCACTTTTCTGTACCCTTACCTGAGCCCTAAGCCTTGCCGTTCCCTAACCCTAAACCTAGCCCGGAATGGAATCCCACCACCAGCCCTACACCTTACCATATGCCGTAGCCTATTCCTGCCCGGTACGGTGCAACTGAGCTGTGCATCAGCACGTAGCCTGACCCTCCCACGTTTCCGTACCCTCAGCTGTGCCCTACGCCTTGCCGTTCCCTAACCCTATCCCTAGCCCGGAACGGAAACCCACCACCAGCCCTACAACTTACCACTAAGCCGTAGCCTACTCCTGGCCTGTACGGTGGCACTGACCCTTGCGTCAGCATGTAGCCTAACCCTCCCACGTTTCCGTACCCTCACCTGTGCCCTAAGCCTTGCCGTTCCGTAACCCTAACCCGAGCCCTGAACGGAAACCCTCCACCAGCCCTACATCTTACCCCCAAGCCGTAGCATACACCTGGCCCGTTCGGTGGCACTAACCGAGCATCAGCAAGTAGCATGAACCTCCCACGTTTCTGTACCCTCACCCGTGCCCTAAGCCTTGCCATTCCGAAACCCTAACCGTAGCCCGGAATGGATACCCACCACCAGCCCTACAACTTACCCCCAAGCCATAGCCTACTCCTGGCCCATATGCTGGCACTGACCCGTGCGTCAGCACGTAGCGTGACCCTCCCACGTTTCCGTACCCTCACCTGTGCCCTAAGCCTTGCCGTTCCCTAACCCTAACCCTAGCCCGGAACGTAAACCCACCACCAGCCCTACACCTTACCCTATGCTGTAGCCTACACCTGGCCCGTATGCGGGAACTGACGCATGCGTCAGCACGTAGCCTGACCCTGCCACGTTTCCGTACCCTCACCTGTGCCCTAAGCCTTGCCGTTCTCTAACCCTATCCCTAGCCCGATACGGAAAGCCACCACCAGCCCTAAAACTTAGCCACAAGCCTTAGCCTACTCCTGGCCTGTACGCTGGAACTGACCCGTGCGTCAGCACGTAGCCTGGCCCTCCCATGTTTCCGTACCCTCACCTGTGCCCTAAGCCTTGCCGTTCCCTAACACTAACCCTAGCCCGGAACGGAAACCTACCACCAGCCCTACACCATACCCTACACCGTAGCCTACTCCTGGCCCGTATGCTGGCACAGAACCGGGCGTCAGCATGTAGACTGACCCTCTCACGTTTCCGTACCCTCACCTGTGCCCTAAGCCTTGACGTTCCCTAACCCTAACCCTAGCACGGAACGCAAAGGCACCACCAGCCCTACACCTTTCCCTATGCCGTAGCCTACTCCTGGCCCGTACGCTGGCACTGAACCGTGAGTCATCACGTAGCCTGACCCTCCCACTTTTCTGTACCCTCACCTGTGCCCTAAGCCTTGCCGTTCCCTTACCCTAGCCCTAGCCCGGAACGGAAACCCACCACCAGCCCTACCCATTAGCCTATGCCGTAGCCTACTCCTTGCCTGTACCCTGGCACTGACGCGTGCGTCAGCACGTAGCCAGACACTCCCACGTTTCCCTACCCTCACCTGTGCCCTAAGCCTTGCCGTTCCCTAACCCTAACCATAGCCCCAAACGAAAACCCACCACCAGCCCTACACCTTTCCCTACGCCGTAGCCTACTCCTGGCCCGTACGCTGGCACTGACCCATGCGTCAGCACGTAGCCTGACCCTCCCACGTTTCCGTACCCTCACCTGTGCCCTAAGGCTTGCCGTTTCCTAACCCTAACCTTAACCCGGAATGGAAACCCACCACCATCCCTAAACCTTTCCATACTGGGTAGCCTACTCCTCGCCCATACGCTCGCACTGAACCGTGCGTCAGCATGGAGTTTGACCATCCCACGTTTCGGTACCCTCACCTGGGCCCTAAGCCTTGCCATTCCCTAATACTAACCCTAGCCCTGAACGGAAACCCACCACCAGCCCTACACCTTACGCTATGCCGTAGCCTACACCTGGCCCATACGCGGGCACTGACCTATGCTTCAGCACGTAGCCTGACCCTCCCACGTTTGCGGACCATCACCTGTGCCCTAAGCCTTGCCATTCCCTAACCCTAACCCTAGCCCGGAACGGAAACCCACCAGCAGCCCTACACCTTACCCAACGCCGTAGCCTATTCCTGGCTCGTACGACGGCACTCACCGTTTCATCAGCACGTAGCATGACCCTCCCACGTTTCCGTACCCTCACCTGTGCCCTAAGCCTTGCCGTTCACTAACCCTAACCCTAGCCCGGAATGGAAACCCACCACCAGCCCTACAACTTAACCCCAAGCCGTAGCCTACTCCTGGCCCGTATTTTGGGACTGACCCGTGCGTCAGCACGTAGCCTGACCCTCCCACGTTTGCGGACCCTCACCTGTGCCCTAAGCCTTGCCGTTCCCTAACCCTAACCCTAGCCCGGAACGGAAACCCACCACAAGCCCTACACCATTCCCTACGCCGTAGCCTATTCCTGGCTCGTACGCAGGCACTGACACTTTCATCAGCACGTAGCCTGACCCTCCCACGTTTCCGTACCCTCACCTGTGCCCTAAGCCTTGCCGTTCACTAACCCTAACCCTAGCCCGGAACGGAAACCCACCACCAGCCCTACACCTTACCCCAAAGCCGTAGCCTACTCCTGGCCGGTACGCTGGCTCTGACACGTGCGTCAGCACGTAGCCTGACCCTCACACGTTTCCGTACCCTCACCTGTGCCCTAAGCCTTGCCGATCCATAACCCTAACCTTAGCCCGGAACAGAAACCCACCACCAGCCCTACACTCTACCCTACGCCATAGCCTATTCCTGGCCCGTACGCTGGCACTGACCCGTGCGTCAGCACGTAGCCTGACCCTCCCACGTTTCCGTACCCTCACCTGTGACCTAAGCCTTGACGTTCCCTAACCCTAACCCTAGCCCGAAACAGAAACCCACCAACAGCCCTACAACTTACCACCACGCCGTAGCCTACTCCTCGCCCATATGCTGTCACTGACCCGTGTGTCACCACGTACCTTGACCCTCCCACGTTTCCGTAACCACACATGTACCCTAAGCCTTGCCATTCCCTAACCCTAACCCTAGCCCGGAACGGAAACCCACCACCAGCCCTACACCATACTCTATGCCGTAGACTACACCTGGCCCGTACGCGGGCACTGACCTCTGCTTCAGCACGTAGCCTGACCCTCCCACGTTTCCGTACACTCACCTGTGCCTTAAGCCTTGCCGTTCCCTATCCCTAACCCTAGCCCGAAACGGAAACCCACCACCAGCCATAAAACTTACCCCAAAGCCGTAGCCTATTCCTGGACCTTATGCTCGCACTGACCCATGCGTCAGCACGTAGCCTGACCTTCCCACGTTTGCGGACCCTCACCTGTGCCCTAAGCCTTGCCATTCCCTAACCCTAAACCTAGACCGGAAAGGAAACCCATCACCAGCCCTACACCTTTCCCTATGCCGTAGCCTATTCCTGGCCCGTACGCAGGCACTGACCCTTTCATCAGCACGTAGCCTGACCCTCCCACGTTTTCGTACCCGCACCTGTGCCCTAAGCCTTGCCGTTCCCTAACCGTAACCCTAGCCTGGAACGGAAACCCACCACCAGCCCTAAATCTTACCCCCAAGCCGTAGCCTACTCCTGGTCCATACGCTGGCACTGACCTGTACGTCAGCACGTAGCCTGAACTTCCCACATTACCGTACCCTCACCTGTGCCCTAAGCCTTGCCGTTCCCTAACACTAACCCTAGCCCGGAACGGAAACCCACCACTAGCCCTAAACCTTTCCCTACGCCGTAGCCTACACCTGGCCCGTACGCTGGCACTGACCCATGCGTCAGCACGTAGTCTGACCCTCCCACGTTTCCGTACCCTCACCTGGGCCCTAAGCCTTGCCGTTTCCTAACCCTAACCCTAGCCTATGAACGGAAACCCACCACTAGTCCTACACCTTACCCTACGCCGTTGCATACTCCTGGCCCGTACGCTGGCACTGATCCGTGCGTCAGCACGTAGCCTAACCCTCTCACGTTTCCGAACCCTCACCTGTGCTGTAAGCCTTCCCGTTCCCTAACCCTTACCCTAGCCCGGAACGGAAACCCACCACCAGCCCTACACCTTACCCTATGCCGTAGCCTACTCCTGGCCCGAATGCTGGCACTGACCCGTGCGTCAGCATGTATCCAGACCCTCCCACGTTTCCGTACCCTCACCTGTGCCCTAAGCCTTGCCGTTCCCTAACCCTAACCCTAGCCCTTAACGGAAAACCACAACCAGCCCTACAACTTACCCCCAAGCCGTAGCCTACTCCTGGCCGGTACGCTGGCACTGACACGTGCGTCATCACGTAGCCTGACCCTCCCACGTTTCCGTACCCTCACCTGGGCCCTAAGCCTTGCCGTTTCCTAACCCTAACCCTAGACCATGAACGGAAACCCACCACCAGCCCTACACCTTACCCTACGCCGTAGCATACTCCTGGCCCGTACGCTGGCACAGACCCGTGCGTCAGCACGTACCCTAACCCTCTCACGTTTCCGAACCCTCACCTGTGCTGTAAGCCTTGCCGTTCCCTAACCCTTACCCTAGCCCAAAACGGAAACCCACCACCAGCCCTACACCTTACCCTATGCCGTAGCCTACTCCTGGCCCGAATGCTGGCACTGACCCGTGCGTCAGCATGTAGCCAGACACTCCCACGTTTCCGTACCCTCACCTGTGCCCTAAGCCTTGCCGTTCCCTAACCCTAACCCTAGCCCTGAACGGAAACCCACCACCAGCCCTACATCTTACCCCCAAGCCGTAGCCTATTCCTGGCCGGTACGCTGGCACTGACACGTGCGTCATCACGTAGCCTGACCCTCCCACGTTTCCGTATCCTCACTTGTGCCCTAAGCTTTGCCGTTCCCTAACCTTAACTGTAGCCCGTAACGGAAACCCACCACCAGCCCTACAACTTACCCCCATGCCGTAGCCTACTCCTGGTCCATACGCTGGCACTGACCCGTGCGTCAGAACGTATCCTGACACTGCCACGTTGCCGTACCCTCACATGTGCCCTAAAGCTTGCCGTTCCCTAACCCTAACCCTAGCCCGGAACGGAAACCCACCACAAGTCCTACACCTTACCCCCAAGCCGTAGCCTACTCGTGGTCCATACGCTGGCACTGACCCGTGCGTCAGCACGTAGCCTAACACTCCCACGTTTCCGTACCCTCACATGTGCCCTAAGACTTGCTGTTCCCTAACACTAACCCTAGCCTGGAACGGAAACACACCATCAGACCTACACCTAACCACCAAGCCTTAGCCTACTCCTGGCTGGTACGCTGGCACTGACCCGTGCGTCAGCACGTAGCCTGACCCTCCCACGTGTTCGTACCCTCACCTGTACCCTAAGCCTTGCCGTTTCCTAACCCTAACACTAGCCCGGAACGGAAACCCACCACTAGCCCTAAACCTTTCCCTACGCCGTAGCCTACACCTGGCCCGTACGCTGGCACTGAACCATGCGTCAGCACGAAGTGTGACCCTCCCACGTTTCCGTACCCTCACCTGGGCCCTAAGCCTTGCAGTTTCCTAACCTTAACCCTAGCCCATGAACGGCAACACACCACCAGCCGTACACCTACCCTACGCCGTAGCATACTCCTGGCCCGTACGCTGGCACTGACCTGTGCGTCAGCACGTAGCCTAACCCTCTCACGTTTCCGTACCCTCACCTGTGCTGTAAGCCTTGCCGTTCCCTTACCCTAGCCCTAGCCCGGAACGGAAACCCACCACCAGCCCTACTCCATAGCCTATGCCGTAGCCTACTCTTTGCCTGTACCCTGGCACTGACCCGTGCATCAGCACGTAGCCAGAACCTCCCACGTTTCCGTACCCTCACATGTGCCCTAAGCCTTGCTGTTCCCTATCCCTAACCATAGCCCGGAACAAAAACCCACCACCTGGCCTACACCTTTCCCTACGCCGTAGCCTAGTCCTGGCACGTACGCTGGCACTGACCCGTGTGTCAGCACGTAGCCTGACCCTCCCACGTTTCCGTACCCTCACCTGTGCCCTAAGCCTTGCCGTTCCCTAACCCTAACCCGGAACGGAAAACCACCACCTTCCCTAAACCTTTCCCTACTGGGTAGCCTACTCCTCGCCCGTACGCTCGAACTGACCCATGCGTCAGCATGGAGTTTGACCCTCCCACGTTTCCGTACCCTCACCTGGGCCCTAAGACATGCCATTCCCTAACACTTACCCTAGCCCGGAACGGAAACCCACCACCAGCCCTACACCTTACCCTATGCCGTAGCCTACACCTGGCCCATACGCGGGCACTGACCTGTGCTTCAGCACGTAGCCTGACCCTCCCACGTTTGCGGACCCTCACCTGTGCCCTAAGCCTTGCTGTTCACTAACCCTAACCCTAGCATGGAACGGAAACCCACCACCAGCCCTACACCATTCCCAACGCCGTAGCCTATTCCTGGCTCGTACGCCGGCACTCACCGTTTCATCAGCACGTAGCCTGACCCTCCCATGTTTCCGTACCCTCACCTGTGCCCTAAGCTTTGCCGTTCACTAACCCTAATCCTAGCCCGGAGCGGAAACCCACCACCAGCCCTACAACTTACCCCCAAGCCGTAGCCTACACCTGGCCGGTACGCTGGCACTGACACGTGCGTCAGCACGTAGCCTGACCCTCACACGTTTCCGTACCCTCACCTGTGCCATAAGCCTTGCCGTTTCCTAACCCTAACCCTAGCCCGGAACAGAAACCCACCACCAGCCCTACACTCTACCCTATGCCATAGCCTATTCCTGGCCCGTAAGCTGGCACTGAGCCGTGCGTCAACACATAGCCTGACTTTCCCACGTTTCCGTACCATCACCTGTGCCCTAAGCCTTGACGTTCCCTAACCCTAACCCTAGCCCGGAACAGAAACCCACCACCAGCCCTCCACCTTACCGCCACGCTGTAGCCTGCTCTTGGCCCATATGCTGGCACTGACCCGTGCGTCACCATGTAGCCTGACCCTCCCACGTTTCCGTAACCTCACCTGTGCCCTAAGCCTTGCCGTTCCCTAACCCTAAGCCTAGCCCGGAACGGAAACCCACCACCAGCCCTACACCTTACCCTATGCCGTAGCCTACACCTGGCCCGTTCGCGGGCACTGACCTGCGCTTCAGCACGTAGACTGAACCTCCCATGTTACCGTACCCTCACCTGTGCCCTAAGCCTTGCCGTTCCCTAAACCTAACCCTAGCCCGGAACGGAAACACACCACCAGCCCTAAACCTTACCCACAAGCCGTAGCCTCCTCCTGGCCCGTACGCCAGCACTGACACGTGCGTCAGCACGTAGCCTGCCCTTCCCACGTTTCCGTACCATCACCTGTGCCCTAAGCCTTTCCGTTCCCTCACCCTCACCCTAGCCAGGAACAGAAACCCATCAGCAGCCGTACACCTTACCCTACGCCGTAGCCTACTCCTGGCACGTACGCTGGCACTGACACTTGCCTCAGCACGTAGCCTGACCCTCACTCGTTTCCATACCCTCACCTGTGCGCTAAGCCTTTCCGTTCCCTAACCCTAACCGTAGACCGGAACGGAAACCCACCACCAGCCCTACAACTTACCCCCAAGCCATAGCCTCCTCCTGGCCCGTACGCTGGCACAGACCCGTGCGTCAGCACGAAGCCTGACCCTCCCACGTTTGTGGACGCTCACCTGTGCCCTAAGCCTTGCCGTTCCATAACCCTAACCCTAGCCCGGAACGGAAACCCACCACCAGCCCTACAACTTACCCCAAAGCCGTAGCCTATTCCTGTATCTTATGCTGGCACTGACCCGTGCGTCAGCACGTAGCCTGACCCTCCCACGTTTGAGGACCATCACCTGTGCCCTAAGCCTTGCCATTCCCTAACCCTAACCCTACCCCGGAACGGAAACCCACCACCAGCCCTACACCTTTCCCTACGCCGTAGCCTATTCCTGGCCCGTACGCAGGCACTGACCCTTTCATCAGCACGTAGCCTGACCCTCCCACGTTTCCGTACCCTCACCTGTGCCCTAAGCCTTGCCGTTCCCTAACCCTAACTCTAGCCCGGAACGGAAAACCACCACCAGCCCTAAACCTTACCCCCAAGCCGTAGCCTACTCCTGGTCCATACGCTGGCAATGACCTGTGCGTCAGCACGTAGCCTGAACTTCCACATTACCGTAACCTCACCTGTGCCCTAAGCCTTGCCGTTCCCTAACCCTAACCCTAGTACGGAACGGAAACACACCACAATCCCTACACCTAACCCCCAAGCCATAGCCTACTCCTGGCCCGTACGCTGGCACTGACCCGTGCGTCAGCACGTAGCCTGACCCTCCCAAGTTTCCGTACCCTCACCTGTGCCCTAAGACTTGCTGTTCCCTAACACTAACCCTAGCCTGGAACGGAAACACACCATCAGCCCTACACCTAACCACCAAGCCGTAGCCTACTCCTGGCCGGTACGCTGGCATGGACCCGTGCGTCAGCACGTAGCCTGACACTCCCACGTTTCCGTACCCTCACCTGTGCCCTAAGCCTTGCCGTTCCCTAACCCTAACCCTAGCCCGGAACGGAAACCCACCACTAGCCCTAAACCTTTCCCTACGCCGTAGCCTACACCTGGCCTGTACGCTGGCACTGACCCATGCGTCAGCACGTAGTCTGACCCTCCCACGTTTCCGTACCCTCACCTGGGCCCTAAGCCTTGCCGTCTCCTAACCCTAACCCTAGCCCATGAACGGAAACCCACCACCAGCCCTACACTTTACCCTACGCCGTAGCCTACACCTGGCCCGTACGCTGGCACTGACCCATGCGTCAGCACGTAGCCTTACCCTCTCACGTTTCCGTACCCTCACCTGTGCTGTAAGCCTTGCCGTTCCCTAACCCTAACCCTAGCCAGGAACGGAAACCCACCACCAGCCCTACACCTTTCCCTACGCCGTAACTTATTCCTGGCCCTTACGCAGGCACTGACCCTTTCATCAGCACGTAGCCAGACCCTCCCACGTTTCCGTACCCTCATCTCTGCCCTAAGCCTTGCCGGTCCGTAACCCTAACCCTAGCCCGGAACGGAAACCCACCACCAGCCCTAAACCTTACCCACAAGCCGTAGCCTACACCTGGCTAGTACGCTGGCACTGACCCATGCGTCAGCACGTAGCCTGACTCTCCCACGTTTCCGTACCATCACCTGTGCCCTAAGCCTTGCCGTTCCCTCACCCTCACCCTAGCCAGGAACAGAAACCCATCAGCAGCCCTACACCTTACCCTACGCCGTAGCCTACTCCTGGCACGTATGCTGGAACTGACACGTGCGTCAGCACGTAGCCTGACCCTCCCACGTTTCCGTACCCTCACCTGTGCCCTAAGCCTTGCCGTTCCCTAACCCTAACCCGAGTCCGGAGCGGAAACCCACCACCAGCCCTACAGCTTACCCACAAGCCATAGCCTATTCCTGGCCCGTACGCTGGCACTGACCCGTGCGTCAGCATGTAGCCTGAACCTCCCACGTTTCCGTACCCTCACCTGTGCCCTAAGCCTTGCCGTTCCCTAACCCTAACCCAAGCCCGGAACGGAAACCCACCACCAGCCCTACAACAAAACCCCAAGCCGTTGCTTACTCCTGGCCAGTACGCTGGCACTGACCCGTGCATCATCACGTAGCCTGAACCCCTCCCACGTTTCCGTACCCTCACCTGTGCCCTAAGCGTTGCCGTTCCCTAACCCTAACCGTAGCCTGGAACGGAAAGCCACCAACAGCCCTAAAACTTACCCCCAAGCCGTAGCCTACTCCTGGCCCGTACACTGGCACAGACCCGTGCGTCAGCACGAAGCCTGCCCCTCCCACGTTTGTGGACACTCACCTGTGCCCTAAGCCTTGCCGTTCCATAACCCTAACCCAAGCCCTGAACGGAAACCCACCACCAGCCCTACAACTTACCCCAAAGCCGTAGCCTATTCCTGGACCTTATGCTGGCACTGACACGTGCGTCAGCACGTAGCCTGACCCTCCCACGTTTGAGGACCATCACCTGTGCCCTAAGCCTTGCCATTCCCTAACCCTAACCCTAGCCCGGAACGGAAACCTACCACCAGCCCTACACCTTTCCCTACGCCGTAGCATATACCTGGCCCGTACGCAGGCACTGACCCTTTCATCAGCACGTAGCCTGACCCTCCCACGTTTCCGTACCCTCACCTGTGCCCTAAGCCGTGCCGTTCCCTAACCCTAACTCTAGCCCGGAACGGAAACCCACCACCAGCCCTAAACCTTAACCCCAAGCCGTAGCCTACTCTTGGTCCATACGCTGGCAATGACCTGTGCGTCAGCACGTAGCCTGAACTTCCACATTACCGTAACCTCACCTATGCCCTAAGCCTTGCCGTTCCCTAAACCTAACCCTAGTACGGAATGGAAACACACCACAAGCCCTACACCTAACCCCCAAGCCATAGCCTACTCCTGGCCCGTACGCTGGCACTGACCGATGCGTCAGCACGTAGCCTGACCCTCCCACGTTTCCGTACCCTCACCTGTGCCCTAAGACTTGCTGTTCCCTAACACAAACCCTAACCTGGAACGGAAACACACCATCAGCCCTACACCAAACCACCAAGCCGTAGCCTACTCCTGGCCGGTATGCTGGCACGGACCCGTGCGTCAGCACGTAGCCTGACACTCCCACGTTTCCGTACCCTCACCTGTGCCCTAAGCCTTGCCGTTCCCTAGCCCTAACCCTAGCCCGGAACGGAAACCCACCACCAGCCCTAAACCTTACCCACAAGCCGTAGCCTACACCTGGCCCGTACGCTGGCACTGACCCGTGCGTCAGCACGTAGCCTGACTCTCCCACGTTTCCGTACCATCACCTGTGCCCTAAGCCTTGCCGTTCCCTCACCCTCACCCTAGCCAGGAACAGAAACCCATCAGCAGCCCTACACCTTACCCTACGCCGTAGCCTACTCCTGGCACGTACGCTGGAACTGACACGTGCGTCAGCACGTAGCCTGACCCTCACACGTTTCCGTACCCTCACCTGTGCCCTAAGCCTTGCCGTTACCTAACCCTAACCCTAGCCCGGAACGGAAACCCACCACTAGCCCTACAGCTTACCCACAAGCCATAGCCTATTCCTGGCCCGTACGCTGGCACTGACCCGTGCGTCAGCATGTAGCCTGAACCTCCCACGTTTCCGTACCCTCACCTGTGCCCTAAGCCTTGCCGTTCCCTAACCCTAACCCAAGCCCGGAGCACAAACCCACCACCAGCCCTACACCTTACCCACAAGCCATAGCCTACACCTGGCCCGTACGCGGGCACTGTCCCGTGCGTCAGCACGTAGCCTGACCCTCCCACGTTTCCGTACCCTCACCTGTGCCGTAAGCCTTGCCGTTCCCTAACCCTAACCCTAGCCCTGAACGGAAACCCACCACCAGCCCTATATCTAACCCTATACCGTAGCCTAATCCTGTCCCGTACGCTGGCACTGACCTGTGCGTCAGCACGAAGCCTGACCTTCCCACATTTCCGCACCCTCATCTGTGCCCTAAGCCTTGACGTTCCCTAACACTAACCCTAACCCGGAACGGAAACCCACCACCAGCCCTACAACTTACCCCCAAGCCGTAGCCTATTCCTGTCCCGTACGCTGGCACTGACCCGTGCGTCAGCACGTAGCCTGACCCTCCCACGTTTCCGTACCCTCACCTGTGCCCTAAGCCTTGCGGTTCCCTAACTCTAACCCTAGACCGGAACGGAAACCCACCACCAGCCCTACACCTTACCCTACACCGTAGCCTACTCCGGGCCCGTACGCTGGCACTGACCCGTGCGTCGGCACGTAGCCTGACCCTCCCACGTTTCCGGAGCCTCACCTGTGCCCTAAGACTTGACGTTCCCTAACTCTAACCATTGCCCGAAATGGAAACACACCACCAGCCCTACACCTTACCCCCAAGCCATAGGCTACTCCTGGCCCGTACCCTGGCACTGATGCGTGCGTCAGCACGTAGCAATGAAACTCCCACGTTTCCGTACCCTCAAGTGTGCCCTAAGACTTGCGGTTCCCTAACCCTAACCCTAGCCCAGAAGGGAAACCCACCACCAACCCTACACCTTACCCTACACCGTAGCCTACTCCTGGCCCGTACGCTGGCACTGACCCGTACGTCAGCATGTAGCCGAACCCTCACACTTTTCTGTACCCTCACGTGTGCCCTAAGCCTTGCCGTTCCCTAACCCTAACCCTAGTCCGGAACAGAAACCCACCTCCAGCCCTACAGCTTACCCCCAAGCCATAGCCTACTCGTGGCCCATATGCTGGCACTGACCAGTGTGTCAGCATATAGCCTGACGAGGCACACCAGGTGAGGGCGGGCCGGCAGGGTAAGGCTACCCAGGTCAGCTAATCCACAACCCTCAGGGAATCACATTGGTGAAAATGGACCTCACTAAGGCAGAAGAGAAGCCAAGGGAAAAAAGGACATGGTGCCATTTGCAGCACCGTAGATGAGTCTAGAAATAATCACGTGACTTGTAGTAAGTCAGAAAGTGAAAGACACATATCATATCATATCACTTATAGGTGTTACCTAAAAATGGATACCAGGGCAGATATTTCCACGGAGAAGGGCAATCACAGATTCATTAAACAAACTTATGGTTCACCAATGGAAAGGCGTGAGGATTGGTTTCATTACGATATCGGGGTTAACACACATATACAAACACAGGTGACATATATAATCACCAAAGACCTACAGAATACCAAGAGAGGACTACTCAACATTCTGTCATAACGTACATGGGAAAAGGATCCCAGGAAGAGCAGACATCTGTATATGTGTAAAAGAACCACATCTTCCACACCTACAAGAAGCCAAACATTGTAATCGAACTTGCTGTAATAAAAAATAAAAAATTAAATTAAAAACACGAACAAGAAGTAGTGAGACAATCGTGAGGGGCTTTCTCCTGGCACATTCCATTCTAAACTCCAATCTAGAACACCACTTCCACTGAGGCTCTCTTGCCCTAGTAACCAGATTTGGTAAGGGTGAACTGCTGCCACCTTGTGGCCGTTACACACAACAGCAGCTTTAATCCCAGCGCTAATGGTCAGTTGATATTCAAAATCATTGCAGGCCTGTAAATGACACCTGCCCTGAAAACAAATCCTGGGGTCACATATCGACCAAAAAATTCAAAGGACGTCCATATTTCAAAACGACCGTTTCAAAAGGCATATTTTACGCACATTAGTGTTCTGCTTCTTTTCCTTTCTTTCCTTTTTTGTTAAAAAACACGGGAATGGAAAAAGGCATCCCTCAGAATGGGCGAAAATCGTTGCAGACGAATCAATGGACAGAGGTTTAATCTCCAATATATATAAACAGCTCATGCAGCTTAATATTAAAAAAACAAACAACCCAAAAAAATGGGCAGAAGATCTAAAGAGACGTTTCTTCAAAGGAGACACAGAGATGGCCAAGACGCACGTGAAAAGCTGCTAAACAGCACTAATTATTAGATAAATGCAAATCAAAACTACAATGAGGTATCACCTCACACCTGTTAGAATCGGCATCATCAGGAAATCTACAAACAACCAATTCTGGGGAGGGTGTGGACAAAAGGAGCCCTCTTCCACTATTGGTGGGAATGTAAATTGATACAGTCACTATGGAGAACAGTATGGAGTTTCCTTAAAAAAATTAGAAATAGAATTACCATCTGATCCAGCAATCCCACTTCTGGGCATATACCCAGAGAAAACCGTATTTCAAAAAGGCACATTCACCACAATGTTCGTTGCAGCACTATTTACAATACCCAGGTAATGGAAGCAACCTAAATGCCCACAGACAGATGAATGGATAAAGATGTGGTACATATATAAAATGGAATATGACTCGGCCATAAAAAGGAATGAAACTGGGTCATTTGTAGAGATATCAATAGATCGAGAGACTGTCATACAGAATGAAGTAAGTCAGAAAGAGGAAAACAAATATTGTATATTAATGCATATATGTGGAGCCTAAAAATGGTACAGATGAAATCGTTTGCAGGGAAGAAATAGAGACACAGAGGTAGAGAACAAACGTATGGACACCAAGTGTGGGAAGCCATGGGGTGGTGGTGGTGGGATGAGTTGGGAGTTTCGGATTGACCTGTATACATGTATATGCATAAAATACATAACTAATAATAACGTGCTGTATAAAAAAATAAATAAAATTAAATTTCAAAATTATAAAAAATAAAATTTAAAAATAAAACAGAAAAAATTTCTTCCCGTGACACAGATGTATTTATAGGAATGAATTATTTCCATGCTTATATCTATAAATACATAAAAGAGGAATAAAATCTAACTTGAACGATAAAAGAAAAAAAAAGTGAACCCACGAGTTATACAGAGGAAAACCCTATCACGGCACTTGCTCCAGCGGTAAACAATTCTGAAATTGGTCAGAGGTGGGGAACCATCTCCCATACAGCCAGCAACCCACACCCCACGCAAGGAGCGTCCTCATTGCAAAGCTGGGGGACCGTGCCGAGGCATCTGTGTGTAAACGTGAGCTGAGCCCCAGGCCAGCTGCTGCTGAACTGTCCCCACCCTTCCCAGGTAAAACACCTGAATATGTACAAGGGCTTGAAAGCCTAGAGGAAGGACCGTGGAGCCACACCAGCGACAGCACGCAGGCCAACTTGGTGCCTGCAGGCCAGCCAGGGTGGTCCTGGACCCTGGCGCTCTTCCAGAAGCTTTCCATTGCCCTGCCTGAGATACCCCTCCTGTCCCGGCCCCCACTGCTTTTTTCCTTCCTCACCTCTGTCCGGAGAGAAATTCCAGCGGAAGGTATGGGTGACACATCCTCTTCTTTACAGGCGGTAGCCTGGCAACTCCTGCAGAAAGGCCAGCAGAACCCCACTCACACCGGGCCACCCACAAAGCTGTGGCCCCTCACTCCCTCCCACCAGCACAGCCCCTAGACTGCGGACGGGGCAGAGAATATGGAGTCAGGCACAGCTTCAGGGGCTATTGCTGCCTGGAGCTCTGTTTATATTGACCTCAACGAGGCACACCTGGGGAGGGCGGGCCGGCAGTGTAAGGCTGCCCAGGTCAGCTAATCCACAACCCTCAGGGAATCACATTGTTGAAAATGGACCCCACTAAGGCAGAAGAGAAGCCAAGGAAAAAAAGGACACAATGCCATTTGCAGCACCGTAGATGAGTCTAGAAGTATTCACGTGACTTGTAGTAAGTCAGAAAGTGAAAGACACATATCATATCATATCACTTATAGGTGTTACCTAAAAATGGATACCAGGGCAGATATTTCCACGGAGAAGGGCAATCACAGATTCATTAAACAAACTTATGGTTCACCAATGGAAAGGTGTGAGGATTGGTTTCATTACGATATCGGGGTTAACAGACATATACAAACACAGGTGACATATATCATCACCAAAGACCTACAGAATACCAAGAGAGGACTACTCAACATTCTGTCATAACGTACATGGGAAAAGGACCCCAGGAAGAACAGTCATCTGTATATGTGTAAAAGAACCACATCTTCCACACCTACAACAAGCCAAACATTGTAATCAAACTTGCTGTAATAAAAAATAAAAAATTAAATTAAAAACACGAACAAGAAGTAGTGAGACAAACGTGAGGGGCTTTCTCCTGGTACATTCCATTCTAAACTCCAATCTAGAACACCACTTCCACTGAGGCTCTCTTGCCCTAGTAAACAGATTTGGTAAGCGTGAACTGCTGCCACCTTGTGGCCGTTTCACACAACAGCAGCTTTAATCCCAGTGCTAATGGTCAGTTGATATTCAAAATCATTGCAGGCCTGTAAATGACACCTGCCCTGAAAACAAATCCTGGGGTCACATATAGACCAAAAAATTCAAAGGACGTCCATATTTCAAAACGACCGTTTCAAAAGGCATATTTTATGCACATTAGTGTTCTGCTTCTTTTCCTTTCTTTCCTTTTTTGTTAAAAAACACGGGAATGGAAAAAGGCATCCCTCAGAATGGGCGAAAATCGTTGCAGACGAATCAATGGACAGAGGTTTAATCTCCAATATATATAAACAGCTCATGCAGCTTAATATTAAAAAAAACAAACAACCCAAAAAAATGGGCAGAAGATCTAAAGAGACGTTTCTTCAAAGGAGACACAGAGATGGCCAAGACGCACGTGAAAAGCTGCTCAACAGCACTAATTATTAGAGAAATGCAAATCAAAACTACAATGAGGTATCACCTCACACCTGTTAGAATCAGCATCATCAGGAAATCTACAAACAACCAATTCTGGGGAGGGTGTGGACAAAAGGAGCCCTCTTCCACTATTGGTGGGAATGTAAATTGATACAGTCACTATGGAGAAGAGTATGGAGTTTCCTTAAAAAAATTAGAAATAGAATTACCATCTGATCCAACAATCCCACTTCTGGGCATATACCCAGAGAAAACCGTATTTCAAAAAGGCACATTCACCACAATGTTTGTTGCAGCACTATTTACAATAGCCAGGTAATGGAAGCAACCTAAATGCCCACAGACAGATGAATGGATAAAGATGTGGTACATATATAAAATGGAATATTACTCGGCCATAAAAAGGAATGAAACTGGGTCATTTGTAGAGACATCGATGGATCGAGAGACTGTCATACAGAATGAAGTAAGTCAGAAAGCGGAAAACAAATATTGTATATTAATGCATATATATGGAACCTAAAAAAATGGTACAGATGAACTGGTTTGCAGGGAAGAAATAGAGACACAGAGGTAGAGAACAAACGTATGGACACCAAGTGTGGGAAGCCATGGGGTGGTGGTGGTGGGATGAGTTGGGAGATTGGGATTGACCTGTATACATGTATATGCATAAAATGCATAACTCATAAAAACCTGCTGTATAAAAACATAAATAAAATTATTTTTCAAATTTTAAAAAAATAGAATTTAAAAATAAAACAGAAAAAAGTTCTTCTGTCACACAGATGTATTTATAGGAATGATTTATTTCAATGCTTATATCTATAAATACATAAAAGAGGAATAAAATATAACTTGAACCATAAAAGGAAAAAAAAAACCTGAACTCACGAGTTTTACAGAGGAAAACCCTATCTGGGCACTTGCTCCAGCGGTAAACAATTCTGAAATTGGTCAGAGGTGGGGAACCATCTCCCATACAGCCAGCAACCCACCCCCCCACGCAAGGATTGTCCTCATTGCAAAGCTGGGGGATCCTGCCGAGGCATCTGTGAGTAAACATGAGCTGAGCCCCAGGCCAGCTGCTGCTGAACTGTTCCCAACATTCCCAGGTAAAACACCTGAATATGTACAAGGGCTTGAAAGCCTAGAGGAAGGACCGTGGAGCCACACCAGCGACAGCACGCAGGCCAACTTGCTGCCTGCAGGCCAGCCAGGGTGGGCCTGGACCCGGGATCTCTTCCAGAAGCTTTCCATTGCCGTGCCTGCGATACCCCTCCTCTCCCGGCCCCCACTGCTTTTTTCCTTCCTCACCTCTGTCCGGAGAGAAATTCCAGCGGAAGGTATGGGTGACACATCCTCTTCTTTACAGGCGGCAGCCTGGCAACTCCTGCAGAAAGGCCAGCAGAGCCCCACTCACACCGGGCCACCCACAAAGCTGTGGCCCCTCACTCACTCCCACCAGCACAGCCCCGAGACTGCTGACGGGGCAGAGAATATGGAGTCAGGCCCAGATTCAGGGGCTATTGCGGCCTGGAGCTCTGTTTATATTGACCTCAACGAGGCACACCTGGCGAGGGCGGGCCGGCAGGGTAAGGCTGCCCAGGTCAGCTAATCCACAACCCTCAGGGAATCACATTGTTGAAAATGGACCCCGCTAAGGCAGAAGAGAAGCCAAGGGAAAAAAGGACACAATGCCATTGGCAGCACCGTAGATGAGTCTAGAAGTAATCACGTGACTTGTAGTAAGTCAGAAAGTGAAAGACACATATCATATCATATCACTTATAGGTGTTACCTAAAACTGGATACCAGGGCAGATATTTCCACGGAGAAGGGCAATCACAGATTCATTAAACAAACTTATGGTTCACCAATGGTAAGGTGTGAGGATTGGTTTCATTACGATATCGGGGTTAACAGACATATACAAACACAGGTGACATATATAATCACCAAAGACCTACAGAATACCAAGAGAGGACTACTCAACATTCTGTCATAACGTACATGGGAAAAGGATCCCAAGAAGAACAGTCATCTGTATATGTGTAAAAGAACCACATCTTCCACACCTACAACAAGCCAAACATTGTAATCGAACTTGCTGTAATAAAAAATAAAAAAATTAAATTAAAAACACGAACAAGAAGTAGTGAGACAAACGTGAGGGGCTTTCTCCTGGCACATTCCATTCTAAACTCCAATCTAGAACACCACTTCCACTGAGGCTCTCTTGCCCTAGTAACCAGATTTGGTAAGGGTGAACTGCTGCCACCTTGTGGCCGTTTCACACAACAGCAGCTTTAATCCCAACGCTAATGGTCAGTTGATATTCAAAATCATTGCAGGCCTGTAAATGACACCTGCCCTGAAAACAAATCCTGGGGTCACATATCGACCAAAAAATTCAAAGGACGTCCATATTTCAAAACGACCGTTTCAAAAGGCATATTTTACGCACATTAGTGTTCTGCTTCTTTTCCTTTCTTTCCTTTTTTGTTAAAAAACACGGGAATGGAAAAAGGCATCCCTCAGAATGGGCGAAAATCGTTGCAGACGAATCAATGGACAGAGGTTTAATCTCCAATATATATAAACAGCTCATGCAGCTTAATATTAAAAAAACAAACAACCCCAAAAAAATGGGCAGAAGATCTAAAGAGACGTTTCTTCAAAGGAGACACAGAGATGGCCAAGACGCACATGAAAAGCTGCTCAACAGCACTAATTATTAGAGAAATGCAAATCAAAACTACAATGAGGTATCACCTCACACCTGTTAGAATCGGCATCATCAGAAAATCTACAAACAACCAATTCTGGGGAGGGTGTGGACAAAAGGAGCCCTCTTCCACTATTGGTGGGAATGTAAATTGATACAGTCCCTATGGAGAACAGTATGGAGTTTCCTTAAAAAAACTAGAAATAGAATTACCATCTGATCCAGCAATCCCACTTCTGGGCATATACCCAGAGAAAACCGTATTTCAAAAAGGCACATTCACCACAATGTTCGTTGCAGCACTATTTACAATAGCCAGGTAATGGAAGCAACCTAAATGCCCACAGACAGATGAATGGATAAAGATGTGGTACATATATAAAATGGAATATGACTCGGCCATAAAAAGGAATGAAACTGGGTCATTTGTAGAGACATCGATGGATCGAGAGACTGTCATACAGAATGAAGTAAGTCAGAAAGAGGAAAACAAATATTGTATATTAATGCATATATGTGGAGCCTAAAAATGGTACAGATGAACTGGTTTGCAGCGAAGAAATAGAGACACAGAGGTAGAGAACAAACGTATGGACACCAAGTGTGGGAAGCCATGGGGTGGTGGTGGTGGGATGAGTTGGGAGTTTGGGATTGACCTGTATACATGTATATGCATAAAATACATAACTAATAATAACGTGCTGTATAAAAAAATAAATAAAATTTCAAAATTTTAAAAAATAAAATTTAAAAATAAAACAGAAAAAAGTTCTTCCCGTCACACAGATGTATTTATAGGAATGAATTATTTCCATGCTTATATCTATAAATACATAAAAGAGGAATAACATCTAACTTGAAACATAAAAGAAAAAAAAAGTGAACCCACGAGTTATACAGAGGAAAACCCTATCACGGCACTTGCTCCAGTGGTAAACAATTCTGAAATTGGTCAGAGGTGGGGAACCATCTCCCATACAGCCAGCAACCCAACCCCCACGCAAGGAGCGTCCTCATTGCAAAGCTGGGGGACCGTGCCGAGGCATCTGTGAGTAAACGTGAGCTGAGCCCCAGGCCAGCTGCTGCTGAACTGTTCCCACCCTTTCCAGGTAAAACACCTGAATATGTACAAGGGCTTGAAAGCCTAGAGGAAGGACCGTGGAGCCACACCAGCGACAGCACGCAGGCCAACTTGGTGCCTGCAGGCCAGCCAGCATGGTCCTGGACCCTGGCGCTCTTCCAGAAGCTTTCCATTGCCCTGCCTGAGATACCCCTCCTGTCCCGGCCCCCACTGCTTTTTTCCTTCCTCACCTCTGTCCGGAGAGAAATTCCAGCGGAAGGTATGGGTGACACATCCTCTTCTTTACAGGCGGCAGCCTGGCAACTCCTGCAGAAAGGCCAGCAGAACCCCACTCACACCGGGCCACCCACAAAGCTGTGGCCCCTCACTCCCTCCCACCAGAACAGCCCCGAGACTGCTGACGGGGCAGAGAATATGGAGTCAGGCACAGCTTCAGGGGCTATTGCTGCCTGGAGCTCTGTTTATATTGACCTCAACGAGGCACACCTGGGGAGGGCGGGCCGGCAGGGTAAGGCTGCCCAGGTCAGCTAATCCACAACCCTCAGGGAATCACATTGTTGAAAATGGACCCCGCTAAGGCAGAAGAGAAGCCAAGGGAAAAAAGGACACAATGCCATTTGCAGCACCGTAGATGAGTCTAGAAGTATTCACGTGACTTGTAGTAAGTCAGAAAGTGAAAGACACATATCATATCATATCACTTATAGGTGTTACCTAAAAATGGATACCAGGGCAGATATTTCCACGGAGAAGGGCAATCACAGATTCATTAAACAAACTTATGGTTCACCAATGGAAAGGTGTGAGGATTGGTTTCATTACGATATCGGGGTTAACACACATATACAAACACAGGTGACATATATCATCACCAAAGACCTACAGAATACCAAGAGAGGACTACTCAACATTCTGTCATAACGTACATGGGAAAAGGACCCCAGGAAGAACAGTCATCTGTATATGTGTAAAAGAACCACATCTTCCACACCTACAACAAGCCAAACATTGTAATCAAACTTGCTGTAATAAAAAATAAAAAATTAAATTAAAAACACGAACAAGAAGTAGTGAGACAAACGTGAGGGGCTTTCTCCTGGTACATTCCATTCTAAACTCCAATCTAGAACACCACTTCCACTGAGGCTCTCTTGCCCTAGTAAACAGATTTGGTAAGCGTGAACTGCTGCCACCTTGTGGCCGTTTCACACAACAGCAGCTTTAATCCCAGCGCTAATGGTCAGTTGATATTCAAAATCATTGCAGGCCTGTAAATGACACCTGCCCTGAAAACAAATCCTGGGGTCACATATCGACCAAAAAATTCAAAGGACGTCCATATTTCAAAACGACCGTTTCAAAAGGCATATTTTACGCACATTAGTGTTCTGCTTCTTTTCCTTTCTTTCCTTTTTTGTTAAAAAGCACGGGAATGGAAAAAGGCATCCCTCAGAATGGGCGAAAATCGTTGCAGACGAATCAATGGACAGAGGTTTAATCTCCAATATATATAAACAGCTCATGCAGCTTAATATTAAAAAAAACAAACAACCCAAAAAAATGGGCAGAAGATCTAAAGAGACGTTTCTTCAAAGGAGACACAGAGATGGCCAAGACGCACGTGAAAAGCTGCTCAACAGCACTAATTATTAAAGAAATGCAAATCAAAACTACAATGAGGTATCACCTCACACCTGTTAGAATCAGCATCATCAGGAAATCTACAAACAACCAATTCTGGGGAGGGTGTGGACAAAAGGAGCCCTCTTCCACTATTGGTGGGAATGTAAATTGATACAGTCACTATGGAGAAGAGTATGGAGTTTCCTTAAAAAAATTAGAAATAGAATTACCATCTGATCCAACAATCCCACTTCTGGGCATATACCCAGAGAAAACCGTATTTCAAAAAGGCACATTCACCACAATGTTTGTTGCAGCACTATTTACAATAGCCAGGTAATGGAAGCAACCTAAATGCCCACAGACAGATGAATGGATAAAGATGTGGTACATATATAAAATGGAATATTACTCGGCCATAAAAAGGAATGAAACTGGGTCATTTGTAGAGACATCGATGGATCGAGAGACTGTCATACAGAATGAAGTAAGTCAGAAAGCGGAAAACAAATATTGTATATTAATGCATATATATGGAACCTAAAAAAATGGTACAGATGAACTGGTTTGCAGGGAAGAAATAGAGACACAGAGGTAGAGAACAAACGTATGGACACCAAGTGTGGGAAGCCATGGGGTGGTGGTGGTGGGATGAGTTGGGAGATTGGGATTGACCTGTATACATGTATATGCATAAAATGCATAACTCATAAAAACCTGCTGTATAAAAACATAAATAAAATTATTTTTCAAATTTTAAAAAAATAGAATTTAAAAATAAAACAGAAAAAAGTTCTTCTGTCACACA
This sequence comes from Mesoplodon mirus, assembly GCF_964341445.2. Taxonomy (NCBI): domain Eukaryota; kingdom Metazoa; phylum Chordata; class Mammalia; order Artiodactyla; family Ziphiidae; genus Mesoplodon; species Mesoplodon mirus. The sequence continues at coordinate 564,608 of NW_028295654.1, forward strand.
GATGTATTTATAGGAATGATTTATTTCAATGCTTATATCTATAAATACATAAAAGAGGAATAAAATATAACTTGAACCATAAAAGGAAAAAAAAAACCTGAACTCACGAGTTTTACAGAGGAAAACCCTATCTGGGCACTTGCTCCTGCGGTAAACAATTCTGAAATTGGTCAGAGGTGGGGAACCATCTCCCATACAGCCAGCAACCCACCCCCCCACGCAAGGATTGTCCTCATTGCAAAGCTGGGGGATCCTGCCGAGGCATCTGTGAGTAAACATGAGCTGAGCCCCAGGCCAGCTGCTGCTGAACTGTTCCCAACATTCCCAGGTAAAACACCTGAATATGTACAAGGGCTTGAAAGCCTAGAGGAAGGACCGTGGAGCCACACCAGCGACAGCACGCAGGCCAACTTGCTGCCTGCAGGCCAGCCAGGGTGGGCCTGGACCCGGGATCTCTTCCAGAAGCTTTCCATTGCCGTGCCTGCGATACCCCTCCTCTCCCGGCCCCCACTGCTTTTTTCCTTCCTCACCTCTGTCCGGAGAGAAATTCCAGCGGAAGGTATGGGTGACACATCCTCTTCTTTACAGGCGGCAGCCTGGCAACTCCTGCAGAAAGGCCAGCAGAGCCCCACTCACACCGGGCCACCCACAAAGCTGTGGCCCCTCACTCACTCCCACCAGCACAGCCCCGAGACTGCTGACGGGGCAGAGAATATGGAGTCAGGCCCAGATTCAGGGGCTATTGCTGCCTGGAGCTCTGTTTATATTGACCTCAACGAGGCACACCTGGCGAGGGCGGGCCGGCAGGGTAAGGCTGCCCAGGTCAGCTAATCCACAACCCTCAGGGAATCACATTGTTGAAAATGGACCCCGCTAAGGCAGAAGAGAAGCCAAGGGAAAAAAGGACACAATGCCATTGGCAGCACCGTAGATGAGTCTAGAAGTAATCACGTGACTTGTAGTAAGTCAGAAAGTGAAAGACACATATCATATCATATCACTTATAGGTGTTACCTAAAAATGGATACCAGGGCAGATATTTCCACGGAGAAGGGCAATCACAGATTCATTAAACAAACTTATGGTTCACCAATGGTAAGGTGTGAGGATTGGTTTCATTACGATATCGGGGTTAACAGACATATACAAACACAGGTGACATATATAATCACCAAAGACCTACAGAATACCAAGAGAGGACTACTCAACATTCTGTCATAACGTACATGGGAAAAGGATCCCAAGAAGAACAGTCATCTGTATATGTGTAAAAGAACCACATCTTCCACACCTACAACAAGCCAAACATTGTAATCGAACTTGCTGTAATAAAAAATAAAAAAATTAAATTAAAAACACGAACAAGAAGTAGTGAGACAAACGTGAGGGGCTTTCTCCTGGCACATTCCATTCTAAACTCCAATCTAGAACACCACTTCCACTGAGGCTCTCTTGCCCTAGTAACCAGATTTGGTAAGGGTGAACTGCTGCCACCTTGTGGCCGTTTCACACAACAGCAGCTTTAATCCCAACGCTAATGGTCAGTTGATATTCAAAATCATTGCAGGCCTGTAAATGACACCTGCCCTGAAAACAAATCCTGGGGTCACATATCGACCAAAAAATTCAAAGGACGTCCATATTTCAAAACGACCGTTTCAAAAGGCATATTTTACGCACATTAGTGTTCTGCTTCTTTTCCTTTCTTTCCTTTTTTGTTAAAAAACACGGGAATGGAAAAAGGCATCCCTCAGAATGGGCGAAAATCGTTGCAGACGAATCAATGGACAGAGGTTTAATCTCCAATATATATAAACAGCTCATGCAGCTTAATATTAAAAAAACAAACAACCCCAAAAAAATGGGCAGAAGATCTAAAGAGACGTTTCTTCAAAGGAGACACAGAGATGGCCAAGACGCACATGAAAAGCTGCTCAACAGCACTAATTATTAGAGAAATGCAAATCAAAACTACAATGAGGTATCACCTCACACCTGTTAGAATCGGCATCATCAGAAAATCTACAAACAACCAATTCTGGGGAGGGTGTGGACAAAAGGAGCCCTCTTCCACTATTGGTGGGAATGTAAATTGATACAGTCCCTATGGAGAACAGTATGGAGTTTCCTTAAAAAAACTAGAAATAGAATTACCATCTGATCCAGCAATCCCACTTCTGGGCATATACCCAGAGAAAACCGTATTTCAAAAAGGCACATTCACCACAATGTTCGTTGCAGCACTATTTACAATAGCCAGGTAATGGAAGCAACCTAAATGCCCACAGACAGATGAATGGATAAAGATGTGGTACATATATAAAATGGAATATGACTCGGCCATAAAAAGGAATGAAACTGGGTCATTTGTAGAGACATCGATGGATCGAGAGACTGTCATACAGAATGAAGTAAGTCAGAAAGAGGAAAACAAATATTGTATATTAATGCATATATGTGGAGCCTAAAAATGGTACAGATGAACTGGTTTGCAGCGAAGAAATAGAGACACAGAGGTAGAGAACAAACGTATGGACACCAAGTGTGGGAAGCCATGGGGTGGTGGTGGTGGGATGAGTTGGGAGTTTGGGATTGACCTGTATACATGTATATGCATAAAATACATAACTAATAATAACGTGCTGTATAAAAAAATAAATAAAATTTCAAAATTTTAAAAAATAAAATTTAAAAATAAAACAGAAAAAAGTTCTTCCCGTCACACAGATGTATTTATAGGAATGAATTATTTCCATGCTTATATCTATAAATACATAAAAGAGGAATAACATCTAACTTGAAACATAAAAGAAAAAAAAAGTGAACCCACGAGTTATACAGAGGAAAACCCTATCACGGCACTTGCTCCAGTGGTAAACAATTCTGAAATTGGTCAGAGGTGGGGAACCATCTCCCATACAGCCAGCAACCCAACCCCCACGCAAGGAGCGTCCTCATTGCAAAGCTGGGGGACCGTGCCGAGGCATCTGTGAGTAAACGTGAGCTGAGCCCCAGGCCAGCTGCTGCTGAACTGTTCCCACCCTTTCCAGGTAAAACACCTGAATATGTACAAGGGCTTGAAAGCCTAGAGGAAGGACCGTGGAGCCACACCAGCGACAGCACGCAGGCCAACTTGGTGCCTGCAGGCCAGCCAGCGTGGTCCTGGACCCTGGCGCTCTTCCAGAAGCTTTCCATTGCCCTGCCTGAGATACCCCTCCTGTCCCGGCCCCCACTGCTTTTTTCCTTCCTCACCTCTGTCCGGAGAGAAATTCCAGCGGAAGGTATGGGTGACACATCCTCTTCTTTACAGGCGGCAGCCTGGCAACTCCTGCAGAAAGGCCAGCAGAACCCCACTCACACCGGGCCACCCACAAAGCTGTGGCCCCTCACTCCCTCCCACCAGAACAGCCCCGAGACTGCTGACGGGGCAGAGAATATGGAGTCAGGCACAGCTTCAGGGGCTATTGCTGCCTGGAGCTCTGTTTATATTGACCTCAACGAGGCACACCTGGGGAGGGCGGGCCGGCAGGGTAAGGCTGCCCAGGTCAGCTAATCCACAACCCTCAGGGAATCACATTGTTGAAAATGGACCCCGCTAAGGCAGAAGAGAAGCCAAGGGAAAAAAGGACACAATGCCATTTGCAGCACCGTAGATGAGTCTAGAAGTAATCACGTGACTTGTAGTAAGTGAGAAAGTGAAAAAGACATATCGTATCATATCACTTTTAGGTGTTACCTAAAAATGGATACCAGGGCAGATATTTCCACGGAGAAGGGCAATCACAGATTCATTAAACAAACTTATGGTTCACCAATGGAAAGGTGTGAGGATTGGTTTCATTACGATATCGGGGTTAACAGACATATACAAACACAGGTGACATATATAATCACCAAAGACCTACAGAATACCAAGAGAGGACTACTCAACATTCTGTCATAATGTACATGGGAAAAGGATCCCAAGAAGAACAGTCATCTGTATATGTGTAAAAGAACCACATCTTCCACACCTACAACAAGCCAAACATTGTAATCAAACTTGCTGTAATAAAAAATAAAAAAAATTAAATTAAAAACACGAACAAGAAGTAGTGAGACAAACGTGAGGGGCTTTCTCCTGGCACATTCCATTCTAAACTCCAATCTAGAACACCACTTCCACTGAGGCTCTCTTGCCCTAGTAACCAGATTTGGTAAGGGTGAACTGCTGCCACCTTGTGGCCGTTTCACACAACAGCAGCTTTAATCCCAACGCTAATGGTCAGTTGATATTCAAAATCATTGCAGGCCTGTAAATGACACCTGCCCTGAAAACAAATCCTGGGGTCACATATCGACCAAAAAATTCAAAGGACGTCCATATTTCAAAACGACCGTTTCAAAAGGCATATTTTACGCACATTAGTGTTCTGCTTCTTTTCCTTTCTTTCCTTTTTTGTTAAAAAACACGGGAATGGAAAAAGGCATCCCTCAGAATGGGCGAAAATCGTTGCAGACGAATCAATGGACAGAGGTTTAATCTCCAATATATATAAACAGCTCATGCAGCTTAATATTAAAAAACAAACAAACCCCCCAAAAATGGGCAGAAGATCTAAAGAGACGTTTTTTCAAAGGAGACAGAGAGATGGCCAAGACACACATGAAAACCTGCTCAACAGCACTAATTATTAGAGAAATGCAAATCAAAACTACAATGAGGTATCACCTCACACCTGTTAGAATCGGCATCATCAGAAAATCTACAAACAACCAATTCTGGGGAGGGTGTGGACAAAAGGAGCCCTCTTCCACTATTGGTGGGAATGTAAATTGATACAGTCCCTATGGAGAACAGTATGGAGTTTCCTTAAAAAAACTAGAAATAGAATTACCATCTGATCCAGCAATCCCACTTCTGGGCATATACCCAGAGAAAACCGTATTTCAAAAAGGCACATTCACCACAATGTTCGTTGCAGCACTATTTACAATAGCCAGGTAATGGAAGCAACCTAAATGCCCACAGACAGATGAATGGATAAAGATGTGGTACATATATAAAATGGAATATGACTCGGCCATAAAAAGGAATGAAACTGGGTCATTTGTAGAGACATCGATGGATCGAGAGACTGTCATACAGAATGAAGTAAGTCAGAAAGAGGAAAACAAATATTGTATATTAATGCATATATGTGGAGCCTAAAAATGGTACAGATGAACTGGTTTGCAGGGAAGAAATAGAGACACAGAGGTAGAGAACAAACGTATGGACACCAAGTGTGGGAAGCCATGGGGTGGTGGTGGTGGGATGAGTTGGGAGTTTGGGATTGACCTGTATACATGTATATGCATAAAATACATAACTAATAATAACGTGCTGTATAAAAAAATAAATAAAATTTCAAAATTTTAAAAAATAAAATTTAAAAATAAAACAGAAAAAAGTTCTTCCCGTCACACAGATGTATTTATAGGAATGAATTATTTCCATGCTTATATCTATAAATACATAAAAGAGGAATAACATCTAACTTGAAACATAAAAGAAAAAAAAAGTGAACCCACGAGTTATACAGAGGAAAACCCTATCACGGCACTTGCTCCAGTGGTAAACAATTCTGAAATTGGTCAGAGGTGGGGAACCATCTCCCATACAGCCAGCAACCCAACCCCCACGCAAGGAGCGTCCTCATTGCAAAGCTTGGGGACCGTGCCGAGGCATCTGTGAGTAAACGTGAGCTGAGCCTCAGGCCAGCTGCTGCTGAACTGTTCCCACCCTTTCCAGGTAAAACACCTGAATATGTACAAGGGCTTGAAAGCCTAGAGGAAGGACCGTGGAGCCACACCAGCGACAGCACGCAGGCCAACTTGGTGCCTGCAGGCCAGCCAGCGTGGTCCTGGACCCTGGCGCTCTTCCAGAAGCTTTCCATTGCCCTGCCTGAGATACCCCTCCTGTCCCGGCCCCCACTGCTTTTTTCCTTCCTCACCTCTGTCCGGAGAGAAATTCCAGCGGAAGGTATGGGTGACACATCCTCTTCTTTACAGGCGGCAGCCTGGCAACTCCTGCAGAAAGGCCAGCAGAACCCCACTCACACCGGGCCACCCACAAAGCTGTGGCCCCTCACTCCCTCCCACCAGCACAGCCCCGAGACTGCTGACGGGGCAGAGAATATGGAGTCAGGCACAGCTTCAGGGGCTATTGCTGCCTGGAGCTCTGTTTATATTGACCTCAACGAGGCACACGTGGGGAGGGCGGGCCGGCAGGGTAAGGCTGCCCAGGTCAGCTAATCCACAACCCTCAGGGAATCACATTGTTGAAAATGGACCCCGCTAAGGCAGAAGAGAAGCCAAGGGAAAAAAGGACACAATGCCTTTGGCAGCACCGTAGATGAGTCTAGAAGTAATCACGTGACTTGTAGTAAGTCAGAAAGTGAAAGACACATATCATATCATATCACTTATAGGTGTTACCTAAAAATGGATACCAGGGCAGATATTTCCACGGAGAAGAGCAATCACAGATTCATTAAACAAACTTATGGTTCACCAATGGAAAGGTGTGAGGATTGGTTTCATTACGATATCGGGGTTAACAGACATATACAAACACAGGTGACATATATAATCACCAAAGACCTACAGAATACCAAGAGAGGACTACTCAACATTCTGTCATAACGTACATGGGAAAAGGATCCCAAGAAGAACAGTCATCTGTATATGTGTAAAAGAACCACATCTTCCACACCTACAACAAGCCAAACATTGTAATCAAACTTGCTGTAATAAAAAATAAAAAAATTAAATTAAAAACACGAACAAGAAGTAGTGAGACAAACGTGAGGGGCTTTCTCCTGGCACATTCCATTCTAAACTCCAATCTAGAACACCACTTCCACTGAGGCTCTCTTGCCCTAGTAACCAGATTTGGTAAGTGTGAACTGCTGCCACCTTGTGGCCGTTTCACACAACAGCAGCTTTAATCCCAACGCTAATGGTCAGTTGATATTCAAAATCATTGCAGGCCTGTAAATGACACCTGCCCTGAAAACAAATCCTGGGGTCACATATCGACCAAAAAATTCACAGGACGTCCATATTTCAAAACCACCGTTTCAAAAGGCATATTTTACGCACATTAGTGTTCTGCTTCTTTCCCTTTCTTTCCTTTTTTGTTAAAAAACACGGGAATGGAAAAAGGCATCCCTCAGAATGGGCGAAAATCGTTGCAGACGAATCAATGGACAGAGGTTTAATCTCCAATATATATAAACAGCACATGCAGCTTAATATTAATAAAACAAACAACCCCAAAAAAATGGGCAGAAGATCTAAAGAGACGTTTCTTCAAAGGAGACACAGAGATGGCCAAGACGCACATGAAAAGCTGCTCAACAGCACAAATTATTAGAGAAATGCAAATCAAAACTACAATGAGGTATCACCTCACACCTGTTAGAATCGGCATCATCAGAAAATCTACAAACAACCAATTCTGGGGAGGGTGTGGACAAAAGGAGCCCTCTTCCACTATTGGTGGGAATGTAAATTGATACAGTCCCTATGGAGAACAGTATGGAGTTTCCTTAAAAAAACTAGAAATAGAATTACCATCTGATCCAGCAATCCCACTTCTGGGCATATACCCAGAGAAAACCGTATTTCAAAAAGGCACATTCACCACAATGTTCGTTGCAGCACTGTTTACAATAGCCAGGTAATGGAAGCAACCTAAATGCTCACAGACAGATGAATGGATAAAGATGTGGTACATATATAAAATGGAATATGACTCGGCCATAAAAAGGAATGAAACTGGGTCATTTGTAGAGACATCGATGGATCGAGAGACTGTCATACAGAATGAAGTAAGTCAGAAAGAGGAAAACAAATATTGTATATTAATGCATATATGTGGAGCCTAAAAATGGTACAGATGAACTGGTTTGCAGGGAAGAAATAGAGACACAGAGGTAGAGAACAAACGTATGGACACCAAGTGTGGGAAGCCATGGGATGGTGGTGGTGGGATGAGTTGGGAGTTTGGGATTGACCTGTGTACATGTATATGCATAAAATACATAACTAATAATAACGTGCTGTATAAAAAAATAAATAAAATTTCAAAATTTTAAAAAATAAAATTTAAAAATAAAACGGAAAAAAGTTCTTCCCGTCACACAGATGTATTTATAGGAATGAATTATTTCCATGCTTATATCTATAAATACATAAAAGAGGAATAACATCTAACTTGAAACATAAAAGAAAAAAAAAGTGAACCCACGAGTTATACAGAGGAAAACCCTATCACGGCACTTGCTCCAGTGGTAAACAATTCTGAAATTGGTCAGAGGTGGGGAACCATCTCCCATACAGCCAGCAACCCAACCCCCACGCAAGGAGCGTCCTCATTGCAAAGCTGGGGGACCGTGCCGAGGCATCTGTGAGTAAACGTGAGCTGAGCCCCAGGCCAGCTGCTGCTGAACTGTTCCCACCCTTTCCAGGTAAAACACCTGAATATGTACAAGGGCTTGAAAGCCTAGAGGAAGGACCGTGGAGCCACACCAGCGACAGCACGCAGGCCAACTTGGTGCCTGCAGGCCAGCCAGCGTGGTCCTGGACCCTGGCGCTCTTCCAGAAGCTTTCCATTGCCCTGCCTGAGATACCCCTCCTGTCCCGGCCCCCACTGCTTTTTTCCTTCCTCACCTCTGTCCGGAGAGAAATTCCAGCGGAAGGTATGGGTGACACATCCTCTTCTTTACAGGCGGCAGCCTGGCAACTCCTGCAGAAAGGCCAGCAGAACCCCACTCACACCGGGCCACCCACAAAGCTGTGGCCCCTCACTCCCTCCCACCAGCACAGCCCCGAGACTGCTGACGGGGCAGAGAATATGGAGTCAGGCACAGCTTCAGGGGCTATTGCTGCCTGGAGCTCTGTTTATATTGACCTCAACGAGGCACACCTGGGGAGGGCGGGCCGGCAGGGTAAGGCTGCCCAGGTCAGCTAATCCACATCCCTCAGGGAATCACATTGTTGAAAATGGACCCCGCTAAGGCAGAAGAGAAGCCAAGGGAAAAAAGGACACAATGCCATTTGCAGCACCGTAGATGAGTCTAGAAGTAATCACGTGACTTGTAGTAAGTCAGAAAGTGAAAGACACATATCATATCATATCACTTATAGGTGTTACCTAAAAATGGATACCAGGGCAGATATTTCCACGGAGAAGGGCAATCACAGATTCATTAAACAAACTTATGGTTCACCAATGGAAAGGTGTGAGGATTGGTTTCATTACGATATCGGGGTTAACAGACATATACAAACACAGGTGACATATATAATCACCAAAGACCTACAGAATACCAAGGGAGGACTACTCAACATTCTGTCATAACGTACATGGGAAAAGGATCCCAAGAAGAACAGTCATCTGTATATGTGTAAAAGAACCACATCTTCCACACCTACAACAAGCCAAACATTGTAATCAAACTTGCTGTAATAAAAAATAAAAACTTAAATTAAAAACACGAACAAGAAGTAGTGAGACAAACGTGAGGGGCTTTCTCCTGGTACATTCCATTCTAAACTCCAATCTAGAACACCACTTCCACTGAGGCTCTCTTGCCCTAGTAACCAGATTTGGTAAGGGTGAACTGCTGCCACCTTGTGGCCGTTTCACACAACAGCAGCTTTAATCCCAACGCTAATGGTCAGTTGATATTCAAAATCATTGCAGGCCTGTAAATGACACCTGCCCTGAAAACAAATCCTGGGGTCACATATCGACCAAAAAATTCAAAGGACGTCCATATTTCAAAACGACCGTTTCAAAAGGCATATTTTACGCACATTAGTGTTCTGCTTCTTTTCCTTTCTTTCCTTTTTTGTTAAAAAACACGGGAATGGAAAAAGGCATCCCTCAGAATGGGCGAAAATCGTTGCAGACGAATCAATGGACAGAGGTGTAATCTCCAATATATATAAACAGCTCATGCAGCTTAATATTAAAAAAACAAACAACCCAAAATAAATGGGCAGAAGATCTAAAGAGACGTTTCTTCAAAGGAGACACAGAGATGGCCAAGACGCACATGAAAAGCTGCTCAACAGCACTAATTATTAGAGAAATGCAAATCAAAACTACAATGAGGTATCACCTCACACCTGTTAGAATCGGCATCATCAGAAAATCTACAAACAACCAATTCTGGGGAGGGTGTGGACAAAAGGAGCCCTCTTCCACTATTGGTGGGAATGTAAATTGATACAGTCCCTATGGAGAACAGTATGGAGTTTCCTTAAAAAAACTAGAAATAGAATTACCATCTGATCCAGCAATCCCACTTCTGGGCATATACCCAGAGAAAACCGTATTTCAAAAAGGCACATTCACCACAATGTTCGTTGCAGCACTATTTACAATAGCCAGGTAATGGAAGCAACCTAAATGCCCACAGACAGATGAATGGATAAAGATGTGGTACATATATAAAATGGAATATTACTCGGCCATAAAAAGGAATGAAACTGGGTCATTTGTAGAGACATCGATGGATCGAGAGACTGTCATACAGAATGAAGTAAGTCAGAAAGAGGAAAACAAATATTGTATATTAATGCATATATGTGGAGCCTAAAAATGGTACAGATGAACTGGTTTGCAGGGAAGAAATAGAGACACAGAGGTAGAGAAAAAACGTATGGACACCAAGTGTGGGAAGCCATGGGGTGGTGGTGGTGGGATGAGTTGGGAGATTGGGATTGACCTGTATACATGTATATGCATAAAATACATAACTAATAATAACGTGCTGTATAAAAAAATAAATAAAATTTCAAAATTTTAAAAAATAAAATTTAAAAATAAAACAGAAAAAAGTTCTTCCCGTCACACAGATGTATTTATAGGAATGAATTATTTCCATGCTTATATCTATAAATACATAAAAGAGGAATAACATCTAACTTGAAACATAAAAGAAAAAAAAAGTGAACCCACGAGTTATACAGAGGAAAACCCTATCACGGCACTTGCTCCAGTGGTAAACAATTCTGAAATTGGTCAGAGGTGGGGAACCATCTCCCATACAGCCAGCAACCCAACCCCCACGCAAGGAGCGTCCTCATTGCAAAGCTGGGGGACCGTGCCGAGGCATCTGTGAGTAAACGTGAGCTGAGCCCCAGGCCAGCTGCTGCTGAACTGTTCCCACCCTTTCCAGGTAAAACACCTGAATATGTACAAGGGCTTGAAAGCCTAGAGGAAGGACCGTGGAGCCACACCAGCGACAGCACGCAGGCCAACTTGGTGCCTGCAGGCCAGCCAGCGTGGTCCTGGACCCTGGCGCTCTTCCAGAAGCTTTCCATTGCCCTGCCTGAGATACCCCTCCTGTCCCGGCCCCCACTGCTTTTTTCCTTCCTCACCTCTGTCCGGAGAGAAATTCCAGCGGAAGGTATGGGTGACACATCCTCTTCTTTACAGGCGGCAGCCTGGCAACTCCTGCAGAAAGGCCAGCAGAACCCCACTCACACCGGGCCACCCACAAAGCTGTGGCCCCTCACTCCCTCCCACCAGCACAGCCCCGAGACTGCTGACGGGGCAGAGAATATGGAGTCAGGCACAGCTTCAGGGGCTATTGCTGCCTGGAGCTCTGTTTATATTGACCTCAACGAGGCACACCTGGGGAGGGCGGGCCGGCAGGGTAAGGCTGCCCAGGTCAGCTAATCCACAACCCTCAGGGAATCACATTGTTGAAAATGGACCCCGCTAAGGCAGAAGAGAAGCCAAGGGAAAAAAGGACACAATGCCATTTGCAGCACCGTAGATGAGTCTAGAAGTAATCACGTGACTTGTAGTAAGTCAGAAAGTGAAAGACACATATCATATCATATCACTTATAGGTGTTACCTAAAAATGGATACCAGGGCAGATATTTCCACGGAGAAGGGCAATCACAGATTCATTAAACAAACTTATGGTTCACCAATGGAAAGGTGTGAGGATTGGTTTCATTACGATATCGGGGTTAACAGACATATACAAACACAGGTGACATATATAATCACCAAAGACCTACAGAATACCAAGAGAGGACTACTCAACATTCTGTCATAACGTACATGGGAAAAGGATCCCAAGAAGAACAGTCATCTGTATATGTGTAAAAGAACCACATCTTCCACACCTACAACAAGCCAAACATTGTAATCAAACTTGCTGTAATAAAAAATAAAAACTTAAATTAAAAACACGAACAAGAAGTAGTGAGACAAACGTGAGGGGCTTTCTCCTGGCACATTCCATTCTAAACTCCAATCTAGAACACCACTTCCACTGAGGCTCTCTTGCCCTAGTAACCAGATTTGGTAAGTGTGAACTGCTGCCACCTTGTGGCCGTTTCACACAACAGCAGCTTTAATCCCAACGCTAATGGTCAGTTGATATTCAAAATCATTGCAGGCCTGTAAATGACACCTGCCCTGAAAACAAATCCTGGGGTCACATATCGACCAAAAAATTCAAAGGACGTCCATATTTCAAAACCACCGTTTCAAAAGGCATATTTTACGCACATTAGTGTTCTGCTTCTTTTCCTTTCTTTCCTTTTTTGTTAAAAAACACGGGAATGGAAAAAGGCATCCCTCAGAATGGGCGAAAATCGTTGCAGACGAATCAATGGACAGATGTGTAATCTCCAATATATATAAACAGCTCATGCAGCTTAATATTAATAAAACAAACAACCCAAAAAAAATGGGCAGAAGATCTAAAGAGACGTTTCTTCAAAGGAGACACAGAGATGGCCAAGACGCACATGAAAAGCTGCTCAACAGCACAAATTATTAGAGAAATGCAAATCAAAACTACAATGAGGTATCACCTCACACCTGTTAGAATCGGCATCATCAGAAAATCTACAAACAACCAATTCTGGGGAGGTTGTGGACAAAAGGAGCCCTCTTCCACTATTGGTGGGAATGTAAATTGATACAGTCCCTATGGAGAACAGTATGGAGTTTCCTTAAAAAAACTAGAAATAGAATTACCATCTGATCCAGCAATCCCACTTCTGGGCATATACCCAGAGAAAACCGTATTTCAAAAAGGCACATTCACCACAATGTTCGTTGCAGCACTATTTACAATAGCCAGGTAATGGAAGCAACCTAAATGCCCACAGACAGATGAATGGATAAAGATGTGGTACATATATAAAATGGAATATGACTCGGCCATAAAAAGGAATGAAACTGGGTCATTTGTAGAGACATCGATGGATCGAGAGACTGTCATACAGAATGAAGTAAGTCAGAAAGAGGAAAACAAATATTGTATATTAATGCATATATGTGGAGCCTAAAAATGGTACAGATGAACTGGTTTGCAGGGAAGAAATAGAGACACAGAGGTAGAGAACAAACGTATGGACACCAAGTGTGGGAAGCCATGGGGTGGTGGTGGTGGGATGAGTTGGGAGTTTGGGATTGACCTGTATACATGTATATGCATAAAATACATAACTAATAATAACGTGCTGTATAAAAAAATAAATAAAATTTCAAAATTTTAAAAAATAAAATTTAAAAATAAAACAGAAAAAAGTTCTTCCCGTCACACAGATGTATTTATAGGAATGAATTATTTCCATGCTTATATCTATAAATACATAAAAGAGGAATAACATCTAACTTGAAACATAAAAGAAAAAAAAAAGTGAACCCACGAGTTATACAGAGGAAAACCCTATCACGGCACTTGCTCCAGTGGTAAACAATTCTGAAATTGGTCAGAGGTGGGGAACCATCTCCCATACAGCCAGCAACCCAACCCCCACGCAAGGAGCGTCCTCATTGCAAAGCTGGGGGACCGTGCCGAGGCATCTGTGAGTAAACGTGAGCTGAGCCCCAGGCCAGCTGCTGCTGAACTGTTCCCACCCTTTCCAGGTAAAACACCTGAATATGTACAAGGGCTTGAAAGCCTAGAGGAAGGACCGTGGAGCCACACCAGCGACAGCACGCAGGCCAACTTGGTGCCTGCAGGCCAGCCAGCGTGGTCCTGGACCCTGGCGCTCTTCCAGAAGCTTTCCATTGCCCTGCCTGAGATACCCCTCCTGTCCCGGCCCCCACTGCTTTTTTCCTTCCTCACCTCTGTCGGGAGAGAAATTCCAGCGGAAGGTATGGGTGACACATCCTCTTCTTTACAGGCGGCAGCCTGGCAACTCCTGCAGAAAGGCCAGCAGAACCCCACTCACACCGGGCCACCCACAAAGCTGTGGCCCCTCACTCCCTCCCACCAGAACAGCCCCGAGACTGCTGACGGGGCAGAGAATATGGAGTCAGGCACAGCTTCAGGGGCTATTGCTGCCTGGAGCTCTGTTTATATTGATCTCAACGAGGCACACCTGGGGAGGGCGGGCCGGCAGGGTAAGGCTGCCCAGGTCAGCTAATCCACAACCCTCAGGGAATCACATTGTTGAAAATGGACCCCGCTAAGGCAGAAGAGAAGCCAAGGGAAAAAAGGACGCAATGCCATTTGCAGCACCGTAGATGAGTCTAGAAGTAATCACGTGACTTGTAGTAAGTCAGAAAGTGAAAGACACATATCATATCATATCACTTATAGGTGTTACCTAAAAATGGATACCAGGGCAGATATTTCCACGGAGAAGGGCAATCACAGATTCATTAAACAAACTTATGGTTCACCAATGGAAAGGTGTGAGGATTGGTTTCATTACGATATCGGGGTTAACAGACATATACAAACACAGGTGACATATATAATCACCAAAGACCTACAGAATACCAAGGGAGGACTACTCAACATTCTGTCATAACGTACATGGGAAAAGGATCCCAAGAAGAACAGTCATCTGTATATGTGTAAAAGAACCACATCTTCCACACCTACAACAAGCCAAACATTGTAATCAAACTTGCTGTAATAAAAAATAAAAAATTAAATTAAAAACACGAACAAGAAGTAGTGAGACAAACGTGAGGGGCTTTCTCCTGGTACATTCCATTCTAAACTCCAATCTAGAACACCACTTCCACTGAGGCTCTCTTGCCCTAGTAACCAGATTTGGTAAGGGTGAACTGCTGCCACCTTGTGGCCGTTTCACACAACAGCAGCTTTAATCCCAACGCTAATGGTCAGTTGATATTCAAAATCATTGCAGCCCTGTAAATGACACCTGCCCTGAAAACAAATCCTGGGGTCACATATCGACCAAAAATTTCAAAGGACGTCCATATTTCAAAACGACCGTTTCAAAAGGCATATTTTACGCACATTAGTGTTCTGCTTCTTTTCCTTTCTTTCCTTTTTTGTTAAAAAACACGGGAATGGAAAAAGGCATCCCTCAGAATGGGCGAAAATCGTTGCAGACGAATCAATGGACAGAGGTGTAATCTCCAATATATATAAACAGCTCATGCAGCTTAATATTAAAAAAACAAACAACCCCAAAAAAATGGGCAGAAGATCTAAAGAGACGTTTCTTCAAAGGAGACACAGAGATGGCCAAGACGCACATGAAAAGCTGCTCAACAGCACTAATTATTAGAGAAATGCAAATCAAAACTACAATGAGGTATCACCTCACACCTGTTAGAATCGGCATCATCAGAAAATCTACAAACAACCAATTCTGGGGAGGGTGTGGACAAAAGGAGCCCTCTTCCGCTACTGGTGGGAATGTAAATTGATACAGTCCCTATGGAGAACAGTATGGCGTTTCCTTAAAAAAACTAGAAATAGAATTACCATCTGATCCAGCAATCCCACTTCTGGGCATATACCCAGAGAAAACCGTATTTCAAAAAGGCACATTCACCACAATGTTCGTTGCAGCACTATTTACAATAGCCAGGTAATGGAAGCAACCTAAATGCCCACAGACAGATGAATGGATAAAGATGTGGTACATATATAAAATGGAATATTACTCGGCCATAAAAAGGAATGAAACTGGGTCATTTGTAGAGACATCGATGGATCGAGAGACTGTCATACAGAATGAAGTAAGTCAGAAAGAGGAAAACAAATATTGTATATTAATGCATATATGTGGAGCCTAAAAATGGTACAGATGAACTGGTTTGCAGGGAAGAAATAGAGACACAGAGGTAGAGAACAAACGTATGGACACCAAGTGTGGGAAGCCATGGGGTGGTGGTGGTGGGATGAGTTGGGAGTTTGGGATTGACCTGTATACATGTATATGCATAAAATACATAACTAATAATAACGTGCTGTATAAAAAAATAAATAAAATTTCAAAATTTTAAAAAATAAAATTTAAAAATAAAACAGAAAAAAGTTCTTCCCGTCACACAGATGTATTTATAGGAATGAATTATTTCCATGCTTATATCTATAAATACATAAAAGAGGAATAACATCTAACTTGAAACATAAAAGAAAAAAAAAGTGAACCCACGAGTTATACAGAGGAAAACCCTATCACGGCACTTGCTCCAGTGGTAAACAATTCTGAAATTGGTCAGAGGTGGGGAACCATCTCCCATACAGCCAGCAACCCAACCCCCACGCAAGGAGCGTCCTCATTGCAAAGCTGGGGGACCGTGCCGAGGCATCTGTGAGTAAACGTGAGCTGAGCCCCAGGCCAGCTGCTGCTGAACTGTTCCCACCCTTTCCAGGTAAAACACCTGAATATGTACAAGGGCTTGAAAGCCTAGAGGAAGGACCGTGGAGCCACACCAGCGACAGCACGCAGGCCAACTTGGTGCCTGCAGGCCAGCCAGCGTGGTCCTGGACCCTGGCGCTCTTCCAGAAGCTTTCCATTGCCCTGCCTGAGATACCCCTCCTGTCCCGGCCCCCACTGCTTTTTTCCTTCCTCACCTCTGTCCGGAGAGAAATTCCAGCGGAAGGTATGGGTGACACATCCTCTTCTTTACAGGCGGCAGCCTGGCAACTCCTGCAGAAAGGCCAGCAGAACCCCACTCACACCGGGCCACCCACAAAGCTGTGGCCCCTCACTCCCTCCCACCAGCACAGCCCCGAGACTGCTGACGGGGCAGAGAATATGGAGTCAGGCACAGCTTCAGGGGCTATTGCTGCCTGGAGCTCTGTTTATATTGACCTCAACGAGGCACACCTGGGGAGGGCGGGCCGGCAGGGTAAGGCTGCCCAGGTCAGCTAATCCACATCCCTCAGGGAATCACATTGTTGAAAATGGACCCCGCTAAGGCAGAAGAGAAGCCAAGGGAAAAAAGGACACAATGCCATTTGCAGCACCGTAGATGAGTCTAGAAGTAATCACGTGACTTGTAGTAAGTCAGAAAGTGAAAGACACATATCATATCATATCACTTATAGGTGTTACCTAAAAATGGATACCAGGGCAGATATTTCCACGGAGAAGGGCAATCACAGATTCATTAAACAAACTTATGGTTCACCAATGGAAAGGTGTGAGGATTGGTTTCATTACGATATCGGGGTTAACAGACATATACAAACACAGGTGACATATATAATCACCAAAGACCTACAGAATACCAAGGGAGGACTACTCAACATTCTGTCATAACGTACATGGGAAAAGGATCCCAAGAAGAACAGTCATCTGTATATGTGTAAAAGAACCACATCTTCCACACCTACAACAAGCCAAACATTGTAATCAAACTTGCTGTAATAAAAAATAAAAACTTAAATTAAAAACACGAACAAGAAGTAGTGAGACAAACGTGAGGGGCTTTCTCCTGGTACATTCCATTCTAAACTCCAATCTAGAACACCACTTCCACTGAGGCTCTCTTGCCCTAGTAACCAGATTTGGTAAGGGTGAACTGCTGCCACCTTGTGGCCGTTTCACACAACAGCAGCTTTAATCCCAACGCTAATGGTCAGTTGATATTCAAAATCATTGCAGGCCTGTAAATGACACCTGCCCTGAAAACAAATCCTGGGGTCACATATCGACCAAAAAATTCAAAGGACGTCCATATTTCAAAACGACCGTTTCAAAAGGCATATTTTACGCACATTAGTGTTCTGCTTCTTTTCCTTTCTTTCCTTTTTTGTTAAAAAACACGGGAATGGAAAAAGGCATCCCTCAGAATGGGCGAAAATCGTTGCAGACGAATCAATGGACAGAGGTGTAATCTCCAATATATATAAACAGCTCATGCAGCTTAATATTAAAAAAACAAACAACCCAAAATAAATGGGCAGAAGATCTAAAGAGACGTTTCTTCAAAGGAGACACAGAGATGGCCAAGACGCACATGAAAAGCTGCTCAACAGCACTAATTATTAGAGAAATGCAAATCAAAACTACAATGAGGTATCACCTCACACCTGTTAGAATCGGCATCATCAGAAAATCTACAAACAACCAATTCTGGGGAGGGTGTGGACAAAAGGAGCCCTCTTCCACTATTGGTGGGAATGTAAATTGATACAGTCCCTATGGAGAACAGTATGGAGTTTCCTTAAAAAAACTAGAAATAGAATTACCATCTGATCCAGCAATCCCACTTCTGGGCATATACCCAGAGAAAACCGTATTTCAAAAAGGCACATTCACCACAATGTTCGTTGCAGCACTATTTACAATAGCCAGGTAATGGAAGCAACCTAAATGCCCACAGACAGATGAATGGATAAAGATGTGGTACATATATAAAATGGAATATTACTCGGCCATAAAAAGGAATGAAACTGGGTCATTTGTAGAGACATCGATGGATCGAGAGACTGTCATACAGAATGAAGTAAGTCAGAAAGAGGAAAACAAATATTGTATATTAATGCATATATGTGGAGCCTAAAAATGGTACAGATGAACTGGTTTGCAGGGAAGAAATAGAGACACAGAGGTAGAGAAAAAACGTATGGACACCAAGTGTGGGAAGCCATGGGGTGGTGGTGGTGGGATGAGTTGGGAGATTGGGATTGACCTGTATACATGTATATGCATAAAATACATAACTAATAATAACGTGCTGTATAAAAAAATAAATAAAATTTCAAAATTTTAAAAAATAAAATTTAAAAATAAAACAGAAAAAAGTTCTTCCCGTCACACAGATGTATTTATAGGAATGAATTATTTCCATGCTTATATCTATAAATACATAAAAGAGGAATAACATCTAACTTGAAACATAAAAGAAAAAAAAAGTGAACCCACGAGTTATACAGAGGAAAACCCTATCACGGCACTTGCTCCAGTGGTAAACAATTCTGAAATTGGTCAGAGGTGGGGAACCATCTCCCATACAGCCAGCAACCCAACCCCCACGCAAGGAGCGTCCTCATTGCAAAGCTGGGGGACCGTGCCGAGGCATCTGTGAGTAAACGTGAGCTGAGCCCCAGGCCAGCTGCTGCTGAACTGTTCCCACCCTTTCCAGGTAAAACACCTGAATATGTACAAGGGCTTGAAAGCCTAGAGGAAGGACCGTGGAGCCACACCAGCGACAGCACGCAGGCCAACTTGGTGCCTGCAGGCCAGCCAGCGTGGTCCTGGACCCTGGCGCTCTTCCAGAAGCTTTCCATTGCCCTGCCTGAGATACCCCTCCTGTCCCGGCCCCCACTGCTTTTTTCCTTCCTCACCTCTGTCCGGAGAGAAATTCCAGCGGAAGGTATGGGTGACACATCCTCTTCTTTACAGGCGGCAGCCTGGCAACTCCTGCAGAAAGGCCAGCAGAACCCCACTCACACCGGGCCACCCACAAAGCTGTGGCCCCTCACTCCCTCCCACCAGCACAGCCCCGAGACTGCTGACGGGGCAGAGAATATGGAGTCAGGCACAGCTTCAGGGGCTATTGCTGCCTGGAGCTCTGTTTATATTGACCTCAACGAGGCACACCTGGGGAGGGCGGGCCGGCAGGGTAAGGCTGCCCAGGTCAGCTAATCCACAACCCTCAGGGAATCACATTGTTGAAAATGGACCCCGCTAAGGCAGAAGAGAAGCCAAGGGAAAAAAGGACACAATGCCATTTGCAGCACCGTAGATGAGTCTAGAAGTAATCACGTGACTTGTAGTAAGTCAGAAAGTGAAAGACACATATCATATCATATCACTTATAGGTGTTACCTAAAAATGGATACCAGGGCAGATATTTCCACGGAGAAGGGCAATCACAGATTCATTAAACAAACTTATGGTTCACCAATGGAAAGGTGTGAGGATTGGTTTCATTACGATATCGGGGTTAACAGACATATACAAACACAGGTGACATATATAATCACCAAAGACCTACAGAATACCAAGAGAGGACTACTCAACATTCTGTCATAACGTACATGGGAAAAGGATCCCAAGAAGAACAGTCATCTGTATATGTGTAAAAGAACCACATCTTCCACACCTACAACAAGCCAAACATTGTAATCAAACTTGCTGTAATAAAAAATAAAAACTTAAATTAAAAACACGAACAAGAAGTAGTGAGACAAACGTGAGGGGCTTTCTCCTGGCACATTCCATTCTAAACTCCAATCTAGAACACCACTTCCACTGAGGCTCTCTTGCCCTAGTAACCAGATTTGGTAAGTGTGAACTGCTGCCACCTTGTGGCCGTTTCACACAACAGCAGCTTTAATCCCAACGCTAATGGTCAGTTGATATTCAAAATCATTGCAGGCCTGTAAATGACACCTGCCCTGAAAACAAATCCTGGGGTCACATATCGACCAAAAAATTCAAAGGACGTCCATATTTCAAAACCACCGTTTCAAAAGGCATATTTTACGCACATTAGTGTTCTGCTTCTTTTCCTTTCTTTCCTTTTTTGTTAAAAAACACGGGAATGGAAAAAGGCATCCCTCAGAATGGGCGAAAATCGTTGCAGACGAATCAATGGACAGATGTGTAATCTCCAATATATATAAACAGCTCATGCAGCTTAATATTAATAAAACAAACAACCCAAAAAAAATGGGCAGAAGATCTAAAGAGACGTTTCTTCAAAGGAGACACAGAGATGGCCAAGACGCACATGAAAAGCTGCTCAACAGCACAAATTATTAGAGAAATGCAAATCAAAACTACAATGAGGTATCACCTCACACCTGTTAGAATCGGCATCATCAGAAAATCTACAAACAACCAATTCTGGGGAGGTTGTGGACAAAAGGAGCCCTCTTCCACTATTGGTGGGAATGTAAATTGATACAGTCCCTATGGAGAACAGTATGGAGTTTCCTTAAAAAAACTAGAAATAGAATTACCATCTGATCCAGCAATCCCACTTCTGGGCATATACCCAGAGAAAACCGTATTTCAAAAAGGCACATTCACCACAATGTTCGTTGCAGCACTATTTACAATAGCCAGGTAATGGAAGCAACCTAAATGCCCACAGACAGATGAATGGATAAAGATGTGGTACATATATAAAATGGAATATGACTCGGCCATAAAAAGGAATGAAACTGGGTCATTTGTAGAGACATCGATGGATCGAGAGACTGTCATACAGAATGAAGTAAGTCAGAAAGAGGAAAACAAATATTGTATATTAATGCATATATGTGGAGCCTAAAAATGGTACAGATGAACTGGTTTGCAGGGAAGAAATAGAGACACAGAGGTAGAGAACAAACGTATGGACACCAAGTGTGGGAAGCCATGGGGTGGTGGTGGTGGGATGAGTTGGGAGTTTGGGATTGACCTGTATACATGTATATGCATAAAATACATAACTAATAATAACGTGCTGTATAAAAAAATAAATAAAATTTCAAAATTTTAAAAAATAAAATTTAAAAATAAAACAGAAAAAAGTTCTTCCCGTCACACAGATGTATTTATAGGAATGAATTATTTCCATGCTTATATCTATAAATACATAAAAGAGGAATAACATCTAACTTGAAACATAAAAGAAAAAAAAAAGTGAACCCACGAGTTATACAGAGGAAAACCCTATCACGGCACTTGCGCCAGTGGTAAACAATTCTGAAATTGGTCAGAGGTGGGGAACCATCTCCCATACAGCCAGCAACCCAACCCCCACGCAAGGAGCGTCCTCATTGCAAAGCTGGGGGACCGTGCCGAGGCATCTGTGAGTAAACGTGAGCTGAGCCCCAGGCCAGCTGCTGCTGAACTGTTCCCACCCTTTCCAGGTAAAACACCTGAATATGTACAAGGGCTTGAAAGCCTAGAGGAAGGACCGTGGAGCCACACCAGCGACAGCACGCAGGCCAACTTGGTGCCTGCAGGCCAGCCAGCGTGGTCCTGGACCCTGGCGCTCTTCCAGAAGCTTTCCATTGCCCTGCCTGAGATACCCCTCCTGTCCCGGCCCCCACTGCTTTTTTCCTTCCTCACCTCTGTCGGGAGAGAAATTCCAGCGGAAGGTATGGGTGACACATCCTCTTCTTTACAGGCGGCAGCCTGGCAACTCCTGCAGAAAGGCCAGCAGAACCCCACTCACACCGGGCCACCCACAAAGCTGTGGCCCCTCACTCCCTCCCACCAGAACAGCCCCGAGACTGCTGACGGGGCAGAGAATATGGAGTCAGGCACAGCTTCAGGGGCTATTGCTGCCTGGAGCTCTGTTTATATTGATCTCAACGAGGCACACCTGGGGAGGGCGGGCCAGCAGGGTAAGGCTGCCCAGGTCAGCTAATCCACAACCCTCAGGGAATCACATTGTTGAAAATGGACCCCGCTAAGGCAGAAGAGAAGCCAAGGGAAAAAAGGACGCAATGCCATTTGCAGCACCGTAGATGAGTCTAGAAGTAATCACGTGACTTGTAGTAAGTCAGAAAGTGAAAGACACATATCATATCATATCACTTATAGGTGTTACCTAAAAATGGATACCAGGGCAGATATTTCCACGGAGAAGGGCAATCACAGATTCATTAAACAAACTTATGGTTCACCAATGGAAAGGTGTGAGGATTGGTTTCATTACGATATCGGGGTTAACAGACATATACAAACACAGGTGACATATATAATCACCAAAGACCTACAGAATACCAAGGGAGGACTACTCAACATTCTGTCATAACGTACATGGGAAAAGGATCCCAATTAGAACAGTCATCTGTATATGTGTAAAAGAACCACATCTTCCACACCTACAACAAGCCAAACATTGTAATCAAACTTGCTGTAATAAAAAATAAAAACTTAAATTAAAAACACGAACAAGAAGTAGTGAGACAAACGTGAGGGGCTTTCTCCTGGTACATTCCATTCTAAACTCCAATCTAGAACACCACTTCCACTGAGGCTCTCTTGCCCTAGTAACCAGATTTGGTAAGGGTGAACTGCTGCCACCTTGTGGCCGTTTCACACAACAGCAGCTTTAATCCCAACGCTAATGGTCAGTTGATATTCAAAATCATTGCAGGCCTGTAAATGACACCTGCCCTGAAAACAAATCCTGGGGTCACATATCGACCAAAAATTTCAAAGGACGTCCATATTTCAAAACGACCGTTTCAAAAGGCATATTTTACGCACATTAGTGTTCTGCTTCTTTTCCTTTCTTTCCTTTTTTGTTAAAAAACACGGGAATGGAAAAAGGCATCCCTCAGAATGGGCGAAAATCGTTGCAGACGAATCAATGGACAGAGGTGTAATCTCCAATATATATAAACAGCTCATGCAGCTTAATATTAAAAAAACAAACAACCCCAAAAAAATGGGCAGAAGATCTAAAGAGACGTTTCTTCAAAGGAGACACAGAGATGGCCAAGACGCACATGAAAAGCTGCTCAACAGCACTAATTATTAGAGAAATGCAAATCAAAACTACAATGAGGTATCACCTCACACCTGTTAGAATCGGCATCATCAGAAAATCTACAAACAACCAATTCTGGGGAGGGTGTGGACAAAAGGAGCCCTCTTCCGCTACTGGTGGGAATGTAAATTGATACAGTCCCTATGGAGAACAGTATGGCGTTTCCTTAAAAAAACTAGAAATAGAATTACCATCTGATCCAGCAATCCCACTTCTGGGCATATACCCAGAGAAAACCGTATTTCAAAAAGGCACATTCACCACAATGTTCGTTGCAGCACTATTTACAATAGCCAGGTAATGGAAGCAACCTAAATGCCCACAGACAGATGAATGGATAAAGATGTGGTACATATATAAAATGGAATATTACTCGGCCATAAAAAGGAATGAAACTGGGTCATTTGTAGAGACATCGATGGATCGAGAGACTGTCATACAGAATGAAGTAAGTCAGAAAGAGGAAAACAAATATTGTATATTAATGCATATATGTGGAGCCTAAAAATGGTACAGATGAACTGGTTTGCAGGGAAGAAATAGAGACACAGAGGTAGAGAACAAACGTATGGACACCAAGTGTGGGAAGCCATGGGGTGGTGGTGGTGGGATGAGTTGGGAGTTTGGGATTGACCTGTATACATGTATATGCATAAAATACATAACTAATAATAACGTGCTGTATAAAAAAATAAATAAAATTTCAAAATTTTAAAAAATAAAATTTAAAAATAAAACAGAAAAAAGTTCTTCCCGTCACACAGATGTATTTATAGGAATGAATTATTTCCATGCTTATATCTATAAATACATAAAAGAGGAATAACATCTAACTTGAAACATAAAAGAAAAAAAAAAGTGAACCCACGAGTTATACAGAGGAAAACCCTATCACGGCACTTGCTCCAGTGGTAAACAATTCTGAAATTGGTCAGAGGTGGGGAACCATCTCCCATACAGCCAGCAACCCAACCCCCACGCAAGGAGCGTCCTCATTGCAAAGCTGGGGGACCGTGCCGAGGCATCTGTGAGTAAACGTGAGCTGAGCCCCAGGCCAGCTGCTGCTGAACTGTTCCCACCCTTTCCAGGTAAAACACCTGAATATGTACAAGGGCTTGAAAGCCTAGAGGAAGGACCGTGGAGCCACACCAGCGACAGCACGCAGGCCAACTTGGTGCCTGCAGGCCAGCCAGCGTGGTCCTGGACCCTGGCGCTCTTCCAGAAGCTTTCCATTGCCCTGCCTGAGATACCCCTCCTGTCCCGGCCCCCACTGCTTTTTTCCTTCCTCACCTCTGTCCGGAGAGAAATTCCAGCGGAAGGTATGGGTGACACATCCTCTTCTTTACAGGCGGCAGCCTGGCAACTCCTGCAGAAAGGCCAGCAGAACCCCACTCACACCGGGCCACCCACAAAGCTGTGGCCCCTCACTCCCTCCCACCAGCACAGCCCCGAGACTGCTGACGGGGCAGAGAATATGGAGTCAGGCACAGCTTCAGGGGCTATTGCTGCCTGGAGCTCTGTTTATATTGACCTCAACGAGGCACACCTGGGGAGGGCGGGCCGGCAGGGTAAGGCTGCCCAGGTCAGCTAATCCACAACCCTCAGGGAATCACATTGTTGAAAATGGACCCCGCTAAGGCAGAAGAGAAGCCAAGGGAAAAAAGGACACAATGCCATTTGCAGCACCGTAGATGAGTCTAGAAGTAATCACGTGACTTGTAGTAAGTGAGAAAGTGAAAAAGACATATCGTATCATATCACTTTTAGGTGTTACCTAAAAATGGATACCAGGGCAGATATTTCCACGGAGAAGGGCAATCACAGATTCATTAAACAAACTTATGGTTCACCAATGGAAAGGTGTGAGGATTGGTTTCATTACGATATCGGGGTTAACAGACATATACAAACACAGGTGACATATATAATCACCAAAGACCTACAGAATACCAAGAGAGGACTACTCAACATTCTGTCATAACGTACATGGGAAAAGGATCCCAAGAAGAACAGTCATCTGTATATGTGTAAAAGAACCACATCTTCCACACCTACAACAAGCCAAACATTGTAATCAAACTTGCTGTAATAAAAAATAAAAAAAATTAAATTAAAAACACGAACAAGAAGTAGTGAGACAAACGTGAGGGGCTTTCTCCTGGCACATTCCATTCTAAACTCCAATCTAGAACACCACTTCCACTGAGGCTCTCTTGCCCTAGTAACCAGATTTGGTAAGGGTGAACTGCTGCCACCTTGTGGCCGTTTCACACAACAGCAGCTTTAATCCCAACGCTAATGGTCAGTTGATATTCAAAATCATTGCAGGCCTGTAAATGACACCTGCCCTGAAAACAAATCCTGGGGTCACATATCGACCAAAAAATTCAAAGGACGTCCATATTTCAAAACGACCGTTTCAAAAGGCATATTTTACGCACATTAGTGTTCTGCTTCTTTTCCTTTCTTTCCTTTTTTGTTAAAAAACACGGGAATGGAAAAAGGCATCCCTCAGAATGGGCGAAAATCGTTGCAGACGAATCAATGGACAGAGGTGTAATCTCCAATATATATAAACAGCTCATGCAGCTTAATATTAAAAAACAAACAGACCCCCAAAAAATGGGCAGAAGATCTAAAGAGACGTTTCTTCAAAGGAGACACAGAGATGGCCAAGACACACATGAAAAGCTGCTCAACAGCACTAATTATTAGAGAAATGCAAATCAAAACTACAATGAGGTATCACCTCACACCTGTTAGAATCGGCATCATCAGAAAATCTACAAACAACCAATTCTGGGGAGGGTGTGGACAAAAGGAGCCCTCTTCCACTATTGGTGGGAATGTAAATTGATACTGTCCCTATGGAGAACAGTATGGAGTTTCCTTAAAAAAACTAGAAATAGAATTACCATCTGATCCAGCAATCCCACTTCTGGGCATATACCCAGAGAAAACCGTATTTCAAAAAGGCACATTCACCACAATGTTCGTTGCAGCACTATTTACAATAGCCAGGTAATGGAAGCAACCTAAATGCCCACAGACAGATGAATGGATAAAGATGTGGTACATATATAAAATGGAATATGACTCGGCCATAAAAAGGAATGAAACTGGGTCATTTGTAGAGACATCGATGGATCGAGAGACTGTCATACAGAATGAAGTAAGTCAGAAAGAGGAAAACAAATATTGTATATTAATGCATATATGTGGAGCCTAAAAATGGTACAGATGAACTGGTTTGCAGGGAAGAAATAGAGACACAGAGGTAGAGAACAAACGTATGGACACCAAGTGTGGGAAGCCATGGGGTGGTGGTGGTGGGATGAGTTGGGAGTTTGGGATTGACCTGTATACATGTATATGCATAAAATACATAACTAATAATAACGTGCTGTATAAAAAAATAAATAAAATTTCAAAATTTTAAAAAATAAAATTTAAAAATAAAACAGAAAAAAGTTCTTCCCGTCACACAGATGTATTTATAGGAATGAATTATTTCCATGCTTATATCTATAAATACATAAAAGAGGAATAACATCTAACTTGAAACATAAAAGAAAAAAAAAGTGAACCCACGAGTTATACAGAGGAAAACCCTATCACGGCACTTGCTCCAGTGGTAAACAATTCTGAAATTGGTCAGAGGTGGGGAACCATCTCCCATACAGCCAGCAACCCAACCCCCACGCAAGGAGCGTCCTCATTGCAAAGCTGGGGGACCGTGCCGAGGCATCTGTGAGTAAACGTGAGCTGAGCCCCAGGCCAGCTGCTGCTGAACTGTTCCCACCCTTTCCAGGTAAAACACCTGAATATGTACAAGGGCTTGAAAGCCTAGAGGAAGGACCGTGGAGCCACACCAGCGACAGCACGCAGGCCAACTTGGTGCCTGCAGGCCAGCCAGCGTGGTCCTGGACCCTGGCGCTCTTCCAGAAGCTTTCCATTGCCCTGCCTGAGATACCCCTCCTGTCCCGGCCCCCACTGCTTTTTTCCTTCCTCACCTCTGTCCGGAGAGAAATTCCAGCGGACGGTATGGGTGACACATCCTCTTCTTTACAGGCGGCAGCCTGGCAACTCCTGCAGAAAGGCCAGCAGAACCCCACTCACACCGGGCCACCCACAAAGCTGTGGCCCCTCACTCCCTCCCACCAGCACAGCCCCGAGACTGCTGACGGGGCAGAGAATATGGAGTCAGGCACAGCTTCAGGGGCTATTGCTGCCTGGAGCTCTGTTTATATTGACCTCAACGAGGCACACCTGGGGAGGGCGGGCCGGCAGGGTAAGGCTGCCCAGGTCAGCTAATCCACAACCCTCAGGGAATCACATTGTTGAAAATGGACCCCGCTAAGGCAGAAGAGAAGCCAAGGGAAAAAAGGACACAATGCCATTTGCAGCACCGTAGATGAGTCTAGAAGTAATCACGTGACTTGTAGTAAGTGAGAAAGTGAAAAAGACATATCGTATCATATCACTTTAAGGTGTTACCTAAAAATGGATACCAGGGCAGATATTTCCACGGAGAAGGGCAATCACAGATTCATTAAACAAACTTATGGTTCACCAATGGAAAGGTGTGAGGATTGGTTTCATTACGATATCGGGGTTAACAGACATATACAAACACAGGTGACATATATAATCACCAAAGACCTACAGAATACCAAGAGAGGACTACTCAACATTCTGTCATAACGTACATGGGAAAAGGATCCCAAGAAGAACAGTCATCTGTATATGTGTAAAAGAACCACATCTTCCACACCTACAACAAGCCAAACATTGTAATCAAACTTGCTGTAATAAAAAATAAAAAAAATTAAATTAAAAACACGAACAAGAAGTAGTGAGACAAACGTGAGGGGCTTTCTCCTGGCACATTCCATTCTAAACTCCAATCTAGAACACCACTTCCACTGAGGCTCTCTTGCCCTAGTAACCAGATTTGGTAAGGGTGAACTGCTGCCACCTTGTGGCCGTTTCACACAACAGCAGCTTTAATCCCAACGCTAATGGTCAGTTGATATTCAAAATCATTGCAGGCCTGTAAATGACACCTGCCCTGAAAACAAATCCTGGGGTCACATATCGACCAAAAAATTCAAAGGACGTCCATATTTCAAAACGACCGTTTCAAAAGGCATATTTTACGCACATTAGTGTTCTGCTTCTTTTCCTTTCTTTCCTTTTTTGTTAAAAAACACGGGAATGGAAAAAGGCATCCCTCAGAATGGGCGAAAATCGTTGCAGACGAATCAATGGACAGAGGTTTAATCTCCAATATATATAAACAGCTCATGCAGCTTAATATTAATAAAACAAACAACCCAAAAAAATGGGCAGAAGATCTAAAGAGACGTTTCTTCAAAGGAGACACAGAGATGGCCAAGACACACATGAAAAGCTGCTCAACAGCACTAATTATTAGAGAAATGCAAATCAAAACTACAATGAGGTATCACCTCACACCTGTTAGAATCGGCATCATCAGAAAATCTACAAACAACCAATTCTGGGGAGGGTGTGGACAAAAGGAGCCCTCTTCCACTATTGGTGGGAATGTAAATTGATACAGTCCCTATGGAGAACAGTATGGAGTTTCCTTAAAATAACTAGAAATAGAATTACCATCTGATCCAGCAATCCCACTTCTGGGCATATACCCAGAGAAAACCGTATTTCAAAAAGGCACATTCACCACAATGTTCGTTGCAGCACTATTTACAATAGCCAGGTAATGGAAGCAACCTAAATGCCCACAGACAGATGAATGGATAAAGATGTGGTACATATATAAAATGGAATATGACTCGGCCATAAAAAGGAATGAAACTGGGTCATTTGTAGAGACATCGATGGATCGAGAGACTGTCATACAGAATGAAGTAAGTCAGAAAGAGGAAAACAAATATTGTATATTAATGCATATATGTGGAGCCTAAAAATGGTACAGATGAACTGGTTTGCAGGGAAGAAATAGAGACACAGAGGTAGAGAACAAACGTATGGACACCAAGTGTGGGAAGCCATGGGGTGGTGGTGGTGGGATGAGTTGGGAGTTTGGGATTGACCTGTATACATGTATATGCATAAAATACATAACTAATAATAACGTGCTGTATAAAAAAATAAATAAAATTTCAAAATTTTAAAAAATAAAATTTAAAAATAAAACAGAAAAAAGTTCTTCCCGTCACACAGATGTATTTATAGGAATGAATTATTTCCATGCTTATATCTATAAATACATAAAAGAGGAATAACATCTAACTTGAAACATAAAAGAAAAAAAAAGTGAACCCACGAGTTATACAGAGGAAAACCCTATCACGGCACTTGCTCCAGTGGTAAACAATTCTGAAATTGGTCAGAGGTGGGGAACCATCTCCCATACAGCCAGCAACCCAACCCCCACGCAAGGAGCGTCCTCATTGCAAAGCTGGGGGACCGTGCCGAGGCATCTGTGAGTAAACGTGAGCTGAGCCCCAGGCCAGCTGCTGCTGAACTGTTCCCACCCTTTCCAGGTAAAACACCTGAATATGTACAAGGGCTTGAAAGCCTAGAGGAAGGACCGTGGAGCCACACCAGCGACAGCACGCAGGCCAACTTGGTGCCTGCAGGCCAGCCAGCGTGGTCCTGGACCCTGGTGCTCTTCCAGAAGCTTTCCATTGCCCTGCCTGAGATACCCCTCCTGTCCCGGCCCCCACTGCTTTTTTCCTTCCTCACCTCTGTCCGGAGAGAAATTCCAGCGGACGGTATGGGTGACACATCCTCTTCTTTACAGGCGGCAGCCTGGCAACTCCTGCAGAAAGGCCAGCAGAACCCCACTCACACCGGGCCACCCACAAAGCTGTGGCCCCTCACTCCCTCCCACCAGCACAGCCCCGAGACTGCTGACGGGGCAGAGAATATGGAGTCAGGCACAGCTTCAGGGGCTATTGCTGCCTGGAGCTCTGTTTATATTGACCTCAACGAGGCACACCTGGGGAGGGCGGGCCGGCAGGGTAAGGCTGCCCAGGTCAGCTAATCCACAACCCTCAGGGAATCACATTGTTGAAAATGGACCCCGCTAAGGCAGAAGAGAAGCCAAGGGAAAAAAGGACACAATGCCATTTGCAGCACCGTAGATGAGTCTAGAAGTAATCACGTGACTTGTAGTAAGTGAGAAAGTGAAAAAGACATATCGTATCATATCACTTTTAGGTGTTACCTAAAAATGGATACCAGGGCAGATATTTCCACGGAGAAGGGCAATCACAGATTCATTAAACAAACTTATGGTTCACCAATGGAAAGGTGTGAGGATTGGTTTCATTACGATATCGGGGTTAACAGACATATACAAACACAGGTGACATATATAATCACCAAAGACCTACAGAATACCAAGAGAGGACTACTCAACATTCTGTCATAACGTACATGGGAAAAGGATCCCAAGAAGAACAGTCATCTGTATATGTGTAAAAGAACCACATCTTCCACACCTACAACAAGCCAAACATTGTAATCAAACTTGCTGTAATAAAAAATAAAAAAAAATTAAATTAAAAACACGAACAAGAAGTAGTGAGACAAACGTGAGGGGCTTTCTCCTGGCACATTCCATTCTAAACTCCAATCTAGAACACCACTTCCACTGAGGCTCTCTTGCCCTAGTAACCAGATTTGGTAAGGGTGAACTGCTGCCACCTTGTGGCCGTTTCACACAACAGCAGCTTTAATCCCAACGCTAATGGTCAGTTGATATTCAAAATCATTGCAGGCCTGTAAATGACACCTGCCCTGAAAACAAATCCTGGGGTCACATATCGACCAAAAAATTCAAAGGACGTCCATATTTCAAAACGACCGTTTCAAAAGGCATATTTTACGCACATTAGTGTTCTGCTTCTTTTCCTTTCTTTCCTTTTTTGTTAAAAAACACGGGAATGGAAAAAGGCATCCCTCAGAATGGGCGAAAATCGTTGCAGACGAATCAATGGACAGAGGTGTAATCTCCAATATATATAAACAGCTCATGCAGCTTAATATTAAAAAAACAAACAACCCAAAAAAAATGGGCAGAAGATCTAAAGAGACGTTTCTTGAAAGGAGACACAGAGATGGCCAAGACGCACATGAAAAGCTGCTCAACAGCACTAATTATTAGAGAAATGCAAATCAAAACTACAATGAGGTATCACCTCACACCTGTTAGAATCGGCATCATCAGAAAATCTACAAACAACCAATTCTGGGGAGGGTGTGGACAAAAGGAGCCCTCTTCCACTATTGGTGGGAATGTAAATTGATACAGTCCCTATGGAGAACAGTATGGAGTTTCCTTAAAAAAACTAGAAATAGAATTACCATCTGATCCAGCAATCCCACTTCTGGGCATATACCCAGAGAAAACCGTATTTCAAAAAGGCACATTCACCACAATGTTCGTTGCAGCACTATTTACAATAGCCAGGTAATGGAAGCAACCTAAATGCCCACAGACAGATGAATGGATAAAGATGTGGTACATATATAAAATGGAATATGACTCGGCCATAAAAAGGAATGAAACTGGGTCATTTGTAGAGACATCGATGGATCGAGAGACTGTCATACAGAATGAAGTAAGTCAGAAAGAGGAAAACAAATATTGTATATTAATGCATATATGTGGAGCCTAAAAATGGTACAGATGAACTGGTTTGCAGGGAAGAAATAGAGACACAGAGGTAGAGAACAAACGTATGGACACCAAGTGTGGGAAGCCATGGGGTGGTGGTGGTGGGATGAGTTGGGAGTTTGGGATTGACCTGTATACATGTATATGCATAAAATACATAACTAATAATAACGTGCTGTATAAAAAAATAAATAAAATTTCAAAATTTTAAAAAATAAAATTTAAAAATAAAACAGAAAAAAGTTCTTCCCGTCACACAGATGTATTTATAGGAATGAATTATTTCCATGCTTATATCTATAAATACATAAAAGAGGAATAACATCTAACTTGAAACATAAAAGAAAAAAAAAGTGAACCCACGAGTTATACAGAGGAAAACCCTATCACGGCACTTGCTCCAGTGGTAAACAATTCTGAAATTGGTCAGAGGTGGGGAACCATCTCCCATACAGCCAGCAACCCAACCCCCACGCAAGGAGCGTCCTCATTGCAAAGCTGGGGGACCGTGCCGAGGCATCTGTGAGTAAACGTGAGCTGAGCCCCAGGCCAGCTGCTGCTGAACTGTTCCCACCCTTTCCAGGTAAAACACCTGAATATGTACAAGGGCTTGAAAGCCTAGAGGAAGGACCGTGGAGCCACACCAGCGACAGCACGCAGGCCAACTTGGTGCCTGCAGGCCAGCCAGCGTGGTCCTGGACCCTGGCGCTCTTCCAGAAGCTTTCCATTGCCCTGCCTGAGATACCCCTCCTGTCCCGGCCCCCACTGCTTTTTTCCTTCCTCACCTCTGTCCGGAGAGAAATTCCAGCGGAAGGTATGGGTGACACATCCTCTTCTTTACAGGCGGCAGCCTGGCAACTCCTGCAGAAAGGCCAGCAGAACCCCACTCACACCGGGCCACCCACAAAGCTGTGGCCCCTCACTCCCTCCCACCAGCACAGCCCCGAGACTGCTGACGGGGCAGAGAATATGGAGTCAGGCACAGCTTCAGGGGCTATTGCTGCCTGGAGCTCTGTTTATATTGACCTCAACGAGGCACACCTGGGGAGGGCGGGCCGGCAGGGTAAGGCTGCCCAGGTCAGCTAATCCACAACCCTCAGGGAATCACATTGTTGAAAATGGACCCCGCTAAGGCAGAAGAGAAGCCAAGGGAAAAAAGGACACAATGCCATTGGCAGCACCGTAGATGAGTCTAGAAGTAATCACGTGACTTGTAGTAAGTGAGAAAGTGAAAAAGACATATCATATCATATCACTTTTAGGTGTTACCTAAAAATGGATACCAGGGCAGATATTTCCACGGAGAAGGGCAATCACAGATTCATTAAACAAACTTATGGTTCACCAATGGAAAGGTGTGAGGATTGGTTTCATTACGATATCGGGGTTAACAGACATATACAAACACAGGTGACATATATAATCACCAAAGACCTACAGAATACCAAGAGAGGACTACTCAACATTCTGTCATAACGTACATGGGAAAAGGATCCCAAGAAGAACAGTCATCTGTATATGTGTAAAAGAACCACATCTTCCACACCTACAACAAGCCAAACATTGTAATCAAACTTGCTGTAATAAAAAATAAAAAAAATTAAATTAAAAACACGAACAAGAAGTAGTGAGACAAACGTGAGGGGCTTTCTCCTGGTACATTCCATTCTAAATTCCAATCTAGAACACCACTTCCACTGAGGCTCTCTTGCCCTAGTAAACAGATTTGGTAAGCGTGAACTGCTGCCACCTTGTGGCCGTTTCACACAACAGCAGCTTTAATCCCAGCGCTAATGGTCAGTTGATATTCAAAATCATTGCAGGCCTGTAAATGACACCTGCCCTGAAAACAAATCCTGGGGTCACATATCGACCAAAAAATTCAAAGGACGTCCATATTTCAAAACCACCGTTTCAAAAGGCATATTTTACGCACATTAGTGTTCTGCTTCTTTTCCTTTCTTTCCTTTTTTGTTAAAAAACACGGGAATGGAAAAAGGCATCCCTCAGAATGGGCGAAAATCGTTGCAGACGAATCAATGGACAGAGGTTTAATCTCCAATATATATAAACAGCTCATGCAGCTTAATATTAATAAAACAAACAACCCAAAAAAAATGGGCAGAAGATCTAAAGAGACGTTTCTTCAAAGGAGACACAGAGATGGCCAAGACGCACATGAAAAGCTGCTCAACAGCACTAATTATTAGAGAAATGCAAATCAAAACTACAATGAAGTATCACCTCACACCTGTTAGAATCGGCATCATCAGAAAATCTACAAACAACCAATTCTGGGGAGGGTGTGGACAAAAGGAGCCCTCTTCCACTATTGGTGGGAATGTAAATTGATACAGTCCCTATGGAGAACAGTATGGAGTTTCCTTAAAAAAACTAGAAATAGAATTACCATCTGATCCAGCAATCCCACTTCTGGGCATATACCCAGAGAAAACCGTATTTCAAAAAGGCACATTCACCACAATGTTCGTTGCAGCACTATTTACAATAGCCAGGTAATGGAAGCAACCTAAATGCCCACAGACAGATGAATGGATAAAGATGTGGTACATATATAAAATGGAATATGACTCGGCCATAAAAAGGAATGAAACTGGGTCATTTGTAGAGACATCGATGGATCGAGAGACTGTCATACAGAATGAAGTAAGTCAGAAAGAGGAAAACAAATATTGTATATTAATGCATATATGTGGAGCCTAAAAATGGTACAGATGAACTGGTTTGCAGGGAAGAAATAGAGACACAGAGGTAGAGAACAAACGTATGGACACCAAGTGTGGGAAGCCATGGGGTGGTGGTGGTGGGATGAGTTGGGAGTTTGGGATTGACCTGTATACATGTATATGCATAAAATACATAACTAATAATAACGTGCTGTATAAAAAAATAAATAAAATTTCAAAATTTTAAAAAATAAAATTTAAAAATAAAACAGAAAAACGTTCTTCCCGTCACACAG